>NW_020837964.1:21466766-21542305 GCF_003676395.1 Aethalodelphis obliquidens
TGTGTGTGTGTGTGTGTGTGTGTGTGTGTGTGTGTGTGTGTGTGTGTTTTGAAATGTATGTAGAAAGAAGTTGATTCATTAAAGTAAAAGTTTGTACAGGTTTGACACACACTAATAGGATGGAGTCAGAATAGGGGCTTTCTACTCCAAACAATAACATTCACTAGGTTATTCACAATAACATTCAACAAGAGTTCGAGAGAATCAAAGACATATCTTAAAGTAGAGTCAAGAAACAAACACTGTATGGAAAATGGGCCAGCATTGGGAATTCAAAGAAATGGAAATGTATCAAAAGTTTACACCAAGGGAGGTAATAATAAAGTAAGAATAAGTCCAAAATCTATCTGAAGTTGGGTTCTCCAAGAAACAAATGCTGAGATGCAGTTTTCCAGCAGGAAGTTTATTAGGAAGTGTTCTTTGAATGTACATCTATGGGAGAGTGAAGGGCATAGGATTGGGAAGAGGGAGTAACTGGGATATGAGACAGTTGCAACAAAGGTTTCAGACATTCCCATAGCTGGTATGGTCTTCAGAGTTGGCCCACCTTAAGGTAAGCAGGAAGGGCCTTTATAGCTCCCTACCACTGGCCAATAGTTGGATACAAAATCCTATTAACAGACAGCCCTCAGACAGCAATTTCAGGGGAAGCACCAACAAAGCAGCTGGGAGAATGAATGCCTCAGACTTGAGGGGGAGATACGGTGCTTACAACAGCATCCCCTACACAATAAAACCAATCTTTGAAGCTTGATTGTATTGCCCTGTAACTTTGAGGAGAGAAGGGGATTGCAGCAAGAGGTCAGGAAGAGAGTTGAGAGAGTGGATGAAGTCATCTTCAAAATATCTTTTTCAGGTTTCTTTATGAAAGTAAAAGTTGAGCACACAATCTGGAAACAGCCAGGGCTCAGAAATTCCCTTTTTGATTATAGAATCACACAATAATATCAGTATTATGAGTGGAATTTATCAATAAAGATGTATTAATTAAACTGCTTTGAATTATATTTCTTGTGTGCACAGCTGTTTCCAATTACATGATTATAGCTTACAAAGCCAACAGTTGAAATCATGTTTTTTTACCATCCATGAGAGAAAGTAGCACACTGTAAAACTATAAAAATAAGCTCTCATTCTGCAAGAACAAGAAATGCAGAATGAGGACTACAGACGCTAGCCACTGAGGGAATTCATGCAGAAATATGCCCTCCAGCATGATGCTTATTCTAAATGATATGACTTATCTCAGAGCTCCTTTCACCAAGCAGATCTTTAAATTAACAATGGGTCAGATTCAGAAGCATTTAGTTAGGAGATAGTCAACATAAAAATGTGTTTCTTCATTTTACTGGCCCACTGCTTTCAAGTCAGGTGTCTCCAAATCACTAATGATCACATATAGAGGTCAGTGGGACTCTATCACCTTTGCCTTCAATAATCTTTTATGTCTTTTGGACTTAAAACTAAGGAGAATAACTCGTGACCCGTGCAGCCAGAAGAGTTCAAGGGTTTAACCCTCAGGCTCTGTGCTCAGACAGATCTGGGTTTGAATCCCGGTTCCTCCACTTAGTCCCTCTGATTTTTAACAATTCAGTTAAGGACACAGGATATTATGCATCAAAAAAAAGTCATTGTGATGAAAACAGATGTTAGACAAATTTATTAACAGAGATGCTGTTTCAGTCTCTTAATTAATTAATTACCATTGATTGAATACCTCTTATGTACCAGAACAGTCCTAACTTTCTATGTGTATTAACTAATTAAATCATCAAGTCAGCTTCATGCAGTGGGTACTATTATTATCCTCGTTTTATAGATGAAGAGCTAAAGCTTTGAGAGATTATGTGAATTGTGCAAGCTGACTGCTAGTAAGTGGCAGAGTCAGGATTATCAACTAGTAATACTTAATAAATAGTGGTCATGACAAACAATAAATGTTAGGTCTATGGTCACTAGTTCTACAGTACTAATACTACTTCTACTGCTGCTGCTGTAAGTAGCTCTACACGGTGCTAAGGGACTAGAAGAGAGTACAGTCTGACTACAGAATCAAAAAAACCATGTCTACTTCTGGTTGATACCTTGGCTCCTTATAGTGATATTTAACTGAAGATCATAATACAGTTGACCTTTGAACAACATGGGTTTGAACTGTGCAGGTCCACTTATATGCGGATCTTTTTCAATAAATACATACTGCAGTACTACATGATCTGAGGTTGGTTGAATGTGCAGCTATGGAACTGCAGGTACAAGGGCCGACTATAAAGTTATATTCAGATTTTTGACTGTGCTTGGATGGGTGATGCCCCTAAACCCACTTTGTTCGAGGGTCAACTGTATTTTCAGCTATAATTTATATCTGCCATCTAATTTGCACTGCTCAAAATCTCCAGTATGTTACTTATGGCAAGTATTTATCTACTGTAGATGAGAAAAGATGGAAGCACAAGTACAGGAAAGAAAATAAGCAGGATCTCAAATTTGGGGGAATGGAAGAATGGAATTGGAACTTGAATCTGGTATTTTGTCCACTTAGTTTATTATAAAGGAGGAAAGAAAAACTATCAACAAACTTAAGTTTCTCTTCTTTCTTTTGCCATATCACATGAGTAGATTTTCACCCCATTTGGAGAATGTATATGAGAGGGTACCGTGTAAAATACAGGCTATACAGAGTAAACGTTTCACTTTGAGGACCCTGTGTGCTACCTGAGTGTTAAGTTGTCATCTACCAGAACAGCTGAAGTTCAGGAACCAAGTGGGATCTTCAAGCTTACAAACATTATCAAAGAAAACATAGAGCAGTTTAAAATATATAATCCAATCTGAGCCATGAGACCAGCCACTTCAGAAACCATGTACAGTTGGCCACCTGTATCCATGGGTTCTTCATTCATGGATTCAACCAACCATGGATAAAAAATATTCAGAAAAAAGTTTCTAGAAAGTTCTAAAAAGCAAAACTTGTATTTTCTGCATTCCAACAGCTATTTACATTGTAATAGATAGTATAGTATTTACATTGTAATAGATAGTATAAGTAGTCTAGAGATTATTTAAAGTATACAGGAAGATGTGCATAGGTTATATGTAATAGATAGTATAGTATTTACATTGTAATAGATAGTATAAGTAGTCTAGAGATTATTTAAAGTATACAGGAAGATGTGCATAGGTTATATAAAATGGCAAATATATATAAGGGGCTTGAGCATCGATGGAGTGGATTTTGGTATCTGAGGGGTGTCTCACAACCAATCCCTTGTGGATATCAAGGGACCATTGTACTGACTTGCCATTGGGCTTGTTCTTACATGGGCAACTCTAGACAACAAGTTCCAGGGTGAATGCCAGTAGGAAATTAACTCTGAGCAATGGTCAAAGGAATGGAAAAATACATTATCTGTGGGTGTTTCACCAAACCGAGTTACTCCAGTTCATTTCAAAAGCTGATGTGCTGATTCAGAAAACTTAGTTTGGCTATGGATACAATAGTCTGACTTGGAAACAGAGAGAAGTAAAGGGAAAAGTGAAAGCGTTTTTGGAAGGTAAACTTAATATCTTAGGTAGGAAGAGCATTAGATCTGGAAATAGGAGTTTCTATGCTGAATTCTGGCACTAATGGGCTGAAATTGTGTGTCCCCTCAAAATTCATATGTCGAAATGTGATGGTAATAGGAGGTGGGGAGATCGTAAGGGTGGAGCCCTTATGAATGGGATCAGTGCTTTTGTAAGAAGAGGCAAGAGAACTTGCTCTCAGCTTCTGCTCTCTACAAGGAGAAGACAGCCTTTTGTAAACGAGGAAGAGTGTCCTCGCCAAACAGTGAACCTGCTAGCATCTTGATCTTGGATTTCCCAGCCTCCAGAAATGTGAGAAAGAAATGTGTGTTGCTTAAGACACCCAGTCTATGGTAATTTGTTATAGCAGCCCAAGCTGAATTAGACACTTGGTCAAGTTGCTTCAATCATTTAGCCTATATTCATCACATGTAAATTGAAGATCTTGAATTTAGTAGTCAATGCACTGACCTCTCCAGAAGTGAATTTTGAGGACATTTTCAAATCATACACTTTGTTTGCCCCAATAGGGTACTATGAAAGAATGATCTAGTCATTCAGACAGTTTGCTAAACCTCAGTCATTCTTGTACTAATTTCATGATTTTTCTACATCTACTTGTACTATTTTTTGCTTATATTTTCTTTATATTGTCTCATAATTATACTTAGATTTATTTAAAATCAAATTAAATTAAATCAACACTGTAAGTAGAATACAAAGTAAAACTTGCCTTACACAAGAAATGTAACTATAAAACCATAAATTTTACAAAAGCAAAAGATTATTGTTAAACTGATCAATTGCTTAGGGATGTGAACCTAAGGTTTATTCTTTTTATAATGTAAGATGAGTACATATTGAAGTGGTTAAAGAGTTGTTTCCAATATAGTAAGACTTTTTCCTTGCATAATTGATGGAAAATCAAAAGAACAAAAAGACTAAATTTTTAACAGTGACGTTAAAAAAAAGTGCCTGTTTAGGTACCACCCAAAGTGATCTCAGGTCCAGATGATATGCATATCAAATGTTGGAATTTCTACGTTTTTTTTTTTTTTTTCTTTTGTGGTACACGGGCCTCTCACTGTTGTGGCCTCTCCCGTTGCGGAGCACAGGCTCCGGATGCGCAGGCTCAGCGGCCATGGCTCACAGGCCTAGCCACTCCGCAGCACGTGGGATCTTCCCAGACCGGGGCACGAACCCATGTCCCCTGCATTGGCAGGTGGACTCTCAACCACTTGCACCACCAGGGAAGCCCTCTACGTTTTCTTATCCAGAAAACATTTAAGTGTTCTGCCAGACAGAGTAAACTCATTTGAACCACAGCTGAGTCATTCTTTCAAGGAACTAAGTACATATTATGAAGCAGTGAAGAAGCACATGTACATAAGTAACCACCAAGCGGGAGTGAGACTATTAAGTGCCCTTGGAGCCAAAGAGTTATCTACCTACCCAACAGGTTTTCTCTTTTTTGGGTACATTAGGACCTCTAAAGTGGCTGTGCCCCTTTCTGGAAATACAATAAAATATGTTATTTTCAGAACAAGAGTCTTTCTCTTATTGCAGATTAATTATAAATGTCTTTATGTCTGAGAATTTCTTCTCATTTTTATCATTCTGTTCTTTCTATCCCAATCATCTTCATAGAAATTATCACTACCTGGTATTTTCTTGTGTGTTTAATTCAGAATGTTTTCTTTCTCTTAGAATGTTCACTCCACTAGGGAAAAGGCCCTTGTCTGTTTTCTTCACACTTGGGTCAGTGATGTGCAGCAGCTGGCTTGTTCAAGTGCATGAGAGTGGATCGGTAAACTTTCAGGAATTTTATGAGCCAGTTGACATCATGCCAGTAGCTTAAAATCAGTCATGTTAGGAGTATTTATATAAGACTCAGCAAAAGCTACAAATACATTTTTTCTGGGGAACTGGTTGTTAAACACTTTCTTGTACAGCACTTGCTGTGTCTCCATGCCTAGAAACATGCTTGCAACATGGAAGAGGCCCAATCAATGTTTGTTTATTGAATAAAGGAAATGTCCAAAGATAGGGAAAAAACCTCACTGTCCCAGCTCAAGGGAAGTCAGGAAGGAGGAGTTCCCTCTTATTCATGTGAGAGAGTCAGCCTTTTTTGTTCTATTCAGGTCTTCAACTGATTGGGTGAGGCTCACCCATATTAAGGAGGGCAATCTACTCAGTCTATTGATTCAAATGTTAATCTCATATAAGAACACCCCCACTGATACACTCAGAAAAATGTCTGACCAAATATCTGGGCATCCAGGGGCTCTGTCAAATTGACACATAAAATAAGTCATCACAAGTAAGTTCCCAATATAAGCTGTTATTATAATAATTACCATTATTAATATTATAATTAATGTTATTAATATTACATTATTATTAGGCGACAAGCATTTTGGTGGGCATTTTCACACACAGTATCTTTTGTTGACATCTCTCCTTCACACAGTATTTTAATTATTAAATCACAAAAAAAGCACTATTATAGCAAATTATCAATTACCTTTAGTATTAATTCAAAAACTAAAAAAAACCGAGAGAGACCCTATCATTAACCTTGTATTCCTCTGCTGTGTTGCACATAGTAGGGCCATAAGGAGTTCTTTGTTGATACTTCAAGAAAATCTAGGGCAGTACTCAGAAGCCTCATTCAGAGAACAGACAGCACATCTGTTATCAGAGAAAAAGCGTGTACTTATTTTAGCAAGTGGTATTCGCATTAATTTTTCTTGCCTCTATCCTCTACAAAGGCCATGGGTTAAGATTTATTTTTCAAATTGTTAGAGGTCATAATATAAAAATGATCTCCGAATGCAAGAATAGCAACATAGTTAAAAGTTCCTGGTTTGGACAGTCAGCATTAATGTAGACTGGAGAAGTAATTTGGCAATCTCTCCCCCTTTCCCTAGGTAGATTGATGAATGACCGTTTCCTCTATTCTGTGTTCAGAAGTTTTATGGGCCATGGAGAATGCAAGATCAGAGATATTTGTGCCTGATATCAAAAGAAGTATTATCGAGCCACACTTAAATAAATGTTGTAAAAGACCTGAACAAAGCATTTCTGAGTACCAAAAATTCCAGTTTTCGGAGAAATTTTGAAAGTTTGCAAATAAATAAGAAAGAAAACTATATTTGTGGTTTCAAAGTAAGGTCAAAGCTCCTAGAATTGCAAATTATCTTAGGAATTGGTATTCATTCAGAGCTCCATTGAATTAAATTAAGGAGTGTGCAAGATTGATTATCTAGATCTCTAACTTGGAGAATTTTCCAGACATTTTCAAAGACTATTGGAAACATTGAGATCACCATCAATTAGGTTAAAACAAATACAAATTTGATACATTCCAGCCTTCTGGAAGAAACACAGAATAGGGAATGAGAAAGGGGAAGGATCCTAAGGTCTGTGTTTGAGTCTCAAAACTTCTATTCATGATATTCTAAGATATTCTGGGATAAGTATTATTTTATAAAGATCTCTTCCATCTTTAGACCACATATGCTGAAAACTGATTCACTCTCTTAATACTCTAATTTTAACAACTGTTCTTATTCATAAGTCTCCAGTGAAAGGTGATACTTTGATTCTTTTCTCCCTAAATTTGTCTTAGAAACGTATGCATGTATTTTGTGTCATCTGCCATTCTTCCTTTCTTTCCAACTTTTACATTCAACATATTTTTGAATACTCATGTCTTTGTCCCTGGATTTCTCTTGAATCCACACACTTCATCTTGACTACCACTGCCTCCCAAGTGTGGGCCACCCAAAACTTTCATCTGAATAATTTCCAAAACATGGCCTGCATAGTTCTCCCTTCTTCACAGTGCACCAGAGCGATCTATGTCATCTGAGAAGCAATGTGACCTTGTCATTTCTCTGATTAAAACCTTCCATGTCTATACTCTAGCCGTCAGTGCAAACCCCAAGCTTCTAAAGCTGCCTTATTAAGCCTTCCTGAGATGGCCATTGCTTTGCTCTCCAATCACTCACAACTCCTTGTGTTCCACTCCACTGTTCTATTATACCAAACTTCTTCCATCCTATGAGAGCAATTCATGTCCTCTTGTCTGTCCAACTTTACATAACCAATCACCCAAAATCCAGACCAGTCCCTATCAACTGATCATTTTGGCCCAAATCCACCAGTTCTCTGATGCTGTGTAAGTTGCTACTTCCCTCCCTGGTGGCCCAGGAATTGCTCATGTGCCTTCCTTATGTGTTCTCATCACACACATCACATTCTAACTCATGCATTCCTCCCCATATACTGAACAGTCTATTTTCTTAGTTGTCTTCCCAAGTAGTCCACAAGGGCAAACTCTGACAAATTCATCATGGTAAATTAAGACTTTATTACAGTTCTGAACATAGAAGTGTCTCAATAAATATTTGGGGAAGGGAGAAAAAATAAGGTTTGCTAAGGGAATAATTACAGAGAATAAGACTTGGACCAATCTTTCCTATCCTATCCTTTCCTCTCTCCTTCCCCTCATCTCCCCTCTCCTCCTCTCCTCTCCTCACCCTTCTCCCTCTCTCTGCCTTCCCCCACTTCCTTGCCTCTTGCTACTTGGGAACTCACTGAACTCCATGTCCGTTATTCCTTTGTCCTTTTCCATAACAGTGGTTTTATTGATGTGCTATCTCCAATCGATTTTAGAGGTGGAGGTGGAGTAAAAGAAGGAGAGGAGGAAACGTAGGAGGAGAAGGAGAAAATGGAATAGTAGCAGGAGATTTAATATTCATGAAGCACTTTTTATGTGCTAGGCATTCTACCAAGTATTTCACCAGCATCTCTCATTGCATCCTTACATCAGCAGTATGTGAGAGGTACAGTTATAATTCTCATTTTATTAATAAGGAAACTAAGGCACAGTAAGTGGCATACCCAGGAACTGAACTTGAACCTGTCCACCTGCCTCCCAAGTACACGTTTTTTGTGAAACCATATAGCTTCCCTCACTATACATTGAACCAATGCTCAGGTCATTAGATGTGTACAGAGCTCTTGAATGAAACTCTTTGGTTCCTTTAGACCTTAAAGGCAGAACTCAAGATTTGGGGCTATTCTCCCAGATGTGTATCTGGGAATGCTAGAAAGAATGAAAGCATATGTCTTTCTTTTCCCTTCCCATCTATCTCCTGCACCCTCTGCTAGGATTTTCCTCACCCATATATATCCTGCACCTTCTACTAGGATTTTCCTCAGTGACTATCCTGCCTAGCAGCAGTGCAGTGAAAATGCAATGGAAGGACCTTTTTTATTTAGGAACACATCCCAACACTGCATCAGGCCATGGCACATGTTAGGAGTAAAAATCAGGGTCCACGAAGCCCATTCCATGCCCTGGGTTTCTCCTTTTGCTGAAAATTTCCTGACTTGTCTTCATTCAGCAGTGAGCATTTCCCAAGGATCTCCAGGTGTCCCTTCCTGTAATAGTTTATTACCCTTCTAGTTGTTGAGAGATGAAAGCTGCTGTTAATGCATTTGGTGCACTCTCCAACAGCTGCATTGATTTTAGGTCCTGCATTGCAATCCCTTTGTCAGATGTTGTGTGGAAACCGGGCTCAGCTACTCATTTATCATAGGTACTATTTCTGGTATGTTTGAAATTTGCCCTCTGCTTCTCTGAGAACTGCACTGGCTAGTGTTGTACACATTGAAAGTGTGTGGCAGATATCACATACTCATGGAATGAGTGTGAGAGTCTATGTAACTTTCTATGACTCTTTAAGAAGGCAACAGTTGGTTACACCTCTTCAGGTTCCTCAAACACACCCTCCTCTCTCTTCCTTGTATTTCCTTCTCTGTCTATAAGGATGAGCTTTCCTCCTCCTTTTGAGTTGACTTGGCCTGATCTAATGTTTGAGATTCAACTCAGGATCTCCCTTTTTCTATGAAGCAAGACTAGGCCCACATGTCTCTCTGCTACAATTCTGTTCTCGCTGGGCTGTGAAAGCTCACTCATATGTGTGTGGTGTCTTCAATTAGCCTCTGTGCTTTTCAGAATCAAGGGTTATAGGCCTTCATCTTTAGTATCTTGTATTGTAGCTGGAACCAAGTCTTGTATCAATATGTTTTCATTGAGTGAATAAGTATTCTAAAGATTTCACTAAGTTCATGATAAGCTTTTCAATTCAATCACCTGAAATCCAATAGTTTGGATAAGGTATTCAGGACATCTGTTTACATACCATTCATTCAGGCTTTCAGTTTGGACCAAAGTTTTCTTATGTTTTGAAGTCTGGCACATTCATTAATGTTTCTTCTGTAATTGTTGCTTTGCTCCAAATAGAGAAAAAGTTTAAAGGAGTCTTTTCCTCCTCCTCCTCCTCCTTCTTCTGCAAAGGAGGTACCATGATGGGGTGCAGACTGCAGGGATTTGACATTTGAAGTTCTGAGAGTCATCCTTAGTTTTGCTGTGTCTTAGGGACTGTCATATAAACTGAGAGCTCATCCACAAGATGGAAATAACAGTGCCTTCTTTTTACATCTTGAAGGGTTGTTGTAAAGATCCAAATATAATTATTCATATTTTTGCTCTCAGAAATACTCAAAGAAATATAACCTCTGCTAGTACTTGTAGAAGACCTCCAATATCTTTATCCATCAATCAATCTATGCTATAGTTCCCCTAAAACTCTACTTTATATCTGGTTATTAGTGTCCTAAACACAAGCTACTACACTTTTATTATTTCCCCTGGGTACATGGTTTTATTTCACCAAACTTTTGAGCTCTCTGGCGAAATGCAAGAGTTATTTCTTCAACTGGAAGTAAATTTAATTGACTTATTTAAATACAAATAGAGGGCATTTTAGTAGGAATGGATTATAGTATTATAAAATTATGGTTCTCAGAATTATCCATGGAGCTTAATAAAAACAAACAAAACAAAACAAAAACAGATTTCTTGTCTTTACCACAGACGCACTGGGAATCTCTATGAAATATCTGCCCCACTGATCCTGATGATGGTGCTTGTGTTCCTCAGCAAACCTTGTGTCCCATAAACTGTGTTTTGCACCAGAGAGTTCTCCACCTTGTCTAGAGCTGACTGGACCAGGGAAAGTTCTTCATTCACTGGAGCCAAGTTATAGGCCTCTCAGTGATTTATCTCCTGAATACATGGGGTAGTCTTATTTGCTAGAGGCAGAGATCTGGTCATAAATATCCTAATTCTACCACTTATTAGGTGTATAAACTTAGTCAAGTCACATAACCACTTTGAGCCTTAAATTGGGAGTGGGGAGAAGTCAGAATGTGCTAAGTTTGTTCCTTTGCAAAATAAAGAAAACAACAGAACTTAACTCACAGGCTTCTAAAATTTATGACACATAGAAAGTACTAGATTATGCGTAGTTTTCATCCTATCTTTCATGGGGTTGTTGAAAGGAATTATTTAGTTGATGTATATAAAGTGCTTAGAATAGTTCCTGGCATCTATAACTGCTCGATAGGAGTTAATTATATGTTGCTATTGTTATTTTACCTAACTCTTGGTTGTGTGCTTTCTTTCACTTGCTGTAACATGCATTTATAATTCACTGGACTCCTGCATCCTCACACACTCATTCAGCAACAGTCCCCTGTGTGTGAGTACCTGTTGAGCCTCTGTGTCTGGAATGCCCTGCCTGGTGTCCTGGGACTGCTTAGTCTCTCCCAATCCTCTACAACAAGTTTCAGATGTCAGCTCTGCCTCTGCAGCTTCACTGACAACTTGGTCTCCATAGAGAGACCCTCATCTAAGCTCTAATTGTCCTCTGAGCCACACTTAATTTCTTGTGCTCATCACAGAATATTAGCATCAGTTGTTTTTTATGAACACATAGGGCCACTACATACAGCAATAGAGGTTGTGCCCTAAGACAACCTAAGACTTGTAGCTGGATCCTAAGACAAGTGAGTGAATGTTCAAATGCAGTCCTGGTTATTAGTCAATGCTGCTTGTCATGGGACTGGATCTAATTAGTTCAATAAGAAGCATGTTTTACAATTTATCTGCCTGAAGAGGTTACATTATATGATTTATCTGCACCAAAGGACGGCACCTTTTCATAGTTGGCACAATTGGAGATGGTAACCCTAATCATGTCCTCACTAGTGCATAAGTTCCCTGAAGTCTGGAATCACAATCATCTTCAAATTCATTCATTTATGTATCCACTCATTCAATTATTCAACAAATATTTTTTGAGAACCTAATTTGTGCCACTCATTCTCCTAGATCCTGCATCTCTGTTCTTTGTCCCTCACATGGTGGATAATATAAATACACTACAGTTTCTTCATATAGCCGGTTGCAATTTTGTTTCCATGAGTAAGTGTCTGGATGAGGTGAATAACTAGCAAACTAGACAAAGTTACTTTCTTACCTTAATTTCTGTTTTCTCACCACTGATTAAAACTTATTTCTACAACTCTTAAAGACCATATTAAATATAATAATAAAGAAGGTAGCTCATAGAAACTACAGCTACCAGCAAGCAAGTTTATATTGTTGACATCCATCCAACTATAGTCAACATTTATGTGTTAACTACCATGCTCCTGTCTTGAGGTTAGGTATGAGAGATACAATTAAATTAGGTCCTCACTCTGTAAAGTTCAAAGTTTAGCATTTTAAAGTAAGCAAATGTACTTAAAGAATGGACTTAAATACTAGTAAGAGATGGTATAGGAAGTTAACGAGGAAACAATGCACACTACTCTAAATTGTATCATCTCTGGTTTGAACTTTAAGGGAAAAGTAAGTTTACCCTGGATACGATCATGGAGGCTGGGTGTTCAATGCAAAACCTATTCAAAAGCACAGAGTCAAAAACTGAACAACAGCAAAACATGTTTGAGAAAAAAATACAACATGTTTTGGCTAGAGGCCAAATTTCTGTGTCAGCATTAAAGGAGGTGTTTTACGGGAGGAGGGAAAGGATTTTGTAGGTGGCGGGGGGCGGGGGGTGTTCCCAAAATTTCAAATATCTTAGGTGTCCCATCAGGTCATAGCTAGCAAGACAGATTGCTATCATTGAGAAGAAGTGATTGGGACTAATGGATAAGGTGGGTTCCACTTGAAGAGAACTGTCCTTAACCTGGGCAAGCCATGTTGCAATAATTTAGAGAACAGCTTTCAATCTGTTGCTTTCTGTGAAGTCTCTAATTTTAAAATATTGACAACATATTAAAATTTTTATTTAATGTGTAGAACAAACCAACTGTCCACCTCTTGACCTGCCCACCTCCAATTTATAACCTCTGATATTAGGATTTGTTTGTCAATTTTTATCCTGAAGAATTGTGGGTGGTGAAGAGTTGGGGGTGGATAGGGTGGAGGGAGAGATGTAGATCAAGTTTGCATTTTAAAGATAAAATTCTGGCACGACTGGAAGTATTGTTTATAACCTAGAGTCTTGGAAACTTGCATTCAATCCCTCTGAAGTGCTTGTTAAAATGCTTGTTCCTGGCACCACCTTAGATGTTTGGAATCAAAGTAGATGGACAGTGTACTGGACACCATGGTGTGAGGGGAAGGCCAAAATGAAAAAGACCAAAGAGTATGCTATCCTCTCATTAGGGGAAAGGATATTTTTATGCTGTTACTCAAATTACGAAATAATTCTTCCTTTCTATTGCTATACAAAATGAGGTATGCCTCTCCTTATGGGAATAATGGCAGGCTTTGAAATACTGGAGACTATGAGAGTTGACCTGTTGTTTAGTGTCAATGTTACTCATTTATAAATTAGGGGTTTGCTTATTGACTTAATAACTCCTTGGTAATCACTGTTTATAGCATCCTTGTATACAGAGTCCTCCTGATTAGTGCACTGTTGACCTGGAAGATGATGCTTTTATCACTCAGTTCAGGCCAGCGCAAGTTTTCAGCATACTCATTGCAACCAATTCCCACATTTAAAAAAAACAAACAAACAAATGTTACTCTCATTAAAATTAATGGCTGTTATGCTTACCCACAAAAAGGAGACTCCATCACTAACTGCAGCAGCAAAGGATAGCATTAGATAATTTTGATTGAATGTATTAAGACATAGGCACTTACTTTTCCATTTACAAAATTAATAAAATTATCAAATTCTAATTTAAAATCCTTTTACTGTCCCTCACAGAGCTTTGCTTTTTTTGACCTATTTTATCCTTTCACTCTATCTACCTACTTATAAAAATTTCACCACATAGAACATAATGATAAACACCAAGACATGTGAAATATTTTCACAATACTCTAGAGCCCCAGAATCTTGATTCTGGGCACCCAGGGGCTGAAGATTCCATTTTCATCAGGTGAAATATTGGGAAGTTCATCCTTATCATTGAATCAAAACTGGCCTCAGTTAATGGTGGGGCTGAAAGAGATTAGTGTCTCACTTAAGAACATGCCAACTGGGTGGCTGTACACTGGGAAAATGATGCAAAACCCTGGTACATGCTCGTCCAAATCTTTTATACTTTTCTTATCAACTGAATTAAAAGCAGACCAAAGTCTTACAAAAATTATCATATATCACAACAGGCCCTTGCAAAATCAAAAGCATTATAACATGCATGCAAAATGAGTTTTCTACTGTCAAAGGAACATCTTGACTCCAATGGTATCAACTTATGGTTGAAAAAATGTTGAGAAAAATTCTCAAATTTCCCTTAAAATGAGAGACCATTATTGTTTAATTTAAGGATGGTGTCAGTTTACAGGCCATCTCTTATTGACAAAGATCATATGAAATGATCCTCAAGTCTGAAAATATGAGGGAAGCATAGAGTAGAAAGAGAACATAGTTAGGAGAGAGCTTGAGGCTCTAGATATGTTTTGATCTTGATAGGCATGTATTTCCTTTCAATGGTGAGCCCGTTTTAAGGCCAATAACATGTCATGAATGCCATGGGTTCTATGTCAGGAATGGTAAGATAAGGGCAATACTGAAGAAAGCAGAGCCAACCACATTTATTCATTCAATAAAGAATGATTCTGCAACTGTTTCTTAGTGCTCTTAGAGAAAAAAATATGCAGAAAACATTAGGAATATTTCATCCTGCCACGGGGTTTAACTGTAAACCAGTGATTTAAATAAAACTGTAGACAGAAGGCTTTTTATGCAGGAATCTTTGAAGCTGCATTAAAGAATTAAAAGTGTACATAATGAACAAAGAATTTTAATATATGTGATCTCTTTACATATCATAAGTTTTATCATTGTCTTAGATATGTGCTTCAGGTGGATTGCACTTTTGACTATGTGAGCCATAAAAATTTAAAGAACAAACAAAAAACCCCCAAACCTTGAATTGTTCATTCATTCAGTACTCATGAATGAGTAATGTGCTACCTTCTGTGTCTGAGGTTTGTGTTAAGAACTAGGATTACAGAGTGAGTAAATGTGACTCAGGTCTTTAAGAAGACTATGGCCTATTGAAAATGGCTGCTGCCCAAGCCATCGACATTTCCTGGGCCTCAGGTTACTCCTATTTACATTGAAAGGGCTGGATGAAATTTTCTTCTGTTCTCTTTTCAGACCAAAATTTCAACAAATATTCAGAGGACTGTATAGAACCATTAGTTTGCAAATAAAATGTATAGATATTCTAGGAGTACAATGAGGAAGGCTGCTGTGAAAATTCATTTTCTAGCCCTGATAGCACATCTCACCTTTCAAGTTCTTCCCATCAGTGTAGGGTTATAACTTGCTGTGTTTAATTCATTCGCTATTCATTAACATTTCCACTCCTATTTAGAGAGTACTGTCTATGTACAGGTTAGTCGGTATACTAGGGACTTTAAATGCCTTATCTTGAATTTTATCCTCAACACAATCCAAACATTATTATTATCCACATATTACAAATTAAAAAAAATGGGACTCAGGGAAATTGAGTGACTCACTAAAGTCACGCAGGTATCAAGTGACCAAGTCAAGATTTGAACTCAGAAGGCCGATCCCTAAGGCAGGTGCTCTTAACCTCTTCATTAGCACCACAGCAGGGCCCTTGTTAAAAAACAACAAAAAAAACAAAACTCCTTCATCTCTAGCATTATCATCCTTCTGGGAACCAAGCACTGTATCCATCAGATTCACAGGCTTCCATCCCCTCCAAGACAGCACAGATATCAGCTACTCTTGAAGTATTTCCTGACCGTCTTTCCAGCCTGGTTGGAAGTAGAGCTCCTTTGTACTTGCTGCCATCATTGTGCAATCATAGCTGATAGTTTCATATTTGCTTGATTTCCCCTCTCGATTTTGATCCCCTAACAGCACTGTTTATGCCTTTCTCATCTTTGTCTACCCAGTCCCTAGCACAGGATCTGACTATGACAAATATAAGACTATGTATTGAATAAACAACTAAATGGTCATGTGAGCAAACGAATGTAACAATGCTCAGTCTACCTTGCTATCTATAATTAAACCATATAATTTTTTACTGAGTCCTGAGAAGTTATGTCTAGGAATGGGTGAGCTAACTAGGCAAATATTATACTTAAGTTTTATTTCCCTGCATGATGTTCCAATTACTGAAGAAAAAAATGATGGAAAGGGAAGTCTATGAGCAAGGTAACATTTGCTGTCACTGTTCACATGTTGTAGAAATGTTTTATGGGAAATGATATAGAGCAGTGTTTCTCAAGATGGGGTCCTGAACCAGCAACATCTGCATCATTGGAAAAGTATTAGATTCAGAAATAAGGGGTATGGGTTTGGCAATCCAAAATTTGAAAAACACTAGTATATCATTCCTAGCTCCTAGGTACTAGTTAGAGAAACTAACCATGGCGATTTTGAATTGCCATTTTTGTCACTCATTTTATTTTATGTTGCATGTCAGGGGTAGGAGGGGAATATTCCTGGTTTTAGCCAGATCCCTTTGAAGCACAATCTGAAAGAACTCTCTTGGACCCATAGTTGGAAACAACTACAGTAGCACTAAGTGACCGTATTAATGGAATGCTCCTGGGCATTCCCACCTGTGTTTACAGCAGACAATAAACATCATTGACAGAGTTAACAGATGACCTGAATTGACACTACAGATCATTCCAAGGAGTTTACTTCTGCTAGTGGGTTAAAATGATACCCTGTCAGAATAGGAAATGCAGCATTCAGCCCTCAGGTTCTAATAATGGGCTCTGTCAGTGTGTGCCTTCTCTCTCCTCCCACAACTGTATAATCTCTCTCCAGTTGCTTTCAGGGAAATTCATTTACAATTACATATTGGTTATCACTGGGTGAGCAAAACCCATGTACCTCTTGTTCTTCTTTATTGCAGTGTCATTTTCTCAAATGAACAAACAAGAAAACAACCCAAAAGCACAGAAGGCAGCATCTGGACGATGTTCTTTGTCGATGGATCGCGTTGGTCTTGTGTTTGCAGCAAGCTCTATTGTGCATTGCTGGAATGACTTTGGGGAGCACATGCTCTTTATCTACACAAGTGAGTGCTTTTATTTCCCTGTCTTCCTCAAGGAGAAGATGGTGCAATCACAGTTCAGCAATGAGAAGTCAGGAGGAGGGGGAGGAGGAGGGAGAGAGGAACAATTTAAACAAAATTTCTGTCAGACAAGAGCTCTCTTCTCCTTTGCCCCTTTGTCAGTCTTAAGCAGACTAGCACGCCTGGCCAGTGATGCAACCCACTCTGCATGGCCTCTATGTTATGAAATGAGTTGGTGCCTGGAAGAGCTGCCACTGAAATGAAGCCAATTTTCAGGGAATTTTCAGCTGCTGCTCACGGTTGATGGAAGTATTAACTCATTGGTGTTAAGACATTCTGGTGATGGGTAACACTCAATTTCATTTTGAAGCATCAATATTGCAAATACCCACTCCAGATGTAAAACTGGTTCATGTGTGTTTAATTTATTTGAAAGACACTGCAGACTATTGATTTTTTTTCTCCTTCCAGAAAATGAAAGCAGTACCAGTGTGTCCTTGGGCAATTGATGTAACTTACATAAGCCTCTCTTTGCTCATCTGTATCAGATACAGGACTAAAAGCTCATGGCATGGTTCATTCAGTTTGTAATCACATTCTGATTGTATAACGTATGTCAAATTACAAGTGAAGAATGAGGGTGGGAAGGGCCAAGAAGGAACAGAGTGGGAGAAGAGGCAAAGGTGAGGTGCTGTGTTGAATGGGTAAAACATCCAACGAGCACATACTTAAAAGGTCTAAATGTTACAAGAGATACATGTGCCAGGTAGTGGACCAGCACAGGGAAGTAATAAATAACTCAACTTGAGGGTCTCAGAGAAAGAGTCACAAAGGGAATAGAAATCGAGTTATTGACTGAGAGAACCCAGAGGAATGTGCTGCAAGCGGAGGAAGAGTGGGTGCATTATACAGGAGGACTAGCGTTTTCAAAAGGATGGAAGCAGAAGAAGGTTGAGGTTGGACCCTGTACTGCATAAGGGAGAGTGATGGAAAACAAGCCTGGGAAATGTACAGTACATAACTGCAATCTTTTTTTCTTTTCTAATGCAAACAGAATGGTTAGAAAGAAATGCACCAAAATGATAACAGTGATTATCTCTGCACAGTAAGAGTATAAGCTGATTTTACCTTATACTTTGTATGATTATGTATTTTCCAAATTTTTTGTAGTGAGTATGTATTGTTTTATAATATAGAATAAAATGTTATACATATACATATATATATATATATATATATATATATATATATCATCAGTCATACAGGGTCATGGTGCAGATTAAATGTGACTATGGATTCATTAACCTAGCTAACATTTGCATGCCTACTATGGGCAATACACTCTGGTAATTTTAAAGCCTAAGGAGAAAAAGATACAGTGCCTGTTCTCTTGAAGCTCACTGCTTCTGAAAGGGTGACAGAAACACAATCAGTCTAATGAGGGAAGTCAGGTCACATGGAAGCACCAAAGAGTGTCGAAATTTAGAACAGAGTTTACCGGGACAGTTTACTAGAGGAGAGGATACTAACATTGGCTGGCCTTTGAAGGACTGGCAAGAAAGGGCAGTCTGGAAGGAGAAGGCAGCACAGGCAGAGACAGGACCATGGAAAGCCATGTGGGAAATCACAAGTAATTCTGTACAGTAACATAGCATGGGAAGAGTGAGCAGCCTCCACTGGAGAGAATCAGATGAAATCGTTAGGGTCCAGCTCAAGGAATTAAGCTTTTAAAGTCATTTAAAGTTAAAATAATTGGAGATGTATTTTTTTGAAAGAGCTGGGAGGAAGGGGTTAGTTTACCATGGAATGAGGTTCTAGACAACTCACGACATTCTTAAGTGGATGGGGGGCAGATTATTTCATAAACGCTGAAAGCCAGAGGATGTAGGGACATGAGCACACAGGAGACGTCAAAGGGGAGATGAGGCTGAACCGGGAACTGGAGGGGTTTTCACTTATGTAAAAAGTAAAAAGTAAAAACTAGTGCTTAATGGTCATCTGCTACTTTTCAGTCTGTCCTGAAATGCTTCCATTTTGAAATTTCCTTTATATCACTCTTTGTGGTTCTGGTGAGCTAATCAGCCACGTGACTCAAAGTGACCAATGTAGAGGCTTTACCAAGACTGGCCAAAATGATTCACTGAGGGGTGGTCCCACAATATAACTAGGGACACAGCAAACCCCTTATAGGATAGTTTAGAATGCTAGGCAAGATAAGCTTAGCTGGAAGGATGCAGTAAGCACGGAGTTAATGGAAACATCATTGAGCTCCATGGGAAACCTTTCTTGAGGAAGACAGCAGAAAGGAAAGCGACACCGGGTAGGGGTAAAAAGTGAGAGAGAGGGCAAGAAGGAGAAGAAAAAAAGTTGATAAAAGGGGAGGAGAACAAATGGGAGAAAGAGGAGGAAGATACAAGGACAATGAGATCTGACACCACAGTTTGATCAACTGGAACTAGCTGTCACTGACACCAGCACCACTTATTGGACTGTTTCATTGAAAGAGCCAATATATTCCATTTTTTCCCTTTAGTTTGCATATGGTAATCACAAGTTGGGAATATATGGAATTTCACATGAAGAATAAAGTTAGAGAGGGGCAAGAGGAGAGCTGGAAGAGCACCCTAAGAAAGAAGACAAATATAAATTACTCAGTGTCCAGTGGATGAAATGAGGGAGATGGGAATACAATCAAAGAAGTGGAGTCAGGTTATGTGGGAGCACAGAAGAGGGTCACTTCAGAATGGAGTTCCCTGGGACAGCTTTCCAGAGGAGAGGATACCTAACCCAGACCTTTGAGGACAGGTGAAAAATTGCAGTCTCGGAAAAGGCTCATTAGATTTCTATTGGGAGAGCACCTGCTTGGCTCTGTGGTTATCCTTTTAGCAGCCTCTATTCTTCTATAAGCTTTCCCTGCCATATCTAGAGAACACTGTCTTTATTTTAGTGCTACAGAATGTCACTAACTTTTTATCTAAATTTATTCTGATTTCAAGCACTTTGAGAAAGCAGCACAAAACATAGGGACTTAATGGCCCAGAGCTTAAACCATTTAATCTTTGTATTATATATTGCTACATAGCAAACTTAGAGGTTTAAGATAAATATCGCACATGCATTCCATCACTGTTTCTGTGAATAAAGAATCAGGGCATGGCTTACCTGGATCTTCTGCTCCAGGATGTCTCACCAAACTCCAATGAAGGTGACAGTCAGGTTTGAGGTATCATTTGAAAGCTCAGCTGAGGAAGAATCTGCTTCCAAGTGATTGTTGGCAGGATTCAGTCCTCTGTGGGCTGTTGGACCAAGGGCCTCAGTTCCTTCTTGGCTGTCAGCTGAACGCCACTCTCAGTTCTTTGCAATATAGGGAAGTTGACAGCATGGCAGCTTGCTCGATCAACAGCCATTAAAGGAGAGCATCTATAGGGAGAGTATGACAGAAAGATAAAAGGTATAATTTTTTTTTAATGTAACAAGGACATCTTACATTTTTATTTTATTTTATTTTATTTTTTATTTTTGGGCAAACCTTGCAGCACGTGGGATCTTAGTTCCCTGACCAGGGATCGAACCCCGTGCCGTTGCAGTGGATGTGGAGTCCTAACCACTGGAGCACCAGGGAAGTCCCAAAAGGTATAATCCTATATAATGTAATCATAGAAGTGTTATCACATCAACTGTGCCATATTCTATTGGTTAGAAGCAAGTCAGAATTCTCACCCACACTCAAGGAGAGGGCATAATATCAGGAGACAGGGAGCGTTGGCAGCCAACTTAGGGTGTGTCCCCCACAATCCTCTCAGTCAGTAAGGATAAGATCCCTTCTGCCTCTTCAAGAACACCTGAATTTGTAAAGTGTAGCAGAATAAATATTTCAAAAACTAAAAATAAAATAGAGGTAAAATTTCTAAATTTTTGCTTAACCATCCTTTTAATTTATATATATTTCATATAATATCATGGAATATTATGCTTGAAGAGTGGAAAGAAGAGAGGAATTTGTATTTGAGTAGCTGCAGTGTGTCAGATATCTAGCTCTTCCCATTTGACTCACTAATTTTCTATGAGGTTGGTCATATTATGCCACGTTATTCAGGATTATAGAAGTCTTATATCTAGAGAAGGATTACTCCTAACTAGTACCGTCTGAGCGGGGCTCTTGAGTAAGTTTAATACATGTATTAATTCCAGTTTATAAAACCTCTCTACATCTCAGAAATTAAATTATAAAATAGGACAATATTAGAGTATTTTTATGAGGACAAACTGAGACAAAGATAAAGATAATGCACTTGGCATAGGGTTTCGCACCTAGTAAATGCTCAATAAAATCAGTTTTCATTATTGTTAACCCAAAGCCATGTGGTAACGAGGGGGAAATTCAGACGTTGAAGCCAACTCTGTCTGACTGTGCTTTTTCTATTACATGCATCCCTAATAAATCTAGAGGTGGTTTAATATGTCTTTATTTAGAAGTGAAGAAAGGGGGGAAGCAAAGAATTAAAGTGACACACTGAGCTAGGGCTGAACTCCATTTACCTGAATCTAGGACAGTACCCATTCTCAAGGGTACTCACTGGAAGGCAGTTAGGAACACTCATTAGGAGGGGCATTTAAGACAAGATCTCTGGACCTTACCCCTAGTGTTTCTGATTCAATAGGTTTGGGATGGGGTCTAGAATTTGCATTTCTAACAATTTCTCATGTGATGTTAATGTTGCTGGTTCAGGGGCCACACTGTGAGATCCTCTGATCTAGGCCATTCAAGCTATAGTATTAATGATCCGCCTGTTGAACAAATGTGAAATGAATGCCATTCTATGTGTTTACTAAAATTTTAAGCAGATGCGGCTTATGGTTGAACTGCATACAACTGTTTCATATTTATGGTCTTATGTAGAGCTATTTTTGTTCATGAGTGAATGTTCCAAGCTGGAATGTATGATTACTTTACTATACTGCCAACTGGTAGATCTTGCTCTTGTTTAAAGGTGTGCAAACTCAATGAACTCTTATTAGAGATGTGCTGCCCTGTTTCTCTATTTCCCCTAAACAAGCAAGTGGCCAATAAAAATCATGTGAGTAAAAGCTACCTATGGTCAATCTTAACTTGCTTTTATAGAGGAGTTCAATACAAATTGGTTCTAATTTGCAGAAAAAATAATTTCTTAGATCTCTCTGGAAAGCAAGCCAGATGTACTTTATTATGTTTGGCCTTTACTCAACACGCTGCTGAGAGAATTCCAAGTTTTTCCTGACACCCAGACAGTTCTCTGTGATATGCTAACACATCATATACAAGAAAAACACATATACATTGAATACCTAAATACCTCATTTTTCACTAGCACATGTTTATTTTCCTTATAATATAACCAACCACTGTCTGGCAGTGGTTTCCGAAGGATCTGATCCCATGAAAGAGGAAATTTCTACCTAACATTAAAAAAATAAAGCCATTTAAAACACATCATTCTTAGTCTACAAAGAAGGTGGACTTTTTTCATTTTATGTTTTTATGTTTTTGTAAAAATAAATCTAGAAGTCATATATCCTGATAATCAATTATAAAGCCAGAAGTTCCTTCCAAAGGAAATTGTTTCTGGAGTTTTGAGCATTGTAAAACATCCCTTTCCAAGCATTAATTTCCTATACTCTTAGAGGCAACAAACATAAAGGTTGCCACCAAGCACTGATATATAAATAGAGGGCAAGGATTTATACCATTCTATTTTTACTGAATAAATACATAGTGTTATTTCTGTCAGAGAACAAAAGAAAATGAGAAAGAGATTTTTTTTTAAGATTATTTATATTTACCATTGTAGATCCAGGTCTTAGGAAAAGCTGGAAAATAGTGGAAGACTGAAAAATATTTGTTGAAAGAAATGAACGAATAAACGAATGCTTTTAGAATTTAAGATGAGTAATTCTCTTTGCATATTTTAAAAAGATATATATCTTTCTTAGTTTTTAAAGTATTTTTTCTCATTACATTCTTGGCTACAATAGCTTTTGTTTTCCTACTGTCAGCTGAAGACTGTGCTCAGTACTGAGGGTATAACAGTGAGCCAAAGCACCAGGTTTCTGACCCTCATGGAGGTACCAGCTTAGAGACAGACACAGACATGAATCCAAGAGTCACCAAATATATTTATTTACACTGAAGTGAGCACCCATATGGGGTGGAAATGAGAGATGGAAATTTACTCAGCAAGGTCTGAGAAGGCTTCCCTGAGGAAATGTTCCTGAATTGCCATTTGAAGGAAGAGTAAGAGTTAACTACACCATGAAGAGAGCAACAATGGCCAAGGTAGATGAAATGGTGCCTGCATAGGTCCAGTGGCAGAGCAAGCATGATCCTTCAAGGACCAATACAACTTACCTTTCAAATTTGCTACAAAGTCAATTATATTATATCCATTGTAAACACAGAGTGCAACTAGCACATCTAAGCTTATTAATTGCATAAATCATATAATATGGAAGTTTTTTGCCCATTGCAGCACAGGGCACAATTTCCCTTGCAAAGGTAGAGGTCATACCTTCAGTCAGATGAGAAGGTGACTCATGGCTGTACCATGCTAGCTCTTTCATGGTCCAGAGTTGCTGGCTAAGCTAGTGGAGTGTATAAATGTAGAGAATATTTTGGAGTTAAACCCTTAATCTTACACTTCTACATAGGAAACATTCTCATGCACTCTCATATAAAATCCCTTCCTTAGGCAGCCTGATTTATCTTTCCAGCTAAGAAACTAATGTGGAAGCAATTGCTAATGACAGCACATTGGTGAGAGTCCACGTTGGTGCTTATAATGGTCAGCATGCAGACCTCCTGACCACTGTTATTGACCTGATCAAAGCCATGGGTACCGCTGGGAGGCCATGCTTGCACTTCTACTCCATAAATTTAGCAGACCAAGAAGTTTATTACTACCCTGAGACAAGCTGCTGATGGAATGGCTGGTTGAGTTAGTGCCTTAGCTCTTTTGATCTATTTCCAATCACTGTTGGAGGAACCAGGGCTGTGTAATGTGTCCATTTTTATTCGGTTCTTGTTACTAAGACCATATGATAATGCTCCTGGAAGACAGTGTGTTGGGCTTTTAGCAAAATCTCAAAGGGCTGGTGAGATTGGTCTGGGAGGGTGGGCGGGAGGATGGGGCAGGAGCATTAACTCCAGATTCTTTCAGAATGATGCAAACCAATCAAGAGGCTTTGAGAACCTGATCCTTGGCTAGGTCATGGCTGAATTTTAGATCCTGTTATTACAGGCATTTTTAAGTGGTATTTCAGTATAACACAAAGTTTTCAAGGATCTAGTGATAGCTACCTTAATTCAGGCCAAATAACCTTGCATTTAGGAAAAAAAAAACTGGGAATAGTTTCTGTGAATTTGGACAAACAGATATGATTATATAGCTTAAAATCCCAGTTTGATTTTTACTCATTAACTTTTGTCTATAAGAAAAGAAGAAAACAATTAGGACATGGAATTATATAACAGTGGTTGAGAGTGTGTGTTCTGGTGATTTCCTGTCTGTGTCTAACTTCAAACTGTGCCACTTACTGACTGGGAAGTTTAAATAATACCCTGAATCTCAGTTTCTGTATGTATAAAATAAGGATGATGACACCATTTTCAAAGCTTGGTCATGAGGACTGAATAAAGTATGGCATGCAAAGTGTTTAGCACAATTCCTAGTACAGTTCTGGTATCAGTCACCCTCCTTAAGATGAAATATGATTTATTCAGTTGATCCCACGAGCTGGAGCAGCAATTCTCCACCACCATACCACAACCCACTAGTGTTTGGCATGAAGAAAGAAAAGGTCCAGTGTACTGGGAATGCCTGTCTTGTCCACACCACAGAATGGAAACCATCTGAGCATCCCATTGTATAGATCTACCAGCATAAGATCATGTACTAAATGCCACACATTTTATAAGGGAGCTGTTCAAGAGTATTAGATAGAGGAGTGACCAGATCCAGTTTTATACTTAAAGAAGACTGGTCTGACAACAGAAGGAATATGAGTTGGCCTGAGTAACACAGGGGTCAATGTTCTATCACAGAAATAAGTGAAAAGAATGAGAGCCTGATCCAAGGTAATGACAGTGGGGATGGACAGGAGGGAGCATTTAAGAAAATATAATAATGATAGAATCCTTTAGATTTGGTGGCTAACTGGATTTGGAAGAACAATTATGCTAATGCCTTAGTTTCAATGTTTTGTGGGGTTTTTTTCTTTCTATTTTTTTAACCCTCTTAATCCCTCTTTATTCTTTTACCCTTTCCATGTGTCCTGCTTGTGACCCATGGAACATCTCTATCCAAGATGGAGCAATGTGGAGAAGGAGCTAAATGGCAGAGAAAGAAACTCTGAGTTCAGGAAATCTGTATGATAGGACAGTCCTCTGATGTTCAGCACATTCCCATCAGGCATAAGGACACCTGGTAGTGGTCGGTGGTCATCCTTTCCAATCCTGGGATTCTAAAAGAACTAGAACATGCTACCTTGGGTGACCACACTAACAGTATCCTAGAGACCAGGGCTCAGAATGGAAAGGTTGGGCTGTAGATCATCCAGTTGGGTTGAGCAATCATATTAGACATGATTCAAGAAACGCATTTCTGTTTCTATTTAAAACTAGGAAATATAGTGCCAGTACATTTGAAAGGGAGTTACAGGTCCTGATATAAAGGCTAAAAATTTAGTATGGTCTACAGGGTTTAAAAGACTGGCTTCTGCCTAGCTCTTCAATCTTATTTTTCACCAGTCCACACCCCCTCAGCTCTCTCTTGCCATATTTCTCATTCATTTCCAACCCCTCCCCCACATGCTGCCACCCTGGGGCCTTAGGCCTTGCTGGTCTCTTTGCCTGAAATATTTTCCTCACTCTTCCTTCATCTGGAAAGTTTCATTATTCACAGCTCATCTTGGATTAAGGCAAAAGGGTCTGCTATGCCTTGTCATCCAGGTCACACTCCTTGGAGACTGTTTTATGGGAAAAGTCAATGTCCTCATAGAATCCAGTTCTTTTCTCCAGAACATGTATTAGGTTGTAACTATAAAGTATTTGAATGATTTTGTTTTTTTTCTAGAAAAACTAGAGCATAAGCCGTACAGAAGCAGTTTCTGGGCTTGTTTTTGTTTACAAAGAAAAAAAAAAAAGCCCAGAACATTCTAAACACCGACATTGCTGAATAAAGAAATGAATGAATTTATTGACATTGTAACATTAAATTTTTACATAATCTTCCCAAACAAGGTATTATCTCCACTTTATAGAGGAAGAAAGGGGGGTCCAGAAAGATTATGTCAATCTTGCCAAGTCATAGATGCTGGATTTGACTCTTGCCAATGACATCTTATATACTAATCTCTTTTTTTTATGTCTCTGTTTTGCCTTCCAAAAAGACCAAGTGGATTCCATACAGAGTACACACAGAATTCACACAGTCCTGATCTTGGGGGTATTTCCATGCTCAAACATTTGACAATTTATTTTTGAAAGCCACACGGTCCAGCCAATGTTGAAACAGATCAGATGCCACAGAGAAGCAAACAAATAACAAAGGAAATTGTGAATCTCTATATATGCTTCTGGTTAATATTCCCTGAGAAAAATAAAACAACCAAGAAAGACTTTCCGTCTTCCCCTGTAAGCCCTTTTAAGTGGCTCAGGAATGCTGGAGTCAGTGAGACCTATCAAAACCTCCACATTGAAGTGCCCCATAAGCTGACAACCAGAAGCAATAAATAATAGGCAGGGAATAAGAAGACAAGGGTTTTGTACGAAAAAGTATAAGGCTGTTATATATGAACAAAAATAGGTGAGTGGTAACTTCAGTTTCCTGTTTACTTCATTTGCTCATATTCTGAAAACTCATACACTGTTGAATATACACCTATTCAATTCAAATTTTTAAAGTGCTTGCCATATACCAAACTTCTGCTGGAACCCTGGGAAAACTGATATGAATAGGGAGGGCCCTTGGCCACAGATTCTCACTAAACTGATGGGAAGAAAGCTTACACAAGAGAATTCTAATATAAAGTGATTGTGATCGTGACCATGATGGGGTACATTTTAATATTCTGGAATTGCTGAGAAGGAAATGATGAGGTTCACTATTTGCAGTTTCTTTTAGGATTTTTTTTCTCACACAAAAATGTTAGTATCAGAGTTAAAGCTGTAACATTTACTAAATTGCTGTTTTTTAAGTGAAATCAGATTCAGTTGACATTGAAACATCAAGTACCTTTTCAGAGCATAAACTAATTTATGTTTGAAGGTAACCTATAGGTAAAAAGGCAGTGCTCAATCACTTTCTTGGATTGTCATGTTTAGAATTTCAAAAATATCTGCCTATATCCCCCAACTTCTGTAAGGGTGGCAGTTATTCCACCATCCACAGAAAGAAACAGTGTAGCAGAGATGGGATTTTTGAACATCCAAGGCTTCTATGATATAACCAGCTTATACTGATGGAAGCTCTGCAGGTGAAAACTGCCTTAACATTAAGGGTTAAATGCGGTGTCCCCACTAATAGAGAAATGAAGATCCATTTCTGGAGGCACTGGGGAGATGGCCTGGTCATTCAGGGAATGAGAAAATGAAGGTTCCATTTTGTTGGTGCATCAGTTTTCTGGTGCAAAGGTCAGTGAAGATGGAATAGAAAAAAAGGCAGAGGCTCCAGCAAATTTCTCCCGCTATTTCACCAGTGACCTCATTTGACTCTCCTCCCGGCTGCTGACACATCCTTTCCTTTAAAATTACACATAGTGCTAAACAAATGGGTCTCTTCAGAGTTACTTAGCAGAACCAATCAGCAGACCAGCCTGGTTTCAAAATGAAGGGTCCATTCCATGGCAGAGGAGAGCAATTACTTTCTTATCCTCCATCAGAGGTAGGGGTCACCTGCAACTCGGAAGGAATTGGTGCTTTGTTCCTTCATTCAAGGCAAGAAATTGTACCCCTGTCACACTGTCATTCTTCCACCTGAAAACTCATTTCCTTTCAGTGTTTTCCTTCTGGACTTTTCCCATGCCAGACAGAAATTGCGCTCAGCCCCCATGTACATAAGAAGTTAAGATGGTCTTTCATGCTGCCAGGGGCAGTGTTTCTCCCTGAGGGCACATTGCTGGGTGGTGAGAAGCCAGCTAGCTAGAAACACACACTTTAATAAACCTTCATCTGATAATTGAATCTCATTCTAATCAATGGCAGTATGGAACCACTCTGCTCTCCGCCGACACTAATTAGGGCTCATAAGCCAGTACTGATGGTTTGGGTGTGGAATTGAAAAGGAAAGGCAGTGTAGCAAACAAGTTTCACTTTGGTTTGCAAACACTGAATTTTGCCGTATTCAAAGTAGATCTCTAAACCAAACCACCTCTGTTTAATGCCCATTTGAGAGGCTCTTCATTTTTTAAAAAAAAAATCTGTTCTAATTCCCTGTAACAAAAGTATATCAGGGAACAGATAGACTAATAGCAAACCCAATTAGATTGCCTCAAAATGATTTAATATATCCCAGTGCATAAAGTAGCTTTAAGCTGTGATCTCATTTTAAACCCACAACCATCCTGAGTGCTTGGAGGTGTTATTCCCATTTTACAGATGATGAAACTGAGGCTCAGAAGGGCTAAGTAGCTTGTTGCCAAAAGTCAAAACATAGTAACTTAGGAAGAAGGACTGGAACCAGATTTTCTGGCTTCAGGTCCACTGGGCTGAACAATAGTAACCTATAGTTCTGGACCCTTTCGTATCCTAGAGATATTGTAACCTCCTAGATTCTAGAGATATTGGAAAAGAAAGTCTCTGGAGGTGACATGCATGTGAGAGTAAGAAGACTGTATGATAACAGTCACATCCCTTTGAAAGATAGGAGAGGGATACCGTGATAAGACCTTCTCTTACTGTTGCTTGCTAATACTGTGAAAAATGTCTTTATTCATAAAGAGATGCTGGCATGAGTGCTTTCCTACTTGTGACAAGTACCTCAATACACTTTTTCCCCAGGTGACTTACCACAGTGAAGTTTTCAACTACATTTTGGGTGTGAACTCAGATTAATGTCTTAATACTGTTCATCTGTGAGAATCCCTTGCCAGTCTCTGATTAGATTTTTATGAGGCACTTTCCAAATCAGACTCTGTCCGTGCTCCTGAGTACCTAGTTGTGCTAGAATAAGTATGATTTCACACAGGCATGGTACGCTGATTGTTCTGACTCCTTTAAATAGTGATGGAAAAAAGGTAAGTCCAGCCCTGTAAAGGACAGGGCAACATAAGACCTGGGACAGCAATAACTAATTTAAAAATAGATACTATTAAAAAGCCAAGCTCACTATCTTTAGTGCAACACATACAAAGAAAAGACATGTCCTTTAAGGATTACCTCCCTCCTTTGCATTCGTATTATCAAGGATTTGTAAACTTAATTAAAAAAGCAAACAAACAGGCAAACAACTAAGCACAGAATTATGTTGCTAAAATCTGGCAGCAAACATATGTCTACTGAAATTTAGTTCCTGCAGGGACTACCAAAATCCTGGACCAGCAAACAAGTTCTCTACAAATATTTGCACATCATTCCTGAAAGGTATATTCATAGAAGTAAGGATTCTTGGTATGGAAGGACAATGGAAACACATCAATGTGGGAAAGTCTATCCATTCCCTAGAATGTTGTAGGCATCTGATTCAAGCAACAGGGATAACTTTCAAGCTCTTATTTTGTCAAAATGCATGGGCTACATGAGAGTTTATTGGATAAACAACTTCTTACAAATGTTATTATACCTTTCCGATGAATAATAGGGTATTTAAGAATATGCTCAATGAGGTCTTATTTTTTCATCCATGATATGATTGAAAGTAATATGTAGTTATTTATCTGGAGGTGAAAATGAAGATTAATCAGAGCTAGACTAAAATTTCCTGATGGTTTCTCCCAAGACACACCTTGATACAGAAGTGAGAAGAGTTCTCTAGTATTTTTTCCTATTTTTTATCTTTTCATTTTTTTAACATCTTCATTGAAGCTGTCAGAAAGGTTCTCAAATATGAGAGATGAGATTTATAGAGGAGAAAAACAGAAATTTCACCAGGGATTTTGTTTCATTTTGTCTATATGATAAGCTATTTTATGATTCTACAATTTGCCATTACTTAAATGAAAGCAGAGAGAGTTTGGTTTTTGTGTTTTTACAAAAAAATAAATACAGTTCATGGTAGAAATTTGAGAAATATAGGAAAGAAAAAGGTGAAACAAATTACTAATAATTTTACAAATCCTTGAAAACCGCTGGTACTATTTTGGGGATTCCTTTCCAATCATAGTTATGTATAAACTTCACATACTTATGTTTATTATTTGGCATATCAAGTTTAAAAAAATTGATTTTTTATGTCTTCAACACAATAAATATAATGGGTAATGAAATCATAATATTGTATAGAATAGGTTAACCATAACTTATTTATGTAGAATATTTCAAGTGATTTCTGATGTTAATATAGTAACTATAATAAATATCTTTTTTTAAATTTTATTTATTTATTTTTGGCTGCATTGGGTCTTCCTTGCTGCACACAGGCTTTCTCTAGTTGTGGTGAGCAGGGGCTGCTCTTTGCTGAGGTGCGTGGGCTCCTTATTGTGGTGGCTTCTTTTGTAGTGGAGCATGGGCTCTAGGCGCGTGGGTTCAGTAGTTGTGGTGCGGGGGCTCAGTAGTTGTGGCTTGCGGGCTCTAGAGCGCAGGCTCAGCAGTTGTGGCACATGGGTTTAGTTGCTCTGCGGCATGTGGGATCTTCCTGGACTAAGGCTCAAACCCATGTCCCCTGCACTGGCAGGTGGATTCTTAACCACTGCGCCACCAGGGAAGCCCAATAAATATCTTTGTAGGCAGAGAATTTCCTGCATTTCTTGTGGATAAATTCCTAGCTGAGAAATACTGAGTCAAATGACCTTCACTGTTAAAGCTCTAAATGCACATACCAAATGAATTTTCAGATTGAATATGACTCTCTCACTGGTAGACTCCCTCTTTTCCTCCCTTCCTCCCTCCCATCTTTCATTTCTTCCTTTCTTTCCTTTCATCAGAATAAGCCAGGGACATGGCTCCCCCATGAAATGACAATGTTATCCCTTTTGGGGAGGCATATAATCATTCTGGAATATAATGGTATCACTAACTGCTAAGTATATAACTGAAACATTGCCATGGTACCATGAAGCATAGTTTTCAGAATGCTTCAATCTGGAATTGCCTTGAAATTCCACTGTGAGACAATTTCTGGTTTCAGCATAAATTTCATTTAAGAATTCTACTGATGTTATGGTGCTATTTCTTCTCATGACCCTTCAGTTTTTCAGAGGCACAGCTTATCAAAATGTAATAAATTTGTCACATGCTCTTTATCAGGTATTATGTTTAGAGCTCCACATGCATTCTCTCATTTACTGTGTATAACAGTGATATAAGAAAGATACCAGTATTTTGTTCTCAATTTACAGATAAGAAAATAATCAGATATTTTAAATGATTGACCTGGGTCATGTTACTATTTTACCATGCTCACAATTTTGTTGGTTATGAAAATAACTTATCCTTTTTCCATAATGACTGAGGCCTTGACTGGGATGGCTTGAAAAGTAGAGATGTATGGGGCCATATGTTTAGGGACTTCCTTTTGGCTGTCATTTGAGTTCTTCGTTTCTTCCTCATATTATCTCTACTGGGACTGACATACCTAGCATTGTTTCCTCACTTACATGTCTGATGTCTGGGCTAGGATGATTATCACATCCAGGCCCCTCTGTCTCTGTCTCTGTCCCCGAGTGGCCTTTCCACATGACTAGTGGCCTTTCACATGGCTAGTTTGGGCTTCCTCACAGCATACCAATCTCAGAACAGTCAGACTTTTTATAGGATGGCTGGCTTCTCCCAGAGTGAAAACTCCAAGATTTATTATGTAGCCTCAGAAGTCCTATAACCTCTTTTCTGCTATATTCCTTTGGTCAAAAGGGAGTCACAGGCCTAGTTCAGAAAAAAGTACAGGGGATGTAGAGCCTCCACCTCTTAATGACAGACATGTCAAATAATTTGTGGCTATTTTAATCCATTGCATAGGGTTTGGTGGATTCAAGAACCCGTACTTCTCAACATCATTCTTGGGTAAAGATGTAGTTGACTATTTCTCAGTAGAGAGAATTTTCCAATAATGCCAACATCCCTTATGCAGTAACCATGCACAAAGTGGAGTTCTGTGAAAAACTGGGGGATTTGGGGTACACCCTTATTGCCCCAACTTCATTTTCCATGTTACATCTACCACTCTCTCTCTTGCTATCCTTTCTATTAGATGATGAAAAACTATGTGGTAGGGTCTTCCCTGGTGGCGCAGTGGTTAAGACTCCACGCTCCCAAAGCAGGGGGCTGGGGTTCAATCCCTGGTCAGGGAACTAGATCCCATATGCATGCCTCAATGAAGGAGCCCATGAGCTACAACAAAGGAGCCTGCCTGCCACAACTAAGACCCAGTGCAACCAAATAAATAAATATATATATATTTTTGAAAAGGATAAAGGAAAAACTATGTGGTAAAAGCTCATAAGTGGTCATGGTCTTTTGGTTCTCTCAGGACCTGCTTGCCAAGGGATCAAAGATGAGCTCTCTCCTCTTTCAAGCTGTCAGTCTGTGAGGATGGTGTCATTTATGATGGAATCCAGGATCTGTCCTGCTGCTTTGACTCTGATTGGTGAGGGAAGTTTCATTCAAAAAGAAACTTCCACATGTCTTAGGTATAAGCCAGTAGTTATATGTTCATATGTGCCTGGCCTTTGTGTCTCTTTTTCCATCAACTTGGAATCTGAACATAGAGTGAAGTGAGCGACTAGCTCCCTCAGATTCCAGTCCATGGTGAACTAGCCTCGTGTTGACCTTACTCTCTCTTGTGGTGGTGAGAATACCAAAATTGAATACAGATAAAAGTATATAAACTTTTATAAATTCTAATAGTGTGTCTTTTAAAATTACTCTTTGGCTTACTTGTTCCTTTTCATACTATATTATTCAGAATTTCCAAAGCAGTGTTAAAAGTAATACTGATACAAACTTATTTTTTATTCTTCTTGATCCAAATGTCACTATTGTTTTATTATTAAGTAGGAGCTAAGAGATTTATCCTTTTACTTAATAAAAAGGAAACTATGAGAAATACACTCCTCAACTGAGATGTCCATGGACCTTTTTTCTTACTACACTTATAACTAGATGGATATTTAGGAACATATTTAGAAATAAAGGATTCTTGGAGGTGGGGGGGCAAACTCCACTTACTTGATGAGGATGAAATCATTATATAGATGTAATCATATCTACAAATGAAAAGGGTTTTCAAGTATTTTCTTTATAATAATATATTTGTTTTCATGATTATACTATAGTTTCTTTATATGTGTTTCCTATCTTTGTCAGCTTTTAGTACCAGCATTTTGCTAGCTTCCTAAAATGAATTTGATAGCTTTCCACTGAAAATAACTGCTTTGGTTAGATTCTTTAAACATATTAAATTGACATGTTAATTTTGGTGACTTTTACTGATCACAAATTACTTTCGTCAGAAGGTCAATTAGTAGAAAAATAGAAAGTGTAAAATATTTCAATATACAGCTAACGGGCTGGGGAATGTGTGTTTAGAAACAGACACAGGCAGTATCTCTTGCACATAAATATTTCACCAAGGAAGGAGAGTTTATATATTTGCTGTTGCTTTTGAGAAGGAAAAAAGAAATCAATGCTGTTCAGTTCTGAAGGGTCTTTTACCACACAAGCTTCATTTGAAAAGAAAACAAGTTAGACCAAACGCTGGCTGAATACAAATACCCTATTTACCATGTATATCAGATATTAACAGCATTTAGAGTTTTCATGACAATAGTATATCTGGCTTGTACTTAGTGAACTTAAAAGAATTAAAATCCAAGTCCAAATTCACCTATTCAGCATTTAGAGAATGATGGTTAAGAGGTAAGGTACAAAGCTAGGTGCTGGGTCATACGCATGTGAAAAAAGAGGAAAATGATGTCTTTAATAAAGGGATGTAAATGGTCATTGAGCTTTCACAAACGCAAATGATTCATAATGCTTACTCACCAAGATAATTAGAGTGATGATTCACCTCCTATACAACGGTTTAGAGACAACTATGGTCAGATATGTCTCTACCTTCCTTATTTCCCTTCTCTCGTGTCACTTAAGAGAGAGGGACAGAGAAAGAGATGAAAGGAAAAGTCAAATTTTAAAGTATTATACTACAGTATTCTTGTGTACCTGTAACCTTATCTGACCATCCACATAGCAACATATCATGTTTAATAAATGAGGGTGGTAATGAAAAATCTTTATATCAAACATACATATTCTGCAAACTTTGCTAACACCATTGTCTATACTTTAATATCCTATTCATGCTTTAAAAATCCAATCCAAATGTACATCTCCCTTACAGGAAGTCTTCTGAAGATGTCACATGAAAGAAAGGGATCTCAGCTAATGTTTATTGCTCACCTATTACAGGCCAAGTGTTCTGCTAGGTTCTCCAAAAATGCCATCTCATTTAGTCCACAGAACAATTCATTATATCAAACGTTGTCTCTCATTATATAGTTCAGGAAACTGAGGCAAAGAAAGGCAATTATATTGCCTAAGGTATCAGCTAATCAGTAACACAGCCTAGATTTAAACCTATGCCTTCTTGACCAAAAAATCCCTATTTATTCCACAATACAAGCAGTATTTCCTCTAAACTCCCATACAATTGTGTTGACTTGTCAAAGTATTTTACACTTTACCTTGTCTTATATATCAACACAGGACTTGGCACTCCGAAAGCACTATTAAATTTGACTTAGATTTATTTGTATACATTAGCTGGATACCAGGTAAATGTCACAGTAAATGTCCTATGTACATATAATTGGGCACATTCACAAATGGTGAGAGACAAGGACACCTTTGAATTTATGCCTGTCAGACAGAATAGGGAATAAGAAGATTGAGGAAAAAATAAAATGCACCCACTTCAAAAATATTTTATACCTAACAGCATACAATTTTCCCTTGCAATTTTTTTCTGGTGCTTGGCTATCTTTAGAGACCTTATTTTCCTTCAAAGGTTTAATTTGAAAAAATCCCTCAAATAGGAAGTTACTGCAGGCAAGACGGGCGGGGTACTTGTCTATGAATGTGCCACTCACCTTACAGTTACTGACGACCTCTTCTATTAATCATTGGCACAGATATTTACTAGAGCATGTGGTTAATATTGGGCAATAGGACCAATTTAGACCTCTCTTAAAGGAAAAAATTCCCCATTAGGCACTGAAAGTAAACCCAGGAGATGACAATTACAAGCTAATAGGGTCATTTATTCTTGTGTTTATATTTTCAACTGAAAGAAATACATTAACTACTACAGGAGACCTCTGAGAGAATGTGAAGGATCTAAAAGGAGAGTTTATTTTCTCATCTGAAAACGAAGCTCTAAGCCAAAAAACTGTCTCACCCAAGCTTTGCTACACAATGGTAAATGCAGGGGAGGAGAGTTGCAGAGTAAGAAGCTGTTCAGCAGGAGTGACTCTGTGTATGAGATTCATTGGAAAACCACAGGATAGCTTTCAAGACAATGCATTTCGAGATTAGTCCAGAAATTAACAAATATTCATTAACAGCAAGTGCAAGACACCCTGCTAGGCACCACATGACATAAAGGTGGAAAACTAAGTCAATCTTTGACTCCAGAGTTGGAAACTAAGAAGACACAGTGATTCAGTAAGTAGCAACTTTACACCACAGTGGGGGAAATGACATACGCACAAATAAATATACAATTCCTTTAATATTAACAGGCAAGTAATGTATAAATTTTGTTGAATCAATGGCAGAGTGGATAGAAGAAAAAGTGTCTAAATGTAGAAACTACTGCTTTAAAAAGGGGAAATACCAGAAGAATGTAGAATGTTCTATGATAAAGAGTGAGAGATTGACTGATTGTAGGACAGTGGAGAGTAGAAGTCATGAGAATGTGATAGCATGAGCAATACATTTCCTTTTTAGGTACCTGAAATATCCTAATGGAGGGTCTGGCTCAGAACGAAGGATCCAAAAGATAGAAATATTGAATTGAATGGAAGGAGTCAGGAAACCATGGAATATATGAGTATATATGTGAAAGAGTGCTTCTCTTCCAGTTTGACTCCTTCATAAAAGGTCTTATGGAAAGTGTAATAGGAAATACAATTTTTCTGTTGAAGTTTATAATTAGTCCTATTTGCAGGACAGAACCATTACAAAATTAAAATCGAAAGAGAGGTATGTAGAGAGTTGCAATTTAGGAATATTTACCACTGGGTGGTAACATTTCAATAGGATTTAAAATATCGTAGAGATGAAGAACATGGGTTTCAGAGTCAGAATGATCAAAATACAAGGACTAGCTAACAATTTGGTAGCTGTCTGACATATGCCTCACCTTCCTTACACATGCATACCTGAGAGATATTGTGGGTTCAGTTCCAGACTACTGCAATAAAGCGAATATCTCAATAAAGCAAGTTACATGGATTTTTTTGTTTCCCAGTGCATATAAAAGTTATGTTTATACTATGCCATAGTCTATTAATGTGCAATAGCATTATGTCTAAAAAAGACAATGTACATACCTTAATTTAAAAATATGTTATTACTAAAATAAATGTTAACCATCATCTGACAATGCAGGGTTGTCACAAACCTTCAATTTGTAAAAAAAAAAAAAAAAAATCTGCAAGGCACAATACAGTGAAGCACAATAAAGTGAGATGAGCCTGTATTTAAAACGGATTAACTACTTTTAGTAGTTAAACGGATTGACTACTTCACAGTTTTTTTTTTTTTTTAAGTAACAAAGGTGATAATATTTTTATAGCATTTAACACAGTGTTTGGCACATAGTTAGAACTTAATAAGTGGCACTGGGATCATTATTTTCATTGTTATTGATATGAGGCTATCCTTGAGACAGAATTATGACAAACGTGCAGGAAATAATTTGTAAAGAATAGGATTATGATATAAGAATAAGAGAGGACTGGGGGACATGTGAGAGAATTTGCAAAGCTAAAATTGTCTAATACAGGAAGGAAAGACCTGAGAAGAAGCCCTTGATCTTCTAGATCTCTCTCCATTTCGCCTATGCCTTTGGCTTATGTTTGCCTGTATCATGAGATCATTTAGAAAAGAACTCTGATCGGCATGAATACGTTTGGAAAATATGGCTCTGTGTGTAAGCTGAAGGTTTTAAGAGTTATCTCAATACTGCTTGCCCCAGGGTGCCTCACCAGCTCGTTTCCCTTACTTTTCAGGCACCTTCGTCAACAGTCCTTGATTAAACTTCTCTCAATTTACTCTCTTTGAATGTGTCATCATTTTCTTTTGTGGCTATAGATGGATGGAACCACAAACACTGCCTCCTGATTTGGGGAGCAATGAGAGAACATTTTATTACCTTTCTATTTTTTGTTGTTGTTGCTCTTGTTGTGTTGTTGTCTTTTGTATGTTTGCTTGCTCATTCCTCTTAAAATGATGGACAGTATCAAGCACATATGAAGTACCCATTGCATTGAATATAAGATATATCTTCATCAGTAGATGGAGATTACATGAGTAACCCACTTGGGGATGACAAGGGTAACTTGTCACTGGAATTACTTTTCATTTCTGTATTTGGAACCTAATAAGTTGGAACTATACTTTACTGGTGATGACTGATTAGGACTATCTCCCCAGGGACTAAAAGCACCCAGAACTATTTAAGAACTTTAGGAGACATGTTTTTCTTGTTTGGACCTCCCACTAAAATTCAAATTAGTGAAAACATGAAGAACTTCTTGCTGTCAGAAATTCTTTAGTTATCTAACATACCCCAAACCTAAATCCTATTTTCCTATTGTTTAAAGCTAAAATTGTTCTTCTGGTGAGGCTATAACTCACAGATTTTGATATGCTTATCTTTTGTTTTTAGGTAGTCCAAAATACTTTAAATTTTCATTTTGTTTTGTGGACTTATGAGTCATTTAGAAATCTATTTGCAAATACCTATAGATTTTGCAAATTTGTATTTGCTAATAAACTATAGATTTTGAAAGTATTTTAATGTATTGATTTGCAGTTTAAATTTTCACAAATCATATAAGATTTCAAACTTTTGAATGTATTGAGACATATCATGGGCAAATATCTTGAAAAATATTAAATGTGACTTTGAAAAGCAGGTGTATTCTGTAAATTCTGATTGGAATGTTCTTTACATGCCAGTTAGGTAAGTAGGTTGATACTGTTTAGCTCTTTTATATATTTATCGACTTTTTCTTTGGTCAGCTAGTTTCATTAAGTACTAATACAAGGGTGTTAATATATCTGAATATCTTTGAAAATTTACCTATTTCTCCATTTAGTTCTCACAGTTTGCTTAGTGAACTCTGAATACCTTTTATCAGGTAAAGAGCTATTTAGAATTGTCATGTGTTCCTGGTAAATTCATTCTTGTATCATTATGTAATTTTCCTCTTTGTCTCTCTTAAAATTCTTTGTTGTGAAGACCATTTTTTCTTTTATTAATACAGTCATGCTGGTGCCAGGGTTTTTTTTTTTTTTTAATGTTTACTGTTTGCATGGTATATTTTTCTATCATTTTTCTTGAAATCTATCTGGGTCTTTAAACATAGAATGCATCTCTTAGCAAATAGTTAGATTTTGCCTTTTTTTTTTTTTTCAGTCTGACAATCTCTGTCTTTTTTAAAAGGCATTTAGTCCACTTGCTCTTAATGAAATAATTGATATGTCTGGGCATAAGCCAACCAAAGGTTTTTAATCTGTTTCTTCTGATTTTGTTCTTCTGTTGTTCCTTTAATAACTTGTGTTGATCACTCAATCAATAAATGCTCTAGTGTTCTGTTTTATTTCCTTTATTGGCTTCTTAGCTAGGTCTAACAATAATGCATCTTTAACCCATTAGAGACTATTATATCTCCTAGCGCTTTGTACTTCACCTTGACACTTCCCCTTTCCTGCTTTGCACTCTACAAATGTAATACTCTTACAACAGTATAATTTCATTTACCCTTTCAACACTCTCTTTTCCTCTATGCAATGGTTTCATATCATTATAAACCTTAACACTGTTATGCTTTTTGCTTTAAAATATCAGTTTTAAGTAAATTATGAGAAGAAAAAAAACACATAGTATTTTGTGTATGGTTTCTTTCTTACAATGCCAGATTTAATACGAAAAGCAAAGAGATAACATTTTAAAAACCCCTTATGTATCTTAGGAGAATGCTGAATATTTAACTGACACAGAAATAAAATGGTAAAAGGCCAGAAGTACCTGATATTTGAGAGTAGAAGAAAAATAAGCTTGATTTAAGAGAAATTTAACTATATGCCTGCTCTCAAAAGATTAACATTACATGATTTTTATTTGTGTGGATGTAGGGGAAAGTGGCTCTCCAAAAATGTGGAAGAAAAGATTTTTTAAAAAAGAAGGTTTTAAAGGTTACAAATAAAATAAAAGCATGAAACTAATGTTAAATCCCTGATAATATTTTTGAAAGCTAAACTAGATTTAAGGGGATAAAAGAAAAAAACACGCTGATAAGTATGATGATGAGTTTAATATTACAAAAATAATGATTAAGTATTAAGAACTTTGAGTATGCTATTCTGTGTATTGAGTATTTAAGGTGTATCATGCCATTTCATCCTTTCAATAACCCTGGAAGGTAGGTGCGTTTATCAACATCATTCAAGTGAAAAATATTGGGAAAGAATAAGTAATTTATCAATGTGTAGTTAGCAAATGTTGAATAAAAACAGATCTCTGATTCCAAAGCCCACTTGGTTAAGACTAAGCTGTACTGCCCCCCATCTAATTAAATTACTCAATTTGCATAGAAGGAAGCCAAATCTATGATAAAAATGAGTTTTGAAAATTAAATAAATTAATTTTGACTATTATTTTAGAAAAACGCAAAGATAATTACTATTGATAAGAATAATTACCATTTGATAATAAAATCAAAATGTGTAAACTATCTTCAAATTTATAAAGAGGTAAACAGCAACCAAAAGGAACATATAACAAAACATACAAAATTAATGAAAAAATGTAAGATAGTCAAAGATAAAATATAACATAAAGCAATGAAAAATAAAATTTTAGTGGCATATCAATTACAATATTTGTTTAAATAAATGTAAATTGCTTAAAATCTCTTAAATTCCAAGAATTTTAGATTTGGTAAATTTATTTAACTCAAAGTTGCTTCTAAGAGATACAATTAAAACGTACAGGACATTAAAAAGTTACAGAAAATTTTTGGGGGGCAACTTTAATAAGAGAAAAATTCTGCAAAAGTTTTTTTTTGTTTTTTTTTTTTGCGGTACGCAGGCCTCTCACTGTTGTGGCCACTCCCGTTGCCACGCAGGGTCAGCGGCCATGGCTCACAGGCCCAGCCACTCCGCGGCATGTGGGATCTTCCCGGACCGGGGCACGAACCCACGTCCCCTGAATCGGCAGGCGGACTCTCAACCACTGTGCCACCAGGGAAGCCCGTGCAAAAGTATTTTTATAAAACATTGTCAAAGGATAAGTGATTAAACAAAGAACATTATTTTGTAAAACTTACAGAAACCCAACGACAATATAACATTTGTACAACTTTATGTACTATATACTTAGCCATAAAAAGAAATGAAATTGAGTTATTTGTAGTGAGATGGATGGACCTAGAGTCTGTCGTACAGAGTGAAGTAAGTCAGAAAGAGAAAAACAAATACCATATGCTAATACATATATATGGAATCTAAAAAAAAAAAAAAAAAATGGTTCTGAAGAACCTAGGGGCAGGACAGGAATAAAGACATAGACATAGAGAATGGACTTGAGGATATGGGGAGGGGGAAGGGTAAGCTGGGAAGAAGTGAGAGAGTAGCATGGACATATATACACCACCAAATGTAAAATAGCTAGTGGGGAGCAGCCGCATAGCACAGGGAGATCAGCTCGGTGCTTTGTGACCATCTAGCGGGGTGGGATAGGGATAGTGGGAGGGAGACGCAAGAGGGAGGAGATATGGGGATATATGTACACATATAGCTGATTCACTTTGTTATACAGTGGAAACTAACGCACCATTGTAAAGCAATTATACTCCAATAAAGATGTTAAAAAAAAAACTTTATGGACTTAATAATAGGACCCAAGCAAATTTTAAAATTAGAAAACTTTTAATAATAAGATAAATTGATAGAAACTATTTCTTAGAGATTTTAATAAGTTCCTATATAGTTTTGAAAGATTAATAAGTTATAAGAATGATAAAATTATAAATATCTAAGTGAATATAAGAATAAAATGAATTTAAGAATTTAGGTATATTTCCAAATGGGTTCTTGAATATTTTTTAATAATAAAAATTTGAGATCTCCTATTGATAGTTTTTATGTCAGGAAATTGGAAAGTCAAATAGAGTAAAAAGAAAAAGAAAACGGAGCAAATATATACTGTAATTTAAGGAAATAGCTATTTTCATACTAAATACAGATTACTAAATGCATATTGTTTATGTTTACTGTAAGAAAAGAAACACAGTTCATTCTGAATAGAATATTCTCAGAGCATCATATTTTTCACTATTGGTATGTTTCATCTCCTGTCTGTCTCCAAAATAATGAGACTTTAGCTTGAATTTTTAACATAATCTAAAATAGGATAATAGAGAATAAAGTTATAATGAAGACAGTCTAAAAGTAGCTGAAGTTATAAATCTCATCAGTTCCTTGATATAAATGTACTGCCTTTTCATATTTTGTCCTTGACAGAAAGAAAAGCAAAGTAAGTTTATTGTTTCCATTGCTTAAGGAATATGTTAGGATGTAGTTGTTATTTTTTGTTCTCTACAAGTTAATAGAAATTAAGATCCCTCTTGTGCCCTAAAGGTATTATAAGAAGTTGTAGACTGGTTTGATAAGCAAACTTATGCTTTTAAATTTAATCATCAATTAACAATCTATATAAATCTAGGCTGAGAATCTATTATACATTTTCAGATTTATAATTTTAGGAGAATCAAAACACTCAAATGTATATAATTTATACTCAACTTCAATCCTAATCACTAACTGAGTCAATATTATTCCAATGGATTTTGACAAGTTGTATACTAGGTTACACACCAGTTAAAACTCTAATGACTCAATGTAATAATAACTAATTCATGTTCACCAGCTCTTGGGTCTTCTGCAAAAGACTTGCATTTGGGAGAACAAAAAGAGTTGGTGTCCACTCCAAAGAGAAGAGCAGTATTTGGGGGTCAGAGTAAGGTAAAGCAGTGATGTGCAGGGTCGGGACACCCGAGTATGAGGTCTTGGCGTCATGCTGGGCATTTGGTCTGGCAAGTCTCAGAGCTTGGCTGGATTCCCAGAGCTTTATCTTTAAAGCAAAGAAATGTGTCGCCCCCTGGATCACCCTAAGATCCTTCCACTCCTAATACTCAGTTATCGTACGAATCACTTAGTTATTCTGAGATTTCCAGGAGCAGTCTGGGGACTCAGAACAAGAGATTTACTCATCCCTGCAATATTATGAAAACAAACACAGAATTTGGGAAAGCCTATCGTGAAGCGTTCCAGGGTCCCACCAGGGAGGGAAAGACGAGAATCTGGTTGGCACATTTTCTGCTCCCAGTCAGGACTGTGAGTGTGCAGGTGGCCCACTGTCACCGAGGCAAAGTGGACAGAGAAGGCCTGGGGCACCACGGGGATGGGACCATCAGCGGTACGGGACCACGTACAAACAGGTTAGTCCAAGGCAGGAGGCAAGGAGACTTCATGCAGATGTTCATCTGATACGAGTCCCAGGCGGTAACTGATCACACTTGTGTTTCTGGTTCTTTTTCTCCTTCATCATTTTCTTATATTTTCATTTTTATTATATTTGATCACTATCTGCATCTCTTCTATGAGCTTTTATAGTCCTATACTGACTGATGGCCTTTCAGAAGGTCAACAGGGAGACGTGGGAAGGAGGAGATGTGGGGATGTATGTATATGTACAGCTGATTCACTTTGTTATAAAGCAGAAAATAACACACAACTGTAAAGCAATTATACTCCAATAAAGAGGTTAAAAAAGTACATTGGTAAGGAGAGACAAAATAGGGGTAGGGGAGTAAGAAGCACTAACTACTATATATAAAATGAATAAGCTACAAGGATATATTGTACAGCAAAGGGAATAGAGCCAATATTTTATAATAACTATAAATGGAGTATAACTTTAAAAATTGTGAATCACTGAAACTTATATAAGTCAACTATACCTCAATAAAATATACTAATAAACAATAATAAAAGTTTAGAGAAAGTATTAAAAAAGTACAGTGGTAAGGAAGTAGATTGGCCTCATATATAAAGTGACTCTTTTAAAGCTTGTGTTATTAAATGTAATGGGGAATTTAACTGGTAAGATTTTAATGTCTTCAAATATCTTATTTATGGTTATTCTGCTTTTTCATTTTTCAAAATTTCTCTCAGGCTTCTAAGATTTAAAAAAAAAAGGTTTTGTAACACATAGTGAAAAATACATTTCTGTGATATCTTTATAAGATTATTTCATGATGCTTTAATCTGAACCCTCTTTGGAGGAAACAAATATGGATTTAAATTATGGAAGAGTTCTCTGGTTATTGTTTTCTGAAGGACTGAAAAAGCTAATGGTACAAGGGTACCCTAAAACTCTTAAGGCATCCCCAAAGAGCTCTTGTTCATTAAGCCTTAGTGAATTCTTCAACATGCAGCCCCTCTTTTCCTGACTCTCTTTATTCAGCAAAACCAAGAATGTGACCCCCCAAAATTTTAAAACAAAATTAACATGCTATATACTCATCAAAAAAAAAAAAACTAATTCAAAGAAATTTTGTGTTATATCTATCCTCCCTCCTTCCAATGGCAGAAATCTTTTTCAGATCATGTCATTCCTGTTTAACTTCTTGATCAAAAGATGGAGACCTACAATCATAGCATCTTCTGACATATTTAAAAGGAATCTATCACCATCCCTTTGTCTAAGAAATACTTATTAAGATTTTATGTCTTTGTTGGGCGAGAGAGAGTCATGGACATATACACACTAACAAACGTAAGGTAGATAGCTAGTGGGAAGCAGCCGCATGGCACAGGGATATTGGCTAGGTGCTTTGTGACCGCCTGGAGGGGTGGGATAGGAAGGGTGGGAGGGAGGGAGACGCAAGACATATGGGAACATATGTATATGTATAACTGATTCACTTTGTTATAAAGCAGAAACTAACACACCATTGTAAAGCAATTATACCCCAATAAAGATGTTAAAAAAAAAAAAAAGATTTTATGTCTTTGTTGCTTGTGTGGTCAACACAGTTCATAATGTTGATGAGAGGTTATCCGTCATTTCATGAATATTTTTTCAGGGTTTACCAAGTACTGTAATTAACCTAATTTGTTCATTACATTAGTCTTTTAGGAGCTAAAAGTACAGGGGAGAAATCCACATGTAACCAGCGAACTACAAAGCAACACAGCTCATGATTTGATAGAAGACTGACTGAGAAGTCACATGAGGGGCATGGAGGTACACAGAGGAGGTGTACTAGTCATGGGGGTACTGATGGGCTTTGATTTAGCAAGTCTTGTTGATATAAAGTTGGCTTGTAATAGCTGGCCTGCAAGGTTCTCTTTCAAATTTTTGATCTCACAGACTCAGATTCTTTGCATTGTTCCATGGACCCAGACTTCTTTAACCTAAATGGCTGTTTTACAAAGTGAGCACAATCTGACTGGGTGAGTTCAAGTGTATGTATCCCAATATATCCATTTAGAGAAATGGAAAACACAGGACCTTCTGATTATGGTGGATTAAAAATATTTCCATGTAAACAATTCTCTAGTTACTGAGCTGTTGTTGTTGTTTTCTCACCTATTCCTCTCACTGGCCTCTGTAAACATTTATTTGACTTTCCATTTACACTACCATTTTAAATTAAAATCTGTACTACTAATGAAAATCCCATAAATGTGCATTTCATTGTTTTGGTGAACTTTTTGCAATGTTTCACATAAGTTGTAACTTCTTGATTGTGTAGCCTTATGATCTGTTGTGTGTGTTTGTTTATTTTTGTATATAACACTACCTATATAGGTACAGGAGAGAGGGATGCTGTATAACATGGCAGAATCTTAAATGGTGGTGGTGGTCATAGCAACTAATATTATTTAAGGGTTTATTTTGTGCCAGATTCTGTGGTAAGCACTTAGAAAATATTATATATTTACTTTCACGATAACCTTTAAAGGTAGCTGCCATTTTTTTTTTTTACAAAAGAGGAAATGAAAGTAGAGAGGGGCTGAGTACATTTTCCAAGGTGGTAAATTCCAGAGCGTGCATGCAGCTGGGATCTGTGGGATTCCAAGGTCTTATGTTCTGATCCCCCTGCAGTATCACTCCTATCCAGTATTTCCCTCTTCAGTAAAATGTAAGAGAAAAGAGAAGTGCCAACAAAATATGTCTCTGAAAACACACCTAGGCTGCCTGCTCATGTGCATCTTGGTCACCTGTGAAGACCCTGTTGAAGATGTTTCCCTACCACATTCTCAACCTCAAGAAGGAAAAGCTGACCACCTCCCAGTCATTGGCTCTGGCTACTGTCCCTTTCTTCCCTTTCCTGGTTCACTAATCCCTCTTATCTTGTTATTCATGTCAATGCCCCATCCTCACGTGACTGCACAGGTAAATTTGCCACTCTGATCTCCAGTCTCACACTCTCCAGCAAGAGACCCTGCAGCACTTCTCAAAGAGGGGCACTTACTGACCAGGGAGGTCCCCCCTCTGTCCACTGGACAATGGGAATAATATGCAGGGCTGATGGCTGAATTCAGAGAACATAAAAATACCACCAGTTTCCATTCCCTTCTTTTCATTTTTAAAAATATCTGAAATCCTTATTCTGAAACATTTAAAATATACCTACATCCAGTGAATAGATCCAACTTGGCTTGATAATGAAAATAAATGAAAGGTATGCCACATGTCTTACAATAACAAGAAAATCTGTCTCTGCTGTAAAAGCTCTTCGAATCTATGGAGCAAATGACCTCTTTAAGTAAAGCTTCAGATTCCCCAAAGTGAAGCACTCCCAGGGGAGAGCAGTCATCAAATTCCCTGAAGTGACATCTCCATAGATCTGCCAATGTGTGATGGCAACAAGCGATTTAATTACTGAATAGGCTCTCCTTCCCTAAGGTCCCTTTGTGAAACTGTATGAAAAAATTCTCTTCAAATTTATTCCTGAAATGTGTCATCACTGCACATCTTTTCATTATTTTTATATAAGCCAAGAGATGGATTCTTTTCCAAATGTATTTATTTGGGTAAGGTCCTGGAAGCCATTTTTTTTCTTTCCTTTTTCTTTTTTTAAATCAACTTTGATGCTAGTTTCCTTTGAAAAACAAAACAAAAATGCACCAATCTTTTTTAGAACCAAATTTACCTGCTTGTGTGCATATTCTTCATAATTGAGTATCTGTTCTTCTTTAGCTCTAGGTGAATCTTTTCTCTCTTTTCCTCTCTCCTGCTTTCTTCTCTCTCTTTCTCTCCCTGTGTCCCTCCCACCCTCTCTTCTCTCCCTCTCTCTCTGTCTCCATTCAACATATTTACTATGTGGATACTCTGATCCAAACCCTGGAGAGGATATTAGATATACTAATAATAGCTGATGTAAGAAAGAAGATTCTAAGCATTTTAATGTATATTTACTTATATTTAACTTACATAACCATCATACGAAGTCAGTACTATTATTCCCGTCTAAAAATAAAGAAATTGAAACATTGAGAGGTTGAATAAACTGTCTAAATTCACATGGCTGAAAAGAGACAGAGTGAAGAAGACATGAACCCAGGATGTTTCCCTACAGAGACTGTACCCATAAATATGACACTCTTTTGCTAGTATTACAAACACCCAGGGAAAATGAAAGAAAACTGACATGAGTTACTTTGAAAGTTCTCTCAGATTATTCTCATGATTAGGGTTACCAGTTAAAATACAGGACAATCAGTTAAATTTGAATGTCAGATAAACAATACATTTTTATAGTGTAAATATATCCTGAATATAGCATGAGACATACACTAAAATTTTTTCCAACATTTATCTGACATTCAAATTTAACTGTGTCCTTTTTGTTTGTTTTTGGCTAAATCTGACAACATGGCAGTTGTGAGAGGCAATTATTATTTTTATATTACATCTATTTTTATATATTTTAACTTACATTTCATATATTATATATAAAGAGTGAGACTCAGAGTTTCCATGGCCATACACCTAGCAAGTGGTAGAGTAAAATCCTTATCTCTGGTTTCAACACACTGTGCCACTATAATAAATTCATTCAGCTTTATGGAGACATAATTTAATGGTTCAACCCACAGACACACAGCAGCATTTAACAGAGAAAACTAATGACATTACACTGCTAAGTTGGTTATGGAAGTGATCATTTCCACTTTCCAAAACATCTCCAAAGTGCTCTATTAAAAGACTCAGCAATCCCCACTTCCAGGAATTCAAAGATATATTCTCGTAAGTGAATGACAGAATAATTTATAGGCACTGAAGTTTATTATTCAAAATGCTGAAAAATGAACCAGCATATATTTCATAGAAGTTGGGATGCTTGGTGTCAGGAAGTAAATAACCAAACAAAGGTCTTTCCTTCCTTCCCAGTCACAAAATCAAGTTCAATGAGAGGAACTTTGTCCTATGTTGTAGTCCACACATACAGTGCTGTGTGGTCCCATTACTGATAATCTCCTAAATTATTTAAATAGCCGTATTTTTCAAGAAAATCCTGGAAGCCTTTCTTCTTAAACTCTTTAAAGAAATGCATGGGAATGAATTTCATCTTCAGGGACTCACACTTGAGCAAAGCTGAGCCAAGCCAGATATTTCTTCAACATAAGCTGCCTGGGAGAAGACTGACACATAATAGGGTCTTTAAGTAATCTTATAAGGATAAGGGCCTGGGTTTACCCTTTATCAGCTGTTACTATTATTACTACCACTACTCTTACTATTTATGAATGAGTGAATGCACGAACAAATAAAATGATTATTAGTCAGTGAATAAACAACTGAATCATATATATATATAGACATAATAATAAATGTATATATATTTCTTTTATACATTATTTGATCATTATATATCATTTAAACCACTTAATCATATATATATAATGTAAACACCATTTAATCATATATATAATGATTTGATCATATATAAATACATATATCCTGTATATATATATATATACATACATACACGCATACATACTATTTATTACTGTTGAAATTGTCTTTGCCTCAAACATTTCTAAACCCCACAGCATGTGATAAATGTAAGCTGTCTTATTCCTGCTCTGTACTCTCATTTCTCAAAAATGTCCCATCAAACCCAGTTTAGGATGTAACTTAGAAAAAAACTGGCTGAGCAGTGGAGAGAGTTTTTCCCCTCCTTTTAAGGAACTACCAGTAATCAATTCAACCTACTGAAGACAGGCTTCTGGTCCTGACCCACTGAAACAACAGGCTAAGTAGGAGGAGTTCTTGCCTATTTCCTGGGGGAGGAAACAGAGATACAGACTGCAGCAAACCAAAGAATAAACATCAGAAGCCTTCCCATACCCAGAACTCCTGAAAGAAATATTTAAGTTCAGGGTTTTGGTGATAGAGGTTATGATGATCGAGTTTTGCTGAAGGAGATGATTGGGTTCTGAATGTGTCAAAGGAACAACTTTCCTAATAATGAGACATGGGTAGAATTTATCTCATCTTAGGTTATCAACAAAAGGACACTGCATGGATTGCCCAGTGTATTAAAATGTGTCAAAAATCAGCTGTGTGTTAAGCAACTTACTGAATTTCATTGGGCCTAAGTCACTACTCTATGGTAAGATGGATATGGTAAAGAATTGTTCATTTTACTTCTGGCTGTGACAATCGAAACTTAAGTGCTGAGAGATTTTCTGTATTAGGAGAAAAATGGGCTCCTTCCAACCCAAGAGCGTGTGCCCCAGCATCTGTCCTTAACCAACATCCTCCAAATTCTCCCTCTGTGCTCTAGTTGCCTGCCATTCACTTGTCTTTCTCTCTAGAGCACAAATTCCTTGAGTAGAGTGACTGGACATTGTTTATCATTGTCTGAAAAGTGTCTAATATGTAGCATGTAGTAGTTGCTCAATAAATGTTAAATAAGTAACTGATTGTAAGAAGAGGGTGAAGCAGAAGATTAGCCTGTGAGTCCAATCTGTGTCTTCTTCTGCATGACTGGTTCCTGGGATTCTGCCCTGTCCATGAGACCCTATCCAACTCATTGATTTCAGTTCTTTCAAAGCCACCAATCTCTGGCCTCATAACCCTGCTCTTCCTATAATGTAGAACCCTGAACCTGATGAAATTCCCACTGGAGACCATTTTTGTGAGGAACATTCATTTACTCAAAATTTCATCCCAAACAAACTACATGCCAGGCATTATTCTCTGTGCTGGGAATGTTTACTTAATAAGATAGATTAGACCAGGTTCCAGCTCTCCCTAATCTTAATTTCTAGTGAGGGAGAAAGACAGCTGTCAAACAGTTACACACTTGAACAAGATGTTTCTGATAAGGGTGAGTATTCTAAAGAAACAAAACTAGATGAGGTGAGAAAAGGGGGAGAGAGAATATCAGAGTGTGTTGTGGACTCTAAAATAGTTGCAACCATGGGAGACAAAGAAAGGATTCTCTTTGGTTATATGTCTAAACCCATATGGTCATCGCCTATAAACCCATCTTGTAGTATTGTTTTAATCCTTCCTTTATCTCCCATGTATATTGTCTCATCCCCCTTCCAACTGATGGTATTTCTGTTGCTACTGTGTTTTCCAGATCCTATAAGGCATTCCTCTCTGGAAACATTTGTTTTTCAGGACACAGTTTTTAGAGACCCTTCGTAAGTTTTGTTAGAATACAGTGTCCTTAGCTTCTCCTACCCTGATGCCATTGCTCTCTGAATGGGAAACATTTCTTTTTTCCAGGCTTAAATTGCCTGAGTTTGACTTGCCATCTGGTGCTGGTAAAGTTGGGAATTGCATGTCCTCCTGAAAGCATGCATACACTGTCCTCAAACCAGGGGGAAATGCTGGATTGCGAACCTTCCTCCCTTTGACTTTGCTGGCACAGGTCCACAAATATTATTCCAAGCAGATTTCTCTCATTCTTTTCCAGCCCATCCTATTATTTCAATCTTTTATTTTCTTTTTTCCCTCAACAGCTGCAGTTGGGCTTATGACTACGTTTCTTTCATTAAAAGCCTATACTTAGCAAAACCTGAGGTTCTTTGTAATTAGCATGTTGCCTACAATTTGGAGGAATGCTGTGGTTAAGGCATGTGTCTTTCATAAAGAAAATTTTCTATTGTAAACTGCTTATTTTTCTAATTTCTTTTAAGGATTAAAAAAATAATTTTCCCAGTATGGCAGGTCAAAAAGATGAGTTTTTCTTAAGGAAATTAGTGAACACAGAGAGAGAGGGTACATACTATTCTGCCAATGTCTTTCTTCATTGAGTCTAAAAGAATTTTAGAATTGGTTTTGTCCTCATTTGCCTTGCTTCCTCATGAAAGTAGTCTTTATTTGGCTTGAAGAAGCTGGGAACTGGGTATCTTTTTATTCTTTAAAACTATTTTGACAATGATAAGCAGCCTCTTCCAGGTGGACTGTAGAAATCTCTTTTTCTGATAGTTAAGGTGTTATAAGGGGAGTACAACACTGGAAACTCCAGAAGAATCCCCGTGGTACATCCAGGGACATCCTTCGGGTATTTTTTTTTTTTTTTTTACTTAAAATAACAAAGGTTTATTTCTTGCTCATGGTTCATATTCATCACAGGTCATTAGAAAGTTCTGTTCAACATAATCATTCAGGGGTGCAGTCTAATAGACAGTTAGTCTCCATGTAAGATAAAGAAGGCTCTGGAGGGTCTTACATGGGTACTTAAATGCTCTAGAAGTGGCATCTCTTCTTCTGCTCACCCCACCCAACCAGCTGAGAGCAAGTAAGGATAATGCCACCGGAGCTGGGGAAAGAATTAGATTTTGGAGGAGATAGCTATCACAATATTTATTTTTCTTACATTGAATTTTATCTTTGTTTAAGGTATTTTAAAGGGACTCTGTCACTAACTATTTGTGAACTAAACAAGCATCCCATAAAGGCAAAGCAACAGAGTAGTTACAAGCTTAGACTCTGGGTCTGGACTGCCTGGGCTGCCTGGGTTCAAATTCTAGCTCTGCTGCTTATCATGGAGCTTTAGGCAATACTTAACCTTGCTGGGTCTAGTTTCCCCATTTGTAAAATGGGAGTTATTAAAATAAAATGTACCTCATGACATTATTATGAGATCAAATGAGTTAAATATAGGAAACTATGCTGGACACATAAGTGCCAGACAACTGATACTGTTACAGCATCATTCAAACATATAATTAGTGTTCTTGTATCAAGTTCTGTTTTTATGGGGTACACAAACTAAGAACTACCCAAAGGTAGGCAGCAATGTTGCACTGAGTCAATTTACTCATTATACATCTCTAATAAAACCTGATGCCCTCGTCTGTGACTTAGTCATTGTCAGTGGGGAACTCTCTGGCATTTTCTGAGCCTCAGTTATGAAGTGAGGAAGCAGCACAGACTGGACAAGGATGCTACAGGCACACAAATATTTCACTCATCCTGCTCATCTCATCCTCAGTCCATAGCAGACATTATTAATGGAGTAAGGCACTCTCTCTTGCAGGATCTGACACTCTCTGCAGAGCCAGGACATAGGCTCAGGCTCCTTTTCAAATTCCTGTTTATGGAATCTGGCCTACATCAGTTCTAAGGTTCCTTCTAGCTTCAAAATCTACAAATCTAAGATGATAATTGGAACTTGAAAACACAGTTCCAGTTGATCTCATTGGAAAATTATAGCACAAGGATTTACTATGATTGCCAGGTCAATTTGACTAGTGCTCATAAGATCCAAAACCATCAGGCCTGCATTCAAGGTCATCTTGGATTGAAAGTTTGCTTCTCCCTTTGCTCTGCCATATGTAAGTAAGATTACCCGTGAACAATGAATACTTAAATTCTATAATAACTATTGATGGACGCTTTCTGCCTTCTGATGTAGCACATTAAATCTTTGGATAAGTCTGTCTATTAAAGCATTCTTTCTTGTATTAGGACCAATTAACTTCTGTTACTCCTTAATCTGCCTGCTAGTTTAATATCAACTATAACTGAATTTACTGAATTTACACATAGTTGTAGCCAGTTCTTTTTTTTCCAGTCTGGTTTTTCATCACTGAATTAACCATCCACAGGCCTTTAAATATTCTGCCAGTGGGTAGGAATTTTTCAATCCTTTCCTTTTCAGTTGCCCTACTATGGATACCATCTAATTTGTTGACTGGTGTCCTCTAAAGCTTTCATTTCATGTCTCTCTTTTTTACACTCAATAAATATCTCCTTTCCTCTTTTTGCCTCATTCTTACATAGACTGATTTGAAGAAATAAGAATGTGTCATTCACTTGGTTTCTTAAAAGAACAATTCAAACTGGTTTCTGGGAACATTTTCAAAATGTCAATTGAGAATCACAGAAAGCTATCTACAGATTATTACAATAAACCTGGGTCCAATCTAGGAGAAGTGTCTATTATGGGGGCATATTGGCATTGAAAAAGATTTAGGCACTTAGGCCTTCTCTCAAACACAAAGCCTTTCTGGATTCAATACTCACTTGTAGTTGAAACACTGTGCTAGTTTATAAAGGTGGTTCCAGGACCATCTATACTCATTCCCTTCCTTCTTTGGGAACTACCAGCAGAACCCAGGTTATTCATAAATGGAAAGAACAGGATTGTGCACATGTAAGTTAATATTGATATTACTACTAGTACTCTATTACTACTTCTACTACTGGTACCACTTCTCATTAAAGAGAACTTGCCCAACACAAGGTTGTATGTTGAGAGCTTAACACTGATGTTCTTATTTAATTTCCCAGTAATTGTGAGGCAAGTATCATCATTCACCTCTACCATAAAACAAAACAAAAACCTAAGATCCCAAGGTAACATGAGTTTGGAATTTCACCTATAGTTATTTGGCAAGGGAAATATTTTGACCAAATTTTACTGAGAAGGAGACATTGTTGCAAGCCAGTGTTTTAAATTATTGGCAACTAGCTTGAGTATATTTAATGAACTTTGTTCTGACTTCAGAGTCTGAGCTCAGCAGAGCTTCTAGCCACTACAGTACACTTTCTTCCATAAAATAAAACCAGTAGACTACTCAAAACTGCAAAAAGAGATAAGAGATTAAGGTAACTTTAGGGCTTAAATGCTGAGGTCACTGGGAAGCTCACAGTGCTTAACTAAGGCAGTGGGCCCAGTTAGATTTAGTCGATACTGAACTTTTCAGAGCATATATGGCAAAACTGCTTGAGTCCTTAAAGGGGAACTGAGCTGTTGTATTTACTCTTTGTTCTCTTCGATGATTAATTTGTCCTCGTCTTTCTATTTCATTGTAAGAGATCATTCCCCTCTCTGTGTTGCCACATAAAGATCTGTGCACATGTTGTTTAGAAATCTCCAAAGTTTGTAGATAATCATAGTTTCATACATTCATACATGCCTTCTGTATAATTATATTGACTTTGTGAGAATTCAGGCTTATTCCAAAAATAGAAGAAAATTCTATGTGCAAAGATACATTTCCCATGCATTCATATTGCAATTTTAATGAGGTTGAAAAAATTTTACTGCTTAAAAGATTTTTAACATGGTTGAACCTAGGACATTTCAAGAGGTTTCAAAGAAACCTGCATTATGTGTGCGTGTGTGTGTGTGTGTGTGTGTGTGTGTGAGAGAGAGAGAGAGAGAGAGAGAGAGAGAGAGAGAGAGATTAAAGTATCAGCTTGTGTGACATTTGCAGCACTTTCTAAAATAACGTCTTACCTTTCAAAATAAATCACAAGCAGGGACATCAAATGAGTTGATTGTTTTGACAATAAATACTAACTCAGCCACTATAACAGGAAAGTCAATTTTCCAATGACAGGAACCTGTGGACCATTAACATATGAGAGATAATTTTCAAGAAGTGCTCCAAGTTTACTTAGGTTCACTGGATTCTCTGGACCAGAAGGCATTTCTGGTGACCTTCAATATAGTGACTGTAACAATGAGGAAAAAATCAGCATCAACTTATGTTGATGATGATGTTGGGATAGCACAGTGTTTTTGATGCAAGAAATAAGAGAGAAGGTCCTTCAGGGAGATCACTACTACATCATACCAGTAAAAAAATATCTCCTCTGCATGACTGTCTCACTCATGTGAGTTTCTCATTCAGAGAAGAGCCGATACATTGATTTTTTTTTCACTGTGGTTTCTCATTAACTTAACCAATAAAACCAAGGCAGACTTTAATGGTGATTTCATTGATCCAGTTCTGTTTTGTCACCATTAACCATCATTTACTGAGGCCCTGTATGAGAAAACTGAGCTAGACATTTCATACGACTGACAAGTTAAATAGAAAAGGAATCATGATCTCTGACATCCAAAAGAACAAGTGTGGAAACACTGGGGTTTATAACCACTAAAACTCATGTTTGAAGCTCAGCTCTGCCACTGCTTATTGCTTTCTGGGCCTCAGCTTACTCACTTGTCAAATGAGGAAAATTATACCCATCTCACAGGATGGTTGTGAGGATGAAGCGAACTCCTCAGTGTCATGTGTCTTGCTTCATTCCTGGTGTATTATGGGTTCTCAACAAGTGGTCACCTCCCACCTCCTTTTTTCTAAAGGGTTAATTTTCTACTAATTTAAGAGACAGAATAGATATAGAAAAGTAGAAAACAAGACAAAATGCTGAAAAATCTTAACTATTGAAGCTATAAAATAATTTATATAGGGAAAGAAAGAAATAAAATGTAACATGAGAATGACCCTAATGTATCAGAACCATGATCTTTGGAAACATTAAAGTTATTTCTAGAAGTATTCAAATTTTAATTTATATTTGAAATCCTAGTGAATCAAATTATTTTAAAGTACAAACTTATAATTCTTTATGAGAATTGAATAAAGTGTGCGTGTGTGTGTGTGTCTGTGTGTGTGTGTCTGTGTGTGTGTGTAAACTTTAATACCAAGAATCAATAATACCATAGGCAGGTCTGAGACTCAACAGGGCAGTAAACTTCTGAGCCAACACTCAGGTCATCTGTAAATGGACCTACTATTCTATACTGTGTTGAACCAAACAGATTTCATGATAGTAACAATAGTAATGACTTTCAGTTTATTTTTTCCTTTCTTCTTTTTGTTTGCAAATTTTAAGGACTTTGTATCTTGGGTATATGATTTTTGTCATCTTGACAAACAGAAGGTGAGGAATATTAACCTGATATTCTACTCAAATTCTATTATTTTGAGAACATAAATACATGTAACTTTCAACTTAGTATCTAATAACTCTGTAATAGCAATTAGTATTCTCCAAAGACTGGTTGTGTGTGTGTGCTTATGTTTGTGTATGCATATATGCAGTGCATATATTATTATTTGTATTAGTGCCATTTGACTTGTGAGCAATCTGGAAATCAGAATGTGGGTGTTTTGGCAAAGATCACACAGCCAAACTGTCTCATGATACTTTCATATACTGTTCTGTTTTTGCTTGCTTTTGAAGATGATAACCTGTTGAGGGCCATTCTTGTTTAGCTCGATTTATTCCATGAACGTTATCTGTAACAGGCATGGTTTCATCAATCATAGATTTATTCACAAGTAATTGTAATAGCTTAAAATATAATGCAATGTTTCCAATCTGATTACAACCCACTAATAAAGTAAATATATCAGGATTTCTTTAGGTATCAATTGGCTGTCTAAACTCTAAGAAGGACACATAACCATAGGCCTATCTATGTCCATTTGCTAACCCACTGGACACAAAACCTAGCCTTTTTATTAACATCTTTATTGGAGTATAATTCCCTTTTAATACCATTTTCATGCAAATGTCAATCACAAGATAATGAAACACCAAACCCTTTGTTGAATTCCTATTCTGTGAACCTTGTCTTAGAAACTTCACTTTTATTATCTTTAATTTAAAGGGCAAAATTGTACAGGAGGAATTGTCACGTCTCTGTATATTCCAGATGAAGATATTTAAGGGCTCACAGAAATTAATAACCTTACCAAAAGATAAACAGTCAGTGGATAAATAGGTTTTAAACTCAGATCTCTGGACTAAAACTCATGTATTCTCCTTCCTTAACTGCATCCTGCTACATAGTAAACAAAGTAAGTCTCCTATTGGTTGTCATCAAGATATAGTTTCAAAGCTGAATTCATTTTTTTGACTCATCATCAACTGAGTGGCCCAGACATTTTCTTTCCTTTGTTCTGCACTTCAGCAGCAGACACAATTAATAATCCACAAATAATCTTGTGATCCTAGAGGGCACTACTATTTTTAAGAAGCACACTTAATCTCCTCTAAAAAACTGGAGTATTAATAAAGGAAAATAAACGCATCTCAGTTTAGGTCAGATTTTGTGTGTATGTGTGTTTCCTAAAAAGGAGCATAATTATAGTCTCTGTTTTGTTCCTAAAGGAAATCTTAAATTTGCAAATGCTCAATTTTTAAGATGTATTAAATTTTTCTTTATGCCTGACAAAATCTTATAGTTGAACATAAGGTTCATTTTGGTTTTATTTAATTATCATTCAGGTGATGAGACAATTCCACAGAGATGAGAAGAATATACTAAGCAAAAAGCTAAAGGCAGTTTTAAATACTGATTCCAAGCTAAATCTTAGTAAAAGACAATTTTGCCTTTTGATAGTAGAACTAGCAGTTTAGTCGAATCTCTATCTAAATAGAAATTTAATAGTGGTTATTTCATGCTCATATGGTCAGGTTTTGGGTCCAATTTGTTTGTGATGAGTTAGAGTAACTGATATGCTAATCACTGTTAGTTAATTAAAAGTGGAGTTTCCATTTAGTTACAAAGTACATTAGTGTGCTGAGCATATCACAGGCTAGATGACCTGATTCACATATTTGAACTCCTAAACTGAGAAGGAGGTGGTAGAAAATCTACTTGATATGCTGCCAGGAGTGTCACTAAGTTGCTTCTAGAAACAGCTTTGGCTTGATGATCAGAAACACTGAGTTCTATTCCTTGTTCTCCTGCTGTTTTGCTCTGACCCTTGAGTTTTGTCCCTTAAACCCTCAATGACTCAATTTTCCAAGAACAAAGGATGGAATAGAATTAAATAATGCTGAGGCCCACTTTTTTGTGCTTCTGTGGCCAAGATTCAAAAGTAATTCCGGGGTTTGACTCTCTGCTCAGCCACTTTCTAGCTCTGCGATCTTGGGAAAAATGTTTAACCTCTCTGATCATCATTAAATAGGATGACATGAAGACAAGTTTGGTACCCACATGGCACTGGTGCTCAACTACAGGTCATGACTGTGATGAAGAAAAAAAAAAAGATGATGATGTGGTCATGAGACATAAGAAGAAGGGGGAGCAGCAGGATAAGAAGCTGGAGAAGAAGGAGAGGAAACAGTATTCAAGAGGAAGAAAGAAAGAAATGCTAGAGTTTATGTATTTTACTGATATTGTAACATTTTCTTATAGAGCTCCTGAAAATGTAAGTAAATGTAAAATAAGAAAAAAATCCATAAGTGTAGGCACTGAAACATAATCTAGTGGAGCTTTTCTCAAAACCTTATCCACTGGGTTCTGTCAGCAAGTGTCAGTCAAATACATATTTCATGGTTGACTAAGTTTTGGGAAAAGATCAGTGAAACAAAAAGATCTACAGAAAGTAGGGCCTCCCAGAACTTTCTGAATATTAGTGTACACAGTGATTCCTCAAGACTGTTTCTTTGAAATTTATTTTCTTTTATTTTTTTTAAAACTTTTTTGAGAGCAGGAAGAAGGAGGCAGAGGTTTAGATATTGTATAGGCCTAGTGCTCTGTGGAACAAACTTTAGCAAACGTTAGAATGATGAAAATAAGTGAAGGATTGGATCTTAGAAACCTGATTAAAATCTCACTCCCGTTACTTAACCATGTCACTTAACCAAGCTAATCCTTTGGTGACTATAAGTGATGATCCCATCTTGAAAGATTGTTTCCAGAACTAGGATCAACACAGGTAATGATACCAGCATGTGATACAGACTGAATAAACTTATAGTAGTAATATGATAGATTCCAGGCACACTTCTTTTGTTGAAGCCCGAAAGAGAAAAAATTGTGCATCTTCCCCCATTCTCCACTTGAAATCCATTTGTTATGAAAAACATCAAAGACTGATTCCCATATGTGGAACACTGTGGAAGCAATTTGTTTTGATTGCTTCCTTCTTGAAACAGAATTAGAGGAAAATGGGATGGAAAGTTTTGATTCCTCCAAAGAAGGAATCTGAAATAAGATTGAGGGGGTAAGCAGAATACACATTCTGAGGTTAATGCTATTAGAAGTTAACTAATTCTTTCTGGAGGAGGGATATCATTTGCAGTAAAGCATCTGCCAACCGTTGTAAGATATCAGAGTAGCTGGACCTGTCATTGAAATAAACCAATGCAAACAGGCCTTTTCCTGCAGGGGGCATAATTAAAACCAGAGCCATTTTCACAGATAATCCATTTATAAATCATGATAATAAAATGGCCATCATGACAGCAGCTCAGTGACATTTTTTCACAAGCTCAGCTGTATCCAAGCAACCAAAATGTCTTAACTCAGATGAGAAGAAAGGCAGGCTGGGGTCCCAGGAGTCAGGGAGCAAGAGCCCACTGTCTGGTTCTCTTTTCCCGTAAGAGAAGGTGATGAGTTGATGGCTAAAGGGGCTTTATACGGTCTTGGTTATTGCAGTTCACTTTATTTGCATGTCAGAATGAATGGACAATCAAGACTTTAGGTGTTTCTCAACTCTTTCCTCATTCTAGGAACTGATAAATGGGGAACCTCCAAGGCCCATTATATCCACATCCAATTTTGATCCATACCTTGCTGTGAGAGATTCAACTTATCAGCAGGAGCTGGAGAGAGAAGAACATATGGCAGAAATCCAGGTATCCTCTACTCAGCTGTTTACATGTGTAATTGCAAATCGACAGTGGCTGCGATATTACTGAGAAGAGGTTCTAATAATCATCATTACAGCAACTATCATGCACTGTAATGCTAGGAAAGTGTGTCTCTTTCCCCCAGAGGAGAGACAAGAACTCTCTTTTCACTGCTTTGGGATTTTTCTATGCAACCCATCCTTGTAACCTTCTGACAACTGAGCTGTCCAAACTCAACAGGGATTTAAATATTTAAAATAAAAATAAATCTTATCAAAGTTTTTTTAAGCACTATAGTACAAATAAATTTGTATAAATCCCAATAAATGACCTGCTTTCATGGAAAGACCAAATATTATGGATTGTTAAACATACATTTAAAGATATTTGTGTCTACATGTGTGTACATATGCGCATGTGTTAAATGAGACTTATCTTCACCATCTGTCAATGCAGAGTAATAATCCTCTCAGAGCTAAATGAGATGAGGGTGAAAGCATGGAAGGGAAAGTACTATGTTCAGGGAAACTCTTTATTATTAGCATTATTGCTATGAAAGATGCTGCTAATATTCCCATGGATTCCTTTATCCTCTCCTCCTTCATAAACTTTATTGAAGAATAGTTGAAAAATGTAATTCTATATATTTAAAGTGTGCAAGGTGATGATTTAAGATACATACACACTGTGGAATGATTATCGATATCAAGATATTTAACACATCCATCACCTCACATAGTTAACTTCTTTTGCATGTGGTGAGAATGTTTAAGATTTACTTTTGTGTATCCATTCCAAGTGTGCTTTCATTGAAAACTGCTAGGCCTATATTCTAGGTAAGAAGCTTTCCCTCAGGCTGTCTGCAGTCACCTCCTCTCAGCAGAGGGAGAACTTTAAATGACTGGGGGCAGCCTTCTACCAATAATCCTGAAGACAGCCAGTTTTCTTGAGGTTTGTTTGGGACAATTCTAATTTTTCTAGGGAGCCAGATTACCTGCACATCAATGTGTAATCCATGCTCCCCTGTGGGACTGAGCCAACATTTCCTTCCCTGGGACTCTGCTTGATACCACACCCTGTGTGGTCTCCTTTTTCCCCCACTCCCAACTTTCCTACTATGTTTTCCTGAAAATTCTTCCAGATTAAATTACATTCCCTTGAACATTTGCTTCTGAGGAACCCAGCTTGCATATCTAGAAAAGAGATGGAAGTAGTTAGGACCTGAGTGGGGAATGGACTCAAGAGAGGCTCCCAAGGACTTACAGTATTTCCTGTATAAAACCTAGGAATCATCAAGTAGCCAGAAACACAATCCAGGTGAAAGTGTTTCACCAGGAGATGGCTATATGGCTAGAGACCATGAACTGGAAAGGAATAACTGAATTGATTAAAATATTAATAATTCACAATTGTAATAACATCCACAATTGATTGAGTCTTTGTGTTAGGTGCTGTACCAAGAGCTCTAGTGCATTTTCCCCCTCATTCAGTGCATGCAGCATTGAGGTAGGAGCTATTATATTTTCTATTTTACAGATGTGGAAACAGAGGCTTAAGAATGTTTTGTGGGACTTCCCTGGTAGTCCAGTGGTTACGACTCCATGCTCCCAATACAGAGGGCATGGGTTCAATCTCTAGTCGGGGAACTAAGATCCCATGTGCTGCACAGTGTGGCCTTAAAAAAAAAAGAATGTTTTGTACTTCCTAAGTTCACATAGCTGTGGACTTGGATTTGTGCCTATATTTGTCTGACTCCTTTCATAAGGATAATCACTACATTGTAAGATTTGTTTACCAGTCTAATGTTGTTTTTGAAGAAGAAAAAAGTCAAGATAAGGTTAGGGAACATGGTTGGTATGATCAAGCTGATATGATAACTAGTTGGAGCAAATGCCACATTTTAATGCATATCTCTGTGTCCCTTGCATGTGCCTTTGAGGACATGGGGCTCAGTACGAAGGGTTAACATCCACTATAGTAGAAGAAGACTTCTGTTCTTTGTTCTCAATAAATCTGCCTCCTCCCTGCCCGCCACCACCCCCCACACACCCACTACCTTACCTTCCAAACCCCAGCAATGTTAAGTGACATACTCAAGGTCACAGAGCTATAAAGGTACGTGGGCAGCAAGTCCACATCTTCTGACTCCTAGCCCAGGTCAGTTTCTTTCCAACAACATCATGCTAATTTAGCGTCTCATATCCAAATCCCAGGCAAAATCAGAACTGGTTTAGTATTAGATGGCTGTCCAAACATAAGTTTCCAGTGAAGAAGCCAAAACCAACCCTCTATAAACCTCAGCTTTCTAAAGGAATGTCGAGATTCAGCTTCCTTCATCATCTTTCTGCCAATCCTCTGGCCTTTGGACTCAGCCCGATTTTGAAATGCTAATTTAGAGTGCTTCAAGTGGATATTAACCAAAAAAATTATTAATAAGTACTTCTCAAGCTCAAGTGTAATAGGCCCCATAGAAAACACAAAATTGTTTATTCAACATATTTATATGTGTCTTAAATGAACTAATTGCTTTTCTTGGGTGTTCTGCCAGACTTGTGGCTTTATCCCTGCTTTGGAGATTAGGAATCTGAAGAAAAGAATCTATTGACCAACAGATACTTATCTCTCTGTGCATCTGCAGACACAGAGGCATTAATATCAATCATTTCATAGAAGGACTGTCATAAACATAATTTCTGTCTTCCTGGATTAAGCTCTGACCACATCAAGAGGATGGAGAATAATTTGTATATAAGATGGAAATCTAAGGCAGATAGATTGAAGAGGCCAGCCTACTTCTCTCCTCTCTACACTTTGGGAGGCATCACTGATGGTGGGATATATTTTCCATTATTGCATGTCTTCTCAGATAGGAAGCCCTTACCCTGAGATCAAGCTCCCATTAGGTGGAACCATATCCTAGGCACTAGAACACGGCATTTGTCCCTTTACTTCAGGGATGGTAGCAACTTCCAGTTGTTACTACTACCTCCCTTTTGGCCCTTTTAGCTTTTCCAACATTTTAGTATCTAGGGGCTTAATCAAATTCCTCTATTGAACTACCTGTTGTGGGCTCATTTTCTCTGACTGGTAAAACTGGATTCAGCCATCTGCCCTTTTATCAGAGTAGGTATGTGCACTTTTCTTAACCTTGATGTCTCCCTCAAATGAGCACAGCAGAGCGCCCAACCCCCACCAAACACATCATATTCTTATTTCCAGGATATTTGTGATTTACTCTTACACACATTGACAAGGGCCTTTCCTCCCTCATGCAGGTAAATGTGACAATGAGGAATTTCCAAAATTTATCAATAAGACCTCACTTATCTGATAAGAATCCTCAAGGATGTAAAGTTGAACTCTGAATAGCTGAGAAAAATAGCAAAAAGGACCAGCTTTAAGAGTTCAGGCAGGCACTCATGAGGGCACTTCAGGTACAAACCCGACTCTGCTCTTAGTTTACACACAGTTCCCATAAATGTAGATACCTGATTTCACAGCAGATTAAGGAAGAACATGGGAAATACCAACAGCCACTGATAACGGTAATAATACTGATAGTTGATGATGAGAAAAAGATAAATGGAAGCAAAACTTTGAAATTAATTATAATATTCCCAAAGTAAAACTAGTTAGGGCTTTTTGATGTAGGATAAAACACAACTGCCCATATACGTGAATCATAATCCAATACCAGAATAGGGATAAAGGAAACTAGTATATACATAATGCCAGGAATCATTTTAGGGGTTAAAATATGCATTATTTTAATATTGGGGTACTGATAAAGCTATTAAGTATGTACTACGCTCAACCATTTCACATTTTAGGATAACAAGGTCCTTGAAGCTAAGTACCTTCGGTGGTGTCACAGGCCTGTGACAAGGGAAAGGGCAGAGATGTAACACCTGGTTGGCCTCTCTCAAAATCCCATGGCCTTACTGCTCCATACTGGAGAATTGTTGTTTGTAATTACAAACTTCAGATTTTTTTGTTTTAAAAGAAACAGTCGATTTTACTAAATACATTTTAAGAAAGTGATTAAGCATCTAATATACTGTAGAAAAACTTCCATTTGCCATGAAAGAATAAAAAAATGTTTTGAGAATTGGCCGTTGGAAGCTTTATAAATCCAGAGGGGGGAAAGAGGTCCTTTATAAAAGGACGTGGGACAGCTCAGATGCAGGCAGTGCTGCTGAACCTATCCGACTTCCACGTTGTAACCCAATCTCTGTTTGTTCTTGGTGACCATTTACAGGTCAGTGGTTAAGCCCTGGCCTTCCTATCCCTCTCTCTCCAGAAATACCCATGTTGTCTAGGAAAGTACAGCTTCCGACCTACAAATACCTATCACTTCCTCTGTTGGTGAATGGAATTTAATCAGACTAGTAAACTAAGCCAAAGTCATATAAGGGGTAATATCTGATGTGCTTAATGAGAAACCTTTATGCAACTGTTCTCATCAGTCAGACTTAGATAAGACGATGCTATTTTTACTTCATCTTGGCTTTCCACAGAAAACTTTAAAAGGCTTAAGATCAGTGCCGATTGTCAATAGATCATCTCCCATTCTGTGTCAGGGCTCACTGCTGTGTCCATGAGACCCAAGAAGGTCATCAATATGGCTGCTCCAAGTAATTCTAGATCCATTTTCTCTTTTGTTGAAATAACAACCGAGAGTGTTATAGCTAAATGCCCTGCTTTCCTCCTTCTCTTTATCCTCCAATACCAAGTAAGATCCTCCACTCTTATCAGAAAGTGTAGTGCTTATTAATTCTACATTTATTGAACATTTATCCCATGCCAAATGTAGTGCTAGGTATAACAAGGATAATAGGAACAAGTTATAGACACACATTTCAGAAGCTTGTGAAAAAAAAGAAAAAAACAAGCATAAGTGTAAGTTTGAATTTTAAAAATTGACTCCTCCTAATTCCTCACTGATTAATCACTAAGCTCTTTCACTTTTACATAATGGCATTTGAATCTACCTATTTATTCTTATACTTTCTGGTCTTGGCTATAACCAGTCCTTACCTGGACCACTGCCATCATTCTTACCATCTTTTTTTGTTTGCTTATTTTATTAAATACTTAAATTGAATTATAAAATACACAATGAAAATGCACAAGGAGCAACTGTACAACTCAATGAATCATTACCATATGTAACACTCTGCTCAGATCAAGAAATGGAATATCAGTTGTACCCAGAAACTACCTCCCCAAAATGATTTCCATTCTCCTCCCCAAAGACAACCAGTATCCTGAATTCAAACACTGTAGATTTGGATTCAAAATTTATATAAATGGAATCATATAGCAAGTGTACTTTTATGTCTGGCTCCTTTTGTTCAATGTTTCGTTTATCAGATTCCTCAATGTTGTATGTAGCGGTAATTTGTTCACTCATTGCTGCAAAATATTCCATCATATGATTATATCATAATTAATTATCCAATCTACTCTTGATGAGCATCTGGTTTGATTTTAGATTGGTGATAGTACATATAATGTTGCTGTAAATTTCTTGCACGGATCTTTTGGTGGATACATGCATGCATCTTTTGGTGGATATATGCAGGATTTCTGTTGGGTAATATACCTACCTAGGGGTAGGTTAATAAGTCACCCGGTTACATGCATGAGTAGTGGGGACAATCAGTGTCTAGTATTTTCCCTCCCATTAGCAGTGCAGGAGAGATTTTAACATCCACTCCTGATTCACAAGAAAATTTCTTTATTTACTTTCCGGAAGGCAAATGTGATCATGCGATGCCCCTGTTTAATGGTTTTTAATGGCTGCTTTTTTTCTCTTAGAATAATGTTCAGAATTCACGAGTAGCCTGCAGAATCTGCTCTCACCTACGTCTCCAGACTAACCTCGTACCTCTCTGCCTCTGATGTTCTCTGCGCTGACCATCCTGAACCTCTTCCAGGTTCACATTCATGCTGCATTCTCACTCACGTCTGAGCTCAAACTCATCTCCCCTGAGATGTTTTGCCAGATCTACCTGTCTCATATTGTTTTTTCCTTCCTCTTTCTCTGCTGACATTACCTATCACATAGCCCTAATGAAAACTCCCTTCATTACGTTAAGTCAGTGCCAGACATGGCATCATTTCCTCGTTTTGTTACTTGTTTACTCTCTGTCTTCTCCACTAAGAATTTAAGCTCCAAAATATCTAGGAATTTCCCAACTTGCTCACTTTTGAGCTTCTAGTATCCAATAGTGCTCAGCATCAAGTGGGAACTCAATCAATGTTTGTTGAGTAAGTATATGAATGAAGAAACCTTAGCATATTAGCACATTTTTTCCCTCTGGTCAAATTGGTTGTCTCCTCTTTCTTTAACTGATTACTTGTACTCATCCCTGAGGCCTTGCCTTCAATAGCATTTCCATCAGTACACTTCTTTGACTCACCAAGCTAAATTAGAACACTTTTGTGTATATTATGATAACCACTTCTGAGCTTCAATTTCATAGCACTTGGTGTACTCTTAAAAGATGAATGAATGATTTGTAATTATTTTGCTTATGATCCATGTTCACCCCCACCTTGTAAGCTCTGAAAGGGCCTGAATATCTCGTTTCTTCACCACCTTATTCCTCATGTCCAGTACAGTGCTGCATGCAGACTTCTAATATACAAAGGCAGATACTCAAATTCTGGACATCAGGTCAAGGGAAAATTGTCTAGCAGCTCTCATAGTGCTGGGAATCTAGTGTTGTATATACAGAAAGAAGACATAATCAGGGCCAAGTAGGGGAGGACTGGGGAAATATTCATACAGGCAATAGTATATAATATAAGCCTTATATATTATGACAGATTTTGATAGGCACAGACACTCCAGGAGAGAGAATAGCCAAGTAAAGCAACAGGAACAGAAATAGACAGTATGTTTGAGCAAAAGTAAGAAGGCAAATTTAAGCACTTAGTAGGTTTTTTTTTCACTTTTTCTTGCAACCAAATATATTTTCCTTAAAGACCTCCCTTTGTCACTATCCTCTCCAGCAGCACCTATTAATGGTATTAAGTAATTTTAGAAAAATTTATATCATACTCTGCACGTACCCAGAACACCAACTTATAAACACCCAGCCGTGTTCCTGAATGGCCAGTTGGAATGGTGGGAAATGGCCTAGGCCAAAAACAAATAAGGTAAGGATGTGGGGACAACACACACACACACACACACACACACAGGCGTGTACTTGGAGGTTTCTTTTCACACCTCAATTACTTTGTATGGGAAAATAAACGATAATATTACTTAACACATTGAGCACTTACATGTCATGTACTATTCTAAGACATTATCTATCTATCTATCTATAAACTTTGTGGGGGACATGCATTTGTGACACTTGCTCAATTAATTAATCACAACTTGATCTGGAAGTATTACATATTTTTGGTGATGTTAGTATCATCATTACCATCACTACACTTTATTGAGAACCTAGTATATGTCAGCTCCAAAGTAGTCGATTAGCACTGGGGGAGAGAAAGCAAGTGCTCGAGGGAGGCGTAAAATGATTCTACCAGATAATCTGGGTGATGATGATGATGTGGAGCTTTAGGAAATAACTGCAGAAGTAGAGGAGAGGACTTCTCTACCAGATGGAACAAGTGATTATAGTACAGAGAGAGAGAAGTTCTTCTTCAAGAAATTACTTAAACATTGGCATTCCACCTCAAGCAAGTTGGACCAGACAGACTGTCTTGTAGGGAAGTTTGGAACTATGACTGATAGCCTGTCAGTGAGCTTGATTTTACTTGCCTAACAGAGGCAATTCAACACAGAAAGATGCTATGCACTTGAAGAAACAAAGAAAAGCAATTTGTATAAACGAGAGCGTGATACGTATGTAGAGGTAAGCAGAGAAGAGAATAGAAAAAGATTTAGGATTATGGCTCTTCCAATTGTATTCCTGGAGAGGTTCTGGAGAAATCCCAATAGTTATAGAAAAAAGGAATTCCCATATGGCTTCTCTATAAATTATGGCATCTTTATTAGGAAACTATGACTCAATTATATATCCAAAAGTTCTCCATGATCCCCATGGATAATGGTAGAATAGCTGTTGAAATTTGTTTCATAAATACACTAGTGAAAGAAAGAAAGCAACAGATAGAGAGAGAGAGAGAGAGAGAGAGAGAGAGGGAGAAGTAAAGAAAGAAAGAAAGGAGAATTTAGAAGAGTGCTAATATCTAGGCTAAGACCATGGAACAGGAAGAGAGTGTAGGAACTTAGGACAACTCTCGTACCCAAATGTCAATTCTGATGATCCAGCATTCGATAAGCAACACTGGGTCCCCAGATGGTCCCCAAATCCTACATATGAGGTAGCAACTTAATCTTAATGCTCCATAGATTGATAGAGGGGGTGGGAGTGTGTTGAAAGCTTTTAAAAGCATCCTCCTTTACCAGCATTGTCTCAGGGACCATGGGGCCTGAGCCTACAGGGAGAGCTGGAGCAGAGCCCACAGCAGAGAACTGTGAGAGCCAGAGGAAGGCAAAGGTGGCCTGCATCTCTAGCTGGGATAAGGCGTTTTCTCTCCCAAAATTAGAGTCAGAACTTTACCAATTTAATAAGGCACTTTTTTATCTCTCTCTCTCTCCTTCTCTTTCACTCCAACAAAGATCAAGAGTCAAAGAAACATCAAACAAGCGTACAGCACACAACCCAAATAAATAAGCTCTTCTTTTTGGAGAATGGTGTCTTTTGTTGTTTGTCAGAAAGCAGAGCTCAAGCCGGGATGTACAAATTAGCCTTTGGAAACTCAGTGTTCTCCCTGGAGCTCACCTTTATTTCTGAATGTTTAGTCTAGCATTTGTGACAAGCTGTGTCTTGCAAGGGGAATCTAGATTTCCTTCTGCCCTGAAAATGGGAAAGAGGAACTGTTGATATCATAAACTCTTTTCAAGATGGGTCTGAAAATATGTAATCCTTTTTTTCTTTTCATTTTTAGCACAAGCCACCAAAGACCATTTTATAGAATCCACATGAAGCGTGTTTCAGGACCCAATGGTATTTTACTGAACTAACGTCCAACATGGGAAGAAAATTTGGCCTCATAATATAAAAAGCCAGAAACTATTCATACACAATTTAGCAAAGTTACTCTTTCCTTCTTGTCCTCTTCTGTATTAAATATGTAAATATTTATTTTAAAATTATTTAATTATTACTATTTATGTTAATATTTTGTATATACATGACTAGTAATGGTAATAGCAGCTCCACTGCTAACCACCTTGACAGAAACCTGAGTATTTGTGTTTGTGTGTGTTTCATACAGAATCGGTACTCTGCATCAGTGTCACTCATTCTATCTAAAGTATGAGAAGGATGAAAATCTGGTAAATATGTGCCTACCCAAAGCAACAATTCTAACAGAATAGATTCAACTTTGAGCTACTCAGAAGATGGCTAGAAGCAGTGACTCAGAAGCCTACCCATGGTCAAATCCAGCAACACTCTGGCTCTTCCAGGTATGAAATTTGGGGCAAGATACTTAACCGCAGTGTACTCCAGTTTCCTGGTATGTTTCACGTGTTAGTATTTGCAACTATTTAGCACATTTCCTGACACTGTTTTATCTTATAAATATTATGAACAAGTTTTATATTATAAATTTAGTTATTATTATTGGCTAAAGAAAAAACATTTATGCATTTCAATCTTCTCCCCACTATGCTTGTTTTTTAGTACTAACTTGAATCACACCTTTCAGAAATTCAGAGAAAAAGTCCAGTTCTGTTGAACAAATTTTACTGGAGACACACACCAAGCAATGAGACCACTGAACAGGATACTGAGGTTATAAAGGTAAATAAGAAAAAAAAAAAATCTCTACTTTTTGTGGAAAAGAAAGGTCACGTGGGTCCCTAGTGTGGCAGGTATTTTGGAAGAGCCTGGACAGAAAGACTAACTTAAATGCCTTGCTAAATTTCCAGGCTAAGATGACAAGCCCTGAACCAGCATTTCCCAAAATGAAGTATCCATACCACTGGGGAGGCATGGGGTATATTACAGGGTGCAGAAAAGGTTAAAAACACCACTATTTATACAATGAGTTTCCTTTTCCAGTGCTATTTCAGTCCTCCTGATTACACAAAGTAGAAGGTCTCAGTTTGGTGATGGCTGTTCACACCTCTTTAAAACTTGCTAATCCCCCATCTCAGCAGTCAGAGCTGACCTCTAGGCAATGGTTTCCAGCTAGGGTTAAAAAATTCATTTTTAAAAAATTGTAATTACTTTAAGTTTATCTTCACTTTCTGTTCTGAACTATTTTTTTTACCATTCATGATTGGAACATACATGGTTTCTTTTTAAATAAATGCACTTAAGTTTGTGAATTTAGATAAATATATTAGGTAGATAATAGTTTACTATGTTACCTGGGTATAGAAAACATTAAAAAGGTGATAATCAATGGCTAAAACTAGGTGTGCAATGACAGTAGAGATTAAAGAACAGATTAGAGAAATATTTAGAAGATAGGATAAGCAGAAGTTAGTGGTATGTTTAGAAAGGAAAGAGCTACAAATGGTCAAGTGGTCAAGTTATTCTGAGCCTCAGCCAAACCTCTAGTTGGTGCAGAGTATCTGAAGAGTTAACTACCTGATAAATGCTGGTGTTGACTGCAGGTGGGAAGCCTATTTGGGAAATGCCTAATAAAGCTCAACCACATTCCCTCTGTATTCATTTTCTTGACAAATGCTATCTCTGCACAAATCTGTGTTTTTCTTGGCCACTTTTTTTGGGGGTGCTCTGTAGAATCAGCACCCTTATCAAAGGTCTGAATAGGCATCACTAATTGCTCTCCCTATTCAGAATGATGGGGTTTGACATATTATTTTACCAAGGTATGCCTGGAAGGTGGACGGACTCTAGTGAGAGAGAAAAATGCACAAGGCACCTAATATTTAATCCCCCAAAATGCAACTTTCTGTCCAATAGCATATTATCATTTTACTTTGTGAAGAATTTACGAGAATTCCTCTCTCTCTTCACTGCTGGAGTAGACTGTTATGTTTCAAGCCATTATTGGACTTGATGAGGAATGCCATTCACTAAGGGTTGTGACTTGCGGAAAGTGGGATAGAAATAAACAAAACACAATCTCTGTGAGTTTTAAGTTCCACAGGAAAATTGTATCTGTTCTATATACTTCACAGGGTTGGAGGGAATATCTAACAAAATTACATGGGAAAATATTCCCCAGTAGTTTGGGGTGAAAATAAACACACAAAAAAGAATTTTCTGTTATTCAGTGTTTAGTCTACAATGTTTCAGGGTCATGAGCACTCACACTAATTTGTGACAAAATCCACAATCTGAAAAGCTTTCTTCTTTGGACAGACTTTTCTAGCTCCCAAGACAGTGAATCCAACTTTCTTTTGCACTCATAATTGTGTGTGTGTTTATACACAGAGCTTCTCAGCCTGGGCACTATTGACATTTGGGTTGGATAATTCTTTGTTGTAGGGGGCTGCCCTGTGGATTGTAGGATGTTTAGCAGCATCCCTGTCATCTACCCATTAGATGCTAGTAGCACTCGCCACCTGTGGCAACCAAAAATGTCTCCAGACACCGCTGAATATTTTGCCTGGTAGGTCAAAATAGTTCCAGGACAACTGTTACATAGTTATGTGGCATTTCTCTCTCTGTACTGAAGTTGTTTGTTTTTATGTCTATTTATATCAGTACATTAGAAATAATCTATATGTCACTGAGCACTGCATAGTGGGTGCTTTTTTCTGGATTTTCTAGACAACACATACTGTATGGACAGGCACGAATTCCTATTTATCTTTTCTCTGCATTTCAAGGACCTGTCTAGTGAAGGGTTGGTGTATAAAAGTCTCAATAACATTTCCTCAGTGATCAAATGATAAATGACCTCTTCAAAGGCAGCACCTAAATAATTTTCAGCTTGACATTTCCAGCATCAAACACAATGTAGGACATATAGGGGATTCTTGATGAATGTTTTGGGGATGAATCAGTGAATGAATGGATAGAAGGATGAATAGAGGAAGACAGCCTCACATTCACGGGGCCAGACATTCATGCGTGTACACCCTTAATTTTCCCCTGGAGTTACTATGACTACAAACACCTGAGCTGCCAACTTTCTGCCTGAAACTCTAAACAAGATTCCAGGTGAGGAAGCATCCTTGGCAGGGACCCAGCAGACCCAGCAGTGGCTCACAGGTGGAAATCTGCACAGACTTAAGTGAAAATCAGATTCATCCTAGCTGAACTAATCTGTGACTAGAAAAAGAAAATCATCTCAAGTCGCCATGGTTGGGCAGGGACAGGAAGGACTGAGATCAGACAATTTAATGCCAGACAGTTTCACAAAGGCAGTGTCCAGAACACGTATTAATGGAGTTGTTGCTTCTATAAAGCCATAGAACAAGCCTCCCGTTCAATAAGGGGCAGAATATTTTAGACCTAAGGGGTATTTTGGAAGAGAGGAATCCATGTGGATCACCAGAGTTTCCTCTTTTTGTTCTCTTTTACAGGGAAATCTGATACTTCTGAATGGATTTATTCTACTGGGAGCTTTACCAACCACAGGAGCTTTGATGACCTGCATTGAAGAGGGAGGATCATAATCTCCTGGAGAGAAATCTTCTACCATCTACTCAGCCTCAAGTTCACATCTTCAGGGGCAACCTGATTTGGTATCCTAAGAATTTCTCTGGTGTTTCTGTTCAAGAAAGTTTTAATGTTGACGCTTCTTTGTTCTCTGGTCAGCTAAATCATACTCAAAGTTTAAGATGTGTCTTAAGCAAAATACTCTAAGAATCATTTCCTAAACTTATACCACCTCTTCTATCTATCAAAATTCTTTGCTATGATGATTTTGTTTTTATAATTGTTATTCCCACTATATTTAAATTCCTTGATGCAGGAATAGTATCTGAATATTGATGATGATGGTGATGATAATAATATAGAAAGAAATTAAATGACTTATTGAGCATTATTATAACCTAGTCAATGACCTTAGCATTTTACAAAAACATTTTTGCATTTAATTCTTAACACAAATTTATGAATCACATCCAACTCTGTATTCTTATGTCTTTGGTACTCATATAGGCTCTGACACAAGGATGATTACTAAGTGCCATTGCATTGAATTTATATATAAAGAAACAGAAGAAGTGGGGTAAAGAACAGGCCAAGGAGTAAGGAGTACCATAGACTGGGGTGCGGTGTTTTCTAATGCACACTGGTATTAAAGTATGAAGACCTGAATTTGAACCTCAGTTTTGTGTCCGCTCTGGGCATTCATTTAATTATCTGAGTCTCTATTTTCTCTTTTAAAAATTGTGGATCATGATATCTGCCAAAGAGAATGGTTAAAAGGACGTGGAATTTAGTAAGGGCCCAGTTTCTCCTGTTATTAATATGCATTTTAACAATTGTAAATATCATGAAGAAAACAGATAAAGAGGCATCCAGATCAAAGCTGGTTAATTACCTCCTTCCATGAATCGAATCCCAGATTCTACGGAGATTAAGTCACATTTACTGCCCCTCCTCCAAAAAAAAAAAAAATTAATAAAAGGCTTTTATAGTTTCAAGTCTAGTTATTATACAACATTCTTAAATTCTCAGCCCATTTGCTCAAATCAATGATCTACACTTCACATTCAACATATTTGGAAGAAGAGTACAACACTAAGTATAGTTAGCTAACACTCAGGGAGTTTACCAGAAATCCTCATCTTGAAACTCTCAGTGTCTTAGTCCAACTCAGAGGTACTAATTTTTATTTTTTTTACATAGCCAAGACAGAAACTCATATGAATCTTTTGAGTAAATAGTTATGAGGGAGGAATACATATCCCAAAATGTGGCATGATGGCTCCTTTACTAAACCTCTGAAGACAAAACTTAAGCAGACTTATTTTGATAATTTAAATAATAGCAACTCTATTTCCTTAAAACTTTATTGTTTAATGGGGTACTTTTGATAAGTTTTAATAGCTCCAAGTTCTAAAAAACATATTAAACTTGGTAACTAAGTACTGAATGATATATTTACTATCAACAAACCACCATAATGTATTTTAATTTGTTCCTGAGAGTATTGCTCTATGAGGTTCTATAGCCAATGATTATTTTTTCCATGAATTATTTTCCACAAAAATTTGAGGACATTTTCACAATACTCTATATTAATAGAGGAAAATCAATTCTGGTTAAAATGTCTTGAATAAGTCCCGTTAGCAAAAGATCTGTGTGTGACTGAAAAATTTTCTAATTCCAGTACTGATCAATTTGCTCCAAGTAAGTAGACTCTTGACATATTCAAGGAATATGCTTGGATTCTATACAAATATTCCAATTAACAAACACTACTCTAGCATATTCTTTTTCACCATAAAATGATGTAAACATTTATAAAAAATTAGTTACCCCTTATATTTGTAATTATATTATAAATAAAGTCACACACAAAGTTACTAAATTATACAGCATAATATAATTTCTTACAACTCGTAATTTTCTACTTAGCATAGTAGTGTCTCTTAAGGTCATGCAAGAATGGGATAAATAATGCATTTAAACTGCTCATAAGTAGTACATATTAAGTAACTAATACATGTTATTAACTGTTCTTATCATGAGCACCACTAATTCATTAATTCAAAAATATTTGTTGAAAAGAAATATATTTGTTGAGCATTTACAATATGCAAAGCATTATTCCTGAAGCTAAAACCATGGCGGCCAATAAGTTAAGCAAGACATTTGCTCTGTGGAGTTTGCATTACCTTGGGAGCAGAATACTCTTAATAAATTAATAGTATAGTGTTAAATATAATGAATAAAAAACAAGGTGATGTGTTAGAGAAAAATGGAGAGGGTGGGTGATTAGGTTAATGTAGATTGGTTTGTCAGGGAAAGCCTGTCTGAAAAGTAACATTTGGGCAGCTATCTGAATACTATCAAGACTCCCTTCTGGAAAGATCTGGAGCCAGAACATTTCAGGAAGAGAAGAAAGCAAGAAAAAAGGTCCCAAGACAGGAATTAGGTTTTCTGTCTTCCAGAATCAGTAAGAATGCCAGTGTGCCTTAAAAACTGACCAAGGAAAAGAATGACAAAAGATTTGGGAAGATGGACAGGGGTGCCACCAAGTAGAGACTTGTAGACTATGAGGCATTGGTATGTCATAAAATGATGGAAAGCCATTGATGGTTTTTAAGAAGGGTCATAACACTCTGATTTATATTATTAAAAGATGGCACTGGCCATCTTTTAATATGGGAGTGGGGTGGAGAGAAGAGTGAAAGGGAGACAAGTTGGAGGCTATTACACTTGTTTAGGTGTAAGGAAGGTTTGAAGTGGTAATGAATCAAAGTTGATTTCCAATTTTCTAGTGTGAGCAATTTCACACTAGAAATTACTATTATTTACTGAAATCGGGAAGACTAGCAAAGAAACAAGTTTGAGAGACGGGGATAGAGGATTAAAGGTTTGCTTTTGGCCCTGTCAATGATCAGGTGACAACAATATGATATCTAAAGGGAGATTTCAAATATATATTTGAATTAATAAATCTGGAGTTTAGCAAAGATGTTAGGGATGGAGATATAAATTTGGAGTCATCAGCATTGAGTTGGTATGTAAAGGCATGGGGGCTGACAGAATTAATAAAGATAATTCATTGTGATGATTAAAAAAAATCATGCCCTATCTTGGAGGACGTTTATATTCACCTCTCACAGTCCCACGCACAAAACCATCTTGTGAGGTAAATCCTAGGTTATCACTGGCTGGGTGTCACTAGCTGGCTATTGACTGTTGTCTACCATTCAATCAAATTCCCATTTGTCTATAGACTTTCAAATGACTTTAGATATCTGAGATTGCTTATGAATGCTTAAATTGGTAAATGCCTTATACTCCAAAGGATTTATTCCAGTTTCAAAGATTTTTCAATACCCAAAGTCTACTTTAACAACAACAAAATACCCTGAATCTTCAAAATATCAAATTTTTCATTAAAATAAGCTTGAAAATACCACATGCTCTTTAATTACTATGTGTGCTACATCATCACAATGAATTAGTAACATTCATTCAACACACACACACACACACACACACACACACACACACACACACACACACA
>NW_020837964.1:21542315-21786568 GCF_003676395.1 Aethalodelphis obliquidens
ACACACACACACACACACACACACACACACACACACACACACACACAAAGATATGAGTAAAGATGGCTTTAATTTAGGACCTGGAGAGGACTCCCCCTTACATATCAGGCTTTTCTGTAGAATTTAGGAGAGCCTGCTTCATCTGGTTTGGAGAAGGTGCTAATTAATAGAAGATACTTAATCCCATCCCCAGAGATTCTTATTCAGTATTTCTGACAGGAAACATTTAAAATAAGTGGTCAATGTGTTCTCCATAGTGGTGGTGCTTCCAGCATCACACTTTGATAATACTATCTTATTCTTACAGGAAGGTCACTGGACTGAACACTTTCTTATGATGTGTTTCCAAATAATAAGATATTAAGACATTTTCTTCTACAGACAGGATCTTGGCCCTTTCCGAATATAGTGGACCATGTGGAACACTGTCCAGATTTCCTTTTAAGACAGAAGGACTTATTCCTCAGCTACTGGCACTGCTGTCAGCTGATAGCCCTCAGCTGTCAAACATCTTGGAGATTTGCCTCAGATGAAGACAGTTGTCTTGTCAAGATCACATCCTCTTCCCAGGGGGCAGACTGCATCAAATGTCTTTTCTATGCAGGAGAATAAAAACCATTTCCCCATAGTTTAAGACAATATGGAAGGGAATCCTCATCAATCAGTCCTGCATGCAGATCTCCATCTCAGTACCTGTTTCTGGGAACCCGAATGAAGACAGAAGCTAACTGATAAATGGCCATTTTCCATATCTGTTGAAAACAGCTCATTGTCTCAAATATCAAACAGCAGAGAAAGTCAGAGAGTGAGTTCTAACTATTTCCTACAGAAAGCTGAGCATTCCACCAACACTCCATGGCAAGCCCAATTCTAAGAATGAGGAAGAAATATCAGATCTCAAGAATTGCATACAGACCAGAATTGGATGAAAGCATGAGTCAGTCAATGCAGGGGACATTGAGAGGATTTGGCACTTCCTGATGTAAAGTTTGTATTGGTCTCCTTCCTGCTACTTTATACATTGATGGGCCTGTTAGATTGAAGAGCATGAGATCAGGCAGTCAAAAGTGGCTGCTGTAAAATTACACACTGTCCTTGATCTATAGGACTGTCAGAATAAAGGTAAGTAGGGTTTACTAGCTCTGAGAACAGATTAATATGAGGGATATGGCTGCATTATTAGAGGTGGGCTGCTCATGCCCACCTCTACCCTTCTGTTCTGAGGCTTGAAATTCCACTATTTGAAATATAAGACAGGAAGAAGGGATAAAAGTCTAAAGCCATTAGAAGTTAACTGTACCATGAAGGGAACCTGTTCTTAGGCACAGTAGGGGATACCACAATAAAAGCTATTCTCTGATCAACATAAAGAGAGCTCCAAACCCCAGGATCCGTCCAAATATTTGTGTTTTAAAAGGTTCCATCCACATCTGGCCTACCTTCTCCACACATTCTTGACTTATAATGAGGAATGGATACAATTCCCCTCTTTCAACTTCTCACTTTGCTGTCCAATAAAAAAAATATATAGCAAAGGGAGCCAAAGAACTACAATAGATGGTAGGAGCCAAATAATTACAACAGAAGGTCTGAAGTAATAGCTATTGCAAAGGAGCAACAGAGAATGTTTGGTGAAAATTGATTCTTTTACCTGGGATAAATCAATAAAAACATCATGCAGGAATAGCTTTTGACCCAGGCTTTGACAGATATGTAATAATTGCTCAAAGCTATACCAAGATTTTTATTTGCTTTCTAGAGAAGATGCAATAAACCATTATTTCACTACAGTGTTTTAGTATGCCCAATATGCCAGGTATATTGTTTGCTGTTATGAATGCATTAGAGAACCAGTTTAATAAAATTCCTGTCCTTTTGGTACTTATAGCACAGTGGAATGTAATACCAAGCTAATAACTGAGAATACTCAATAGTAATTAAAAACATAATATGGATATGAACGATTTACTCAATTTCGAAGGCTTGGTAACATTAAAATGGGATGGGTTATTTCAGTTCCATTTGACATTCTACGTTTGAAATAAATTTACTTGGATTCCCTGAGAACAGTGAGACAAATTTGTATTCAATGTTCTCAGAAGCAACAGAGTGCTGTCTCTTCTATGCTTTAGAATAGAAGGGTCCAAAGCAGAATTGGACATGAGGTAGAAGATGGTCTGCAATGCAGTCTCACTGAGGGATTAAGTCATCATCATGGGGAGATCTGGACCTTGAATGTCCCTTCAGAGTTGTCCCATCTATATTAGGACTAGGCCTTAGAAGCCTATTTTGACTAATCTAATCCTCAATATTGGATCCGGACTACTACCAAGCAAGGAATAAGACTTTGGGAAAGGCAATTGCATTTGGCTTTGGGAAATTCTGGAGAGGAACTCAGCTTTGAACTGTCAGCAGGTAGCACTCTCAGCAGCTGGAGAAATGAGTGTCTTAATTTTGAAGTGGGCATATGGGCAGCACACCACAGCCTCGCTATAATATCTAACACAATTGCTTTCTCAGTTACCAAAAGCAGTTTTTCTGATTGTGCTCAAGACCTTTCCATAAAATATGAGTTTGGAAGATGCATTTTCTTGCTATTGCATTTCCTGATCAGGAAAACATGGCAGAATTATGGACTGAATTGGACTGAATTGTGTTATTTATTATGTGTTATGTTATTATGGACTGAATTGTGTTTCCCAAAAATTCATATGTTAAAGCCCTAACTCCTAATGTAACTATATTTGGAGATTAAATGAGGGCAGAGGGTGGGGCTCTAATCAGATAGGACTGGTGTCCTTATAAGAAGAGGAAGAGACACCAGGGGTGCACATGCACAGAAAACAGGCCATGTAAGGACACCGTAAAAAGGTAGCCACATGCAAACCAAAAGAAGAGGCCTCAGGAGAAATCAAACCTGCCAACACCTTGATCTTGAATTTTCAGCCTCTAGAAAGGTGAGAGAATAAATTTCTGCTGTTTAAGCCACCCAGTCTGAGGTATTTTGTTATGCAAGCCCAAGAAGACTAAGACAGGAAGCAGGAGGGTGAGCTAGGTAGTTTCATGTATTAGAAAGGTGAACATTCAATCATCAACTCAAGGCCTATAGTTCCAGATTTGGATTTCTGACCTGTATCTGGACAACCTAGGGATACAACAATTTCTTCAGCTACATTCTAATTCAGTTAAAATTTCCATGTAATGAAGATTTAAAAGATTTGATTCTAAAATTAAATGTCGTATTGTGGTTCATATAGTTAATATATCTGAATGAATGTTTATATGACTATATAACCAAAATATATACGTTTTCATTATTAAATATCATGAGTATATGTGTGCGCTAGTGTATGCTTATAATTTATAGATATATATGCATATATATACATATATGTACACACAGATATGGTTTGTACATTTATACCGGATTAAAATTAATGCTAATATTAATTTACTGAGCATTTTAAAAACATTCTGTGTTGACTAGTAATACAAATTTGAATGAAGAATAAAGTGCCTGTCCAGGTAGAAGAACCATAACATTTCCCATAGTGGAGATGCTAGAAGCCACCTATTTGGTCTTTGTGTAACTAGTCTTGATAGCCTCAACTATGCTCTGCTCTGAAGCCAGATAATTCTTCACAAATGCAAATCTATTGACATTACTTCCTTGCTTAAGTCTATTCCCACTGCCTTCAGCAGAATGACCAAGAATGGTGTACAAGGCCTTCCCTGAGCTATCTTGTGCCTGTGTCTCAAGCCCATTTTGCATGTCTTTATAGCTCTATATGCTCCAGCCCTGCTGAAATACTTGTGGTTCTTATACAGACTCCTGTTACTTTCACGTGTCTCTGCGCAGGTAGAGCTGCTCTCTCTTGCTTCTCATTGGTGAAATCTTACTCCGACCTACCATCCCCAGGAATGGCCACCCAGCCATTGCACAGCAGTTCTATTTTTAGAGGCCCTGACCTTATACTAATGCTCACAGCACCCCACTGCCCTGCAGTGATCCAGTTTGCTTGTCTCTTTCCTGGTGAGTCTGTGAGCACCATAGAAACAACGAGGAGACCTTTTTCTCTACATCCTTAGTACGTTCCTCAAGAGTTTGCACCGAGTATGTTCACAATGCAGGTTCATCGATTTGAACTGAAGGATGAATAGACAAGTGATATATATTTTACCCAGACTAAATCAAAATTTTGCCAAAAAATCATATTATTTTCAAAGTATAAATTTGAAATATAACTGAATTCAAAATGAGTAATTTTTTTTTTATGATAAAGAAACTATGCCCTCTTTTTGTTCAGATGCTCACATTTAACAGTACACTGTTTTAGTAAAGATTTAAGCAGTTACATGGTCACTAGGGGTCACTCTTACAATTTTGAATCTTGTGAACCTATGTAGGTTATTTTCCTTAGAAAAAATTAATTTCAACTCTTTCCTCCGTGACATATATAAAGGTGCCAATGATGACACCTGATGGGTGTATCTGCTAAATAAATTATTTAAACTCTATGTTTACCTTTTTGGCTATTAAATATCTCCAGGATGGTTTCCCTGGATGTGTTTAAAAGAAGCTGTAAGGTAAATATAACTGGATAGTCGAAGCACATATTAATGAAAAACAAATACTATTTCATCAATTATGTTCTGATTGAAAAAATATTACCTTATTGTTAAGGTAATATTGTTACAGATTGTTACAGATTTTTAAAAAGGTTATGGTGAGCCTTGCAGATGATCCTCCCATGTATCCACTGCTAAATTACCTGCAGAAATGCAGGCACAACCTTGGCTTTTCAAACCACTAAGTGTCATCTCAGCAGGATTCTTAAGCACAAACAGGCTGAAAAGAAACCAACAGACATTTGCAAATGACAGGGGAGCAGCAAAAAGAGAAACAAATCTCTTTTTAACTGTTCTGTGATCACCTCTATTCTTGCACCCACTCTCAAACCTTCCAAGTAATTAGTGCGTGACAATCAATCATAGCTCTTCAGGCAGGCACCAGCTAAGGTGTTTGATGTTTGATTTCACATCTCGCAGGAGCAAGACTTTGAGGAGTTAGGAAAAGAGAAAGGGCAGGAGGCTGGGCAGAATAGATAGAGGGTTGTGGGCAAGGCAAGTTACCCCTTCACGGGGCATCTGTGGTCAGATGACCAGGAGCCTGGGGCATGTACTCAGAAGGAATAAGCTACGTGAAGAAAGAAAATTTGTATTTCAAAAATAAATTGGAGGGTTTCCCTGGTGGCGCAGGGGTTGAGAGTCCGCCTGCTGATGCAGGGGACATGGGTTCGTGCCCCGGTCTGGGAAGATCCCACGTGCCGCGGAGCGGCTGGGCCTGTGAGCCATGGCCGCTGAGTCTGCGCGTCCGGAGCCTGTACTCCACAATGGGAGAGGCCACAGCAGTGAGAGGCCCCCGTACCGCAAAAAAAATAAATAAATAAAATTAAATAAATAAATAAATTGGAGGATTTAGGAAGGTTGGGAATAATGACTATAGGCTTTAAATCCAGACTACAAAATTGGAATCTCATTTTAGTTGCTCAAAAGCAGTAGACCTTGAGAAATTTGTAAGCTTCAATTTTCTCACTTGTATAATGTGAATATGATAAGGACAATATTTGTTTCTGTATCTAGGTATATACACACACAAGCATCTATGTCTATAGCTATATCTATAGATACCTATATAAAGATAGATAAATATGTACACATATACACACATATATATGTATGTGCACATGAATATATATATACATGTACATGCACATACACACACATCTCCAATTTTAAATGCCTGGCCAAAATTTGATGTTCAAAAAGGCTTCTTTCTCTATTATGCTAGCTGAGCAAAGTGTATCTCCTTAATCAAAAATCAGGAAATACTGATCTAATATACAACTGGGGGACAAGAAAGGATATCTGAAATTGGATCTGCCCCAGAAAACCCAGGGTATAAAACCCAGCCATAATAATATGGCTAAACCTGATTTTCACTCATTCAATCTCTTGGAAAGGAATCATAAACCACTTGTTGATTTTTCTTAAAGGAGAAATAGTAAAAAACATGTACCAGTTGAAAATGAAGCCAGGCCATCCAATTTCAGTTACAAACTTGGGCATTGGGCCTGCCAGGCCCTCTCAGTGGGCTCAGCTGTACTGAATATAAAAATTAAAAAATAAAAACAAAAAACCCAAACCAAACAAACAAAAAAACCACCCACAATGTAGAAGTCCCTTAACTCAAGGACAAGGGAAAAGCTAAAGAGCAGTATTAAACAAGGCCACATAAAAGATGGTCATTGCAGGCCCTAATGCTAGACTCTGCTGACCCTGACTGCCTCATGCTAGGGTTAACCTTATGTCCATGCATGTGATGTCCCATAGCTTTAGCCTACAGAACCTAAGAAGAGAAGGGTAATGAAAGCCACAAAACACAGGCAGGGCTATTTAAAGAACTTCGTGGCCAGTGCTGAGAGTAAAACTCCATGAGCAGCTTTAGAGAGACATGCAGGGAAATCTGTTGATTCTACATCTAAGGCATTTGCTTAAGAAGTGAAGAAAAAGAAAAAAGAGAAAGGAAACAACACTATTGCTGTTAATATTTAAGATTCCAAGAGATAAATATTCTATCTGGAAAGTTTATATCTATGTATCTTTCTAGAATCTCAAGGATTTTACACAAAGGATGCCGCCATTTTGGAGATGAGTATCACAGTGCTTCTGTGGGCAGGGAAGCATAGAGTATTGCTGTGCAGTCGGTACTTTGCAGGCACAAAGATCTGACATTGACTATATTACCGAACCTCTCTAAGAGAGCTTTTCTATTATCTAAAATGGGTAATAGCATCTACTTCTTACATGTTTGGTAAGAACAAACCAAAATGATAATGCACTTAAAGAGGTTAGCACAGTGCCTGACAGTTTATTTTTAGTTTATTTCACAAGGAGTTGCAGAGATTGATCTTTCTATTCTGTTTGTGATTTTAATAGCTGCCATTGGCACAGGACACAGGTTTGGTATCATGCCTCGCCTTATTTTCTTTTGTACTGCTTGAAAGTATTTGCACAGAGAGAATTGTAAACCAAAATGTCTCAGTCCACAGGGATGATACAAATATGGGACTGCCTTGTATTTCAGGGAAGCTGTTGTCCTCTAGAGACATAAAGATTGGCAAAATGACCTCAAAAATTCTTTGTAGCCTGGAGGGTCTAACTTCCCAGCCATTTGTGTTTCCTTATAGGATGTTCACTTATACTCTGCATAAGGCTCTCTTGGTTGAGTGGATGAAGTATGTCAGTAGTTGGTGCCCAAAAAATGGAGTGTCTTCCCAGCAAACAATAGCAGAAGCACAGAGTTTTGGTTTTTTTTTTTTCCTAATTTTTAATCTTGAACTGGTGCAGAGGTAACCTTGTGAACAAACGGATTTGAATATTCATCATTTGGAGAGCATTTGAATTGACCAGAACTTCCCCCAAATATCTATCCCACTTGTTAGTCCTTGGTTTGTTCTTGCACAGAAATATCTTCACATGTTTCTGTATCTCTCCTATAAACCTTGGTTAAAATACAAAGTTCTCAAAAAGAAGACAAATATTAAATATTTTTGTTGAAAACATCTTAATGGAGACCCTTATTATAGCACATCTAGGGACAAAACTCCACTCCAATGAGATAGAGAATTCCAGAACAGGGCAAGGAGATTTTGAAAGGAAAATGTGAGCACCAAGGACTGACTTTTCTCAATTCATTAATGACTTTGACTATTCATCTATATTTTAAATTATCGGTTACTTGAAAGGACCCATTATTCACCATGATATATTCTAGATATAGATGTTGGGGATATAATCTGTGAACAGCTTAGTTCCTGAATTCAAGGAATTCCGAGTTCAGAGGAGGAGATGTGTTTGTAGTTAAGCAGTTGTTTTCATAACTTTATGATGGATGCTTTAAGAGATTTCTGCAGTAGGTATAGCAGAGGGACCAAAAAGTTGAGTGATAATCCCCTCATTGTGATTGGGAAGGTGTACAATAGGTGATATCTCGGTTGAATCTTGAAGGATTAATAGTTATTCATTAGAAGGATAATTTTGCACTGGGCTGAAGCTAGATGGAGTTTTATTAAAGAGTTATATTATCAGAATATTAGAATGTACCTTCATTGATTTTCACATTGCAGCTTTTGTCTTTTTACTCTTCTGATATGTTCAGAAATAAATAAGAATAATACCATCCTAGAAGTGGAATACACAATATTGTCAAAGCTAAAATACAATCACTAACATTTTATAGAAGCTTACTAGCTGCTGCAATGCATCAGATGTTCCACATACATCTTCTCATTTAATCTGGACCAAGACAATATGAAACGAACAATAGCATTCCCACTTTACAGATGAGGAAAGTAAGGTGCAGATAGGATAAGCAAGTTTCGCAAAGGCATATTAGATTGAAACTCAATATCATGGTTTTCTGATTCTGAAATCTATGCTCCTAACAGGTATGAAATGTTGCTACTTGTCCATATTACCCTGTTCATTATTATTCAAAGCATGAACCACTGACCAGCAATACCAACATTACCTGAGAATATGCTAGAAGTGAAGATTCTTAGGATCCACTCCAGATCTCCTGAATAAGAATTTGCATTTAACCAAGATCAGAGGTGATTCTTACACATAAGAATGTTTACCAAACATAGGTTTAGTCTAACCCTACCACTATAAATCCCACACATGATTGTTCATACCAGAGAACGATTTTATCTTGCAGTTTCACTTGCTCATTTGCTAATGAAGCCTGTCTCCCTTTTATGCAGTAACAGTATACCCTCCCTGTAATGAATGGCCCTCTTTCTGAAACAATGGGGCATGCATCCCTCCCTCTTTCATGTGTCAACTCATCACTTATGTGGGGCTGAATGTGAATATACAGTAACTCTCTTATTCTTTGCTCTTATCTAATTATCTCAATTTCTTTAACTATTACATTAACGATGTCATGTCTACCCCTCATCTCTCTAGTATCTCATTTATGGGCCGATGGTAGCTTGACATTGTCCTTCATAAAACCAAATCCTATGGAATGAACCAACTATTGCTGATACATTCTTTCTGGGAGATAATACAGTTAGACAATTACTCTCTGTAATCTGAATATTTTGGGGCTATTATTAATTGAATAACACCAAACATCTCATTAAGGCAGTGATCACCTCAAATGCCAGCTGCTGTTCCCAGATACCAAAACAGGTCATCTCGCTGCTCTCTCTATTCATGGACAGATTTGGAGAAATGGGCCTCATACGTGCCCCGTCACACCCTGCCCTGAAATCTTATATCTGAAATTCCCTTTGCTCTTGAAAAGTCTTCAATTATTTTCTTCTCTGGGACTTTCAGACATTTTGAACATTCACTGAGTAATCGGGAACTGTAATTGTGGATCATTTAGGAAGGACTAAATGTATCCATAAAAGCAGGAGAAACTTACCCTTCTTTTATACTTAAAATGAGAAAAAAAAAGTTCAAGGAGTATCTAGACTCTGGGGAAGCAAAGATGAGTTAGTAAGAGTCCTTGCTTTATAAGAGGTCACAGACTGGAGAAAGAGAGAAAGGTAAGTAAAAGCATAATCACAATGGAAAGTATGAGCACAATTCTATGTGAAATAGAGAGGAATAAATGATTAATAGCCTCAGGGAGGAGAAGAGAATTTCAGAGAGAGACCGTGTTTGAGCTGTCTTATAAGGATGATTTTGCTAGTCAAAGACAGAGAAGTCCTTCCGTGTAGAGAACTAGGTTGTAAATAGTCAGAGAGATGAGAATCTTCTAATGGAGTATTCAAATAATGATAGACTTTAGTTAAGCTGGATTCAGAAGGAAGGGGAGAAGCACGAGATAATCTGTCACCAACATGTATTTTGAGAAGGCCTTGTATAATGAACCATAAGGTGAGAATTTAATCCTTTGAGCACTGGGGAGTCATGCAAGATTTTTCTTAAATAGAGGATATCGTGATTTGATTTGTGATTAGAAGTTAAACTCTGCGGGTAAGCTGGACAACAGATTTCAAGCGGAGAGAAATTGAAGGTTGAAAGATCCTTAGGAGGCTGGTACCATAGTCCAGACAAAAGTGCTGAAAGTCATGTCAGACCAATGTTGGTAAAATGTATCACCCAGATATAAAAAACCAAAGCACATTAGCAATAATAAAAGCTTTGCCAGCACAGCTGTTTGACTCCTAAATAAAACAAATGCTTGAAGCTCTTAGAAATTGTAAGGGAATTAATTTCAGTTCCCCAATGGTAAAGGGAACAGTCCTCATACACATTTTCTACTGAGTGTTTTACTGGATGAACAAAGCAGAAAGCCTGAGTACATACCGTTAATGAAATGTATAAATATTCTACCTATTCAGAAGAAATCTGTACAGTAAATCCAGGGAAGGAGGAACATAGTTTTGAGAATAAACATTAAATGAAAGAAAAGTCATATCACATCCAGAAAGAAATAAAAACATGTAAACCTCTGTGTATTCTAACCAAGAAATCACTTAACCATCAGGGAGCAAAAGTTTAGAAACACAACAGTCTTGTTGTTTTTGAGGATGCTAAGGCAATTCAAACCACTTTACCTTTTTCAAAGTGTGTCCCCACCCAGTGTCTCATTTAATCCACACATCACCTGGAATAGGCTGCTGCTATTGTCCACATTTGACCAGGCAAGAAAAATTTAGGTTCTAAGAGGTTGAATAACTGATTTAATACTCAAGCCTCTTTGTGGTACAGCAAAGATTCAAACTGAGGCTTCTCTTAGGCTGAACCACAGAATTTGCCATTTTTTAGGTTGAAATGTTTAAATATTGGCAACTTCGTATGGTTCAACCTAATAGATTCCAAGTACAGTGCTCTAAAATTTTCAATCAACAACATGTAATTTTATATTGGTTCCATGGTTGCAAAAGCAAATTGTCAAGTGAAATGTCAAGCAAAATGGTCCTGTATCTCAGTTCATCTGGACACCAAACTGTACCTTGTATGTCACTGAAATGGATACTAAACTAACTGTTTGAACACCATCCCTTCTCTTATTTTCCAAATCATCACCATAAATATCCTTTTACTCATAGATTGCTTTCTTTAGAATATTATATATCATAAGATAATGTATTAAAGATATATTATATGTAATATATAATTATACATATCACGTAAATATTACTATAGACCCAAACATGAACACAATTATTATTTTTGTTCCAGCTTAAAACTGGAACAAAAGATCCTTTTAATTAAAATGTGGCATTTCAGGAAGTATATTTTTGCCTCCAGGTTTCTGGAAAGAAAAATAAAAGAAAGATGTTTCGTAATGCAACTGTAAAGATGAGTCTGTGCCCTGAGAATCATGATAGCTGGTAGAAAAAATGATGTAAGGTCCCTTGACAGGAGGATCCAATCAAGAACTCTTTAAATCATGTACTTTTGGTTACAAGGTGAAGGCCACAGATTTTCAAGGACCTTTGCTTCATTATTTGCTTCTAATTGAAAGAATGTGTCTGCAGTGAGTACAAAGAATTCTCATTATCTGAACTTCCATCTCAGCCCTTAAGGACGTTTGTCCCACTACTGACCTTTCGCTGGTTTGTTTCATCAGCACACTTTCCAGTGGCTGCATATGGTGACCAAAGCTATCCACGAGGGCATAGCGTCTTTGCAGAAGACTTAAATATACCTACCCAAGTACCTACCAGGCATTTGTTCTTATAATCTCAACTAGAAACAACTGGCAAACCTTCCCATCCTGGGACAACTCCAAACATCTAGAGGCATATATATATATATTAATGTTGAATGGAAATATGTTTCTAATAACTGATGGCTCTGTTAGTGCCCAGAAATCACAAATAAATTTTTCTCTCCCTCTTCCACATGGCACCAGATGTCCTGCATTGGTATTACCCCCTCCAGCCTAAAATCTTTCTCCATTCTTTCATCTGCTCCTTTATGTAATAAAATGTGGCATTCCCTCAAAAATCTGATTATTTCTCTCTGGCATCCCATGTGACTTTTAAATGTAGTACTAAAAAGTACCTCTCTCCCCACCTAAAGTGAAAACCACACTACATCACTCTCCTGCTTAAAACCTGAAGAGATTTTATGCAACCTTCAGGATAAAAGCTAAGCTCTTGACTCTGTCACAAAAATGCCCATGGTATGATCTCAGCCAGCCTCTCTGACTCACTCAAGTCATGCCATGCTATTGTAACCCTGCAGACAAACCCTTGTTTTCTTTCCTGTCTAGGCCTCTGCCCAGGCTGTGCTCTTCTTTTCATAAGGAGAAGCCCTATGAGACTCAGCTCAAGATTTTACCTCCTCAAACAATTTTGAGTGAGGATGAGTTAGGTACTGTTCCAATGTGTTTCAGCAGAGCTGTGCCTCTCTCCACACTCAGCAATTATCCTAGAGTCATGCATTTGTTTCCCTCCCAAAAATGCACAGCTGTACCATGACTTCTTTGAGGGCAGGCACAGTGGCTTCATCTCATGTTCTTTTCTTTCTGTATCATTCCTGACAGAGTAAATGCCTAAGCCAAATAAACAGCTTAAATTAACACAACCTTAGCAGTTGAGAACTGACAAGGGATACACAGATAAAGCAGACTTTAATGGACTGCAGACTATGTAAAAACTTAGATCTTAACATGGTTCCCTTGCTAATTGGTAATCACAGTCTATTGGCCCAGCTCACCTGTCAGGTTGGATATGGGGAACTCTCTAGCAAGGAATCCCCTAAATCATCCAAAAAGTCAGTTTTAATAGCAGGGTTTAAGGACATGAGCTCTGGTGCTAACATACCTGATTCTACTGCATAGTGGCTGTGTGACCTTATACAAAACACCTAAATTCTTTGACCTTCAGTTTTCCTATTTGTTTTAATAGGGATTGCAATAGATTCAACTTCACTGAGAGCATACCAAGGCCCAGAAAAGCTTAAGCAACAGGGGCTCAAAGAGTTAAATGGCAGAAGAATTAAGATCTGGATATCTTGACTTATAGACTCGTTTTCATTTTATCATGATGCCTCTTATTTGGGAGCCAGATTTGAAGGACCTTGGATACCTAGGTAAGGGACGTTCTCTAACCATGTGAGGTATGACTCAGTACAGGCAACACACCAGCTCTCTGTAGGGGCTCAGCCCAGGTGTTTAAGATAGTTAATGAGTTAATTAAAAACTCTATGGGGATTCTTGTTTGTTAGTGCATTTTTTCTGAAAGCACACAGGGTCTGCCAGATCTATCAGTCAGTCTCTAGATCCCAACATGAGAATCTGCAGATTATGAGGTCAAGAACTCCCCTAAGGTCAGACAGATATTTCTTCCAGCTTCATGCTACATGCTACTACACAAGGAGATAAGGCATCACCAAAACCACAAGGAAACCCTGCATTCTTGCCTCAGTGCTTTCTGACTGACCTGCTTTCTGTATTGTAAGCCTGTGTTCTCCATGATGTTCTGGAAAGTAATGAGCCACAGACCGGACAAGGAGGCTTATGAAAGAGGGCATATGGTTTATCTGTAAGCCCACATAGCACTCCATTCACCTGCAGGGCAGCATAAGCTTTGAAACTGCAGTTTGTGGGCGAACAGTAATTTAATATACAAGCAAAAACCAATTATTTTATTAAGCACAAGACATTTCACTTTGGTCTGATTGAGGTAATTTGGCATTTATTTATTGAAAATAAATTGAAATTCTATTTTGTTATATTATTACAAAAAGTGCTGTTCTTCATTGAGGCAATCTGCCATTGATTTTCTATATTTTCTACGTATGCAACTCAAGATTTGAAAATTAAAATAATATTTACCTTACGAAGAATTCACGTATCTATTTATAGCTAATGCAACTGGCTCTTACCATATTACAGATACAGTTGCATATGTTACTTCAATTGTTACAGCAAATTCCATGAGAGACCATGACCATCATCATCTCCATTTTCAGATAAACAAATTAAGCAAGAGAAGCAGAGTAAGTTGTCTATGGTAAAACAACTAAAATTTTCTCTTAAGCTTATGTTGGCTTTCACATAATTGTCTGCTTATGTTGGCTTTCACATAATTGTCTTGATGTCAGTATGAAATATGAACTATTTCTTTATTATTTGTATTTCAGATAAATATGGTCAATAGAATTGGAATGGTTTTCTTAAGCTATCTGAGATGACAAACATCCTGGGGATGAAATAATCATTGTTCCAGCTCAAATGAAGTCAGGGAGGAGGAGTTCCCTATTATTCACATGGGAGAGTCAGCCTTTCATTCTATTCAGGTGCTCCACAGACTGGATAAAGCCCATCCACATTGGGGAGCACAATTCATTTTACTCAGTCTATGGGTTTAAATGTTACCCTCATCAGAAACACCCTCAAAGACACACCCAAAATGATGCTTGACCAAATAGCTGGGCAACCCATGGCTCAGTCAAGATGGAACATAAAATTAATTATCAAAGCTTCCTACTCTGCTACATACTAAGAGTGATTGGATAAATCATTTAAACTGCTTAACAATCAACAAAATGTTCATGAGAAACCATCCTACATGGGGTTATTTTGAGGATTAATTATGCTACTATCTATGAAGTGTCTTTTACTATATGAATTATATCTGTTTTTATTCTGCAGCCTTTCATATCAATGCTCCCTCATTTATGAAGCATTTTTGCCACTTCTACGTATCATGAAAGACAATAAATATAAACTAATTAAGAATGATACAAGAAGACTTATAGTCTGGGTAGATTGCTCTATAAGAGGGTCTCATTTCTTGTGTTTACCTACTCTGGGTACTGTGAGAATGACTGAAATATTGTCACACACACACACAAATTAATACAGGAAATTTACTGATAGCAATAGGTGTTATAGTTTAGGCTTTCCATGAAATACTGTATAATACTTTTATATCAGTCTAACATTTTGTCAGACTTACATTTTGTTTCCAGACAAAAGAGAAATATATTGAATCATAACTTCTAACTATCTACAGTGTCAATTTGTTTCATCTATATGTTGTATCCATGCCATATTTTGTCCACACTTACACTTGATTTAGAAAACTATATTAGTTATCTGTTGCTATTTAACAGATTGCTACATGCTTTGTAACTTCAACTACCATGCATTTATTAGCTCATAGTTACCGTGGGTCAGGAATCTGAGCACTGTTTCCTCTATACGGCCAAAATGAAGGTGTAGTCAAGAGCTGGATCTTCACCTGAGAGCTAAACTGGGGATGGATTCACTTCCAAGCTCATTTAGGTTGTTGTCAGAATTGTTCTCCTTATGAGTGGAGGAATGAGGTATTTGGGTCTTTGCTGGTTTGTTCTGTGGGTCACTGAGATCTCAAAGGCCTCCTGTAGTTCCCTGCTACACGTTTTCTAGAGACAGCTCACGATATGGCAGTTTACTTCTTCAGTACCATCAAGGGAGTGGGAGAAACTAGTGTAGGTCTACGTAAAAGATTGAGTCTTATATAATGTAATGTAATCTAATCAGGGGTGATATCTCATAACCTTTGCCATATAATGTGACATAATCAAGGGAGTGACATTCTATCACCTTTGCCATATTCTATGGGTTTGGAACAAGTCACAAGCCCTGCTCACACTCAAGGGGAAGGGGTTATACAATCCCTTCTGGTGTGAATACCAAAAGGGCAGCATAACTGGGGGTCATCTTAAGTTTTGCCCGTGACAGAGATAAAGAAGAAATATAAGCAGCTATTAGAAAAATGTGAGATGGACTTTTTTTTAAATTCACTATTTGTTAAGAGATGTAATTTCCTGGAAGTAATTTATCAGCTTCTTCAAGATACTTATTTCTCCTTGTAAAAGGTTGGAGGAGGCTCTATTTTCCTTGGTGACATAAGTATAATTTTTAAATACCACTTCAAAATATAAATGTATATATACATACATATATACATATACTCAGTTTCGGCTAACCTTAAAACATTTAGTAAACTATTTGGGAAATTCTTAAAGACACTCAATTTTCCCAATGCCTTAGTACACTTTGGCACAGATTCTGAGTCCAAGCACTACATATTTATTTCAAGGAAAATCCAACTTCCCTATAGGAAAAGAAAGCACTCATTCCTTCTTTCAAACAACCTCAGCAACACTTTCTAAAAATTTTAGTGTTTTTAGATGCAGCTGACAAATATTTCCACCCTAAAATGTTGTTTTTGAGGGATGATGTTCACCCAATGACAACAGCAATAATTTGATTTGGGGAGACGGATAATAGGTATAAATTTTTACTCCCTTCTTTGTATTTTTATGAGTGGTTTTAATTTTCTAAAATGAGCTTTTTATTCGAGATTATGAGAAAGCAATTATCTTCAAATAATTACATTGTGAGATACAAGACAGTTAAAAGAAGGGAAAACATGTTCACAACTCACACAATTGTAAAAGAAGAGAAATATTTAGTACTGCTGAGAAGTTTGCACGTTGACTCTAAGGTAGGCAATATTCATATGGATTTACAACCATGCTGACAAGTCCATGTCTAGTACAATTTTTTTTTTCATGTTTGCACTTTCTCATATTTCTTTTCTAAGTACATAAAACACAAAGGGGACTTCTTCCCCTGTCACAACTCCTCTCCCAGAGCTGACCGTCTGGGGACATCACAGGTTTTTTTCCACACCCACGGCCCCGAGTTCTTCCCCCACCCTCTATCTAGTACAATTTTTGAGGTTCCCTAGTTGCTAGGTCAGTAATGCTCACAGATCAGTGCACCTCAGTCATAAACCATATGTGAAATAATACAAACTAAGAGAGGTAGAAGGAATAGACTGTACAAATAGCAGTCTAAAATGAAAATAATACAACTTAACTTGAAAATACTGAGCAGTTCAAAGTATATTTCTCAACTTCTTTCCCAGAAATCCTGGACCCTTCTGTTCACAAACACCTGGAAACCCTAAGCCAGAATGTGATCACGTAGTCACAGTCTCCCAGCACTGACATTTCCAGAACCTTTTTTATTTTCCCTCTCCTTAAATGACTTTAACTTGTTCTTACTGCCTGAAATATAAGTGGAACACATTCAGAAACAAGCAATATATTTTGTATATGGAATACTCTGAACAATCTAGTTACTAACTGGAAAAGATCGCTTAGACAAAAGTTGAACTGGACAATCAAGAAATGTAATGAAGAGCATCATAAATTGTGAATGTCGCCTGTATACAAATGTGATAAAATCACAGTTGGAGGAGCTAGATGTCCTGTGTTGACATTGGATTTGGATTACAAAATCATTAGGGCCAAGAGCCTGGTCCCTCATAGGACATTTCTGTAACTACCAAGGTTGCACATCACACACACACACAAACAGAGGCACACACACACACACATATGAAGAGTTTAAGGCATCTCCATTGGAGTCATATGCATGGTATAGATACTACTTTCCTACATTCCTACTTGGTCTACCTTTATTAGCCATAAGGAAGCATTAAACAATGTTATACTTCATTTGGAATAACTGGGGAATTAATTATTATATAAAAGTATACAATAGGTAGCTGAAACATCCAAAATTAAGGTTTAAGGTTGTTTGAAACCAATCATTTTGGCAGTAAATTACTTTGAAAAATTTATGCCCTCCCTGCCTTAGTATACATAGAATTGTAAATTTAAGTTAAAAAAAAAAAAAAAACTTTAAATAATGCAACCTATTTTATGGATATCAATTGTAGAGTGGCCAGTTGCTTGGTCTATAAATAAATGACCCCTAATTACATTACTAATTGGTAGAATTTTTTTTTTATTATATCCTTACTGTTAGTTGGACAACTTTCACTTCTTTCTCATTAATGTCAGAGTATCTTTTATCCATCTTCTAATTTAATGTTTCTAATACTCCTTTGGTAGGAAAACCAGCCAACTGACTTTGGGTGTAGAATGAGATAAAATAAAATAAAATAAGGTCTAGAAAGTACATGTAATGTGTAAACTTAATAAACTTTATGTATGTCTTAGCACTGGTATTAAATACCTATTTTTTTCATCTCTATAATTTTCTGATAAGTGAGTACTGACTACATGAAAAGTTGTCATATATATCTTTTTAAAGAATGTAACAGCTTTACGAGATATAAAGCACGTACTACAGAATTCACACACTATAATTCGGGGGGGACCTTCAAGACGGCAGAGGAGTAAGACATGGAGATCACCTTCCTTCCCACAAATACATCAAAAATACATCTACGTGTGGAACAACTCCTACAGAACACCTATTGAACACCTACTGAATGCTGGCAGAAGACCTCAGACTTCCCAAATGGCAAGAAACTCCCCACGTACCTGGGTAGGGCGAAAGAAAAAAGAATAAACAGAGACAAAAGAATAGGGACAGGAAAGAACCTGCCTCTCTTGGAGGGAACTGTGAATGAGGAAAAGTTTCCACACATTAGGAAGCCCCTTCACTGGTGGAGATGGGAGGCGGGCGGGGGGGAAGCTTCAGAGCCACAGAGGAGAGGGCAGCAACCAGGGTACAGAGGGCAAAGCACAGAGATTCCCGCAGAGAGGATTGGTGCCGACCAGCACTCACCAGCCCGAGAGGCTTGACTGCTCACCCACTGGGGTGGGTGGGGGCTGGGAGCTGAGGCTTAGGTTTCGGTCGGAACCCAGGGAGAGGACTGGGGGTGGCTGTGTGAACACAGCCTGAAGGGGGCTAGTGTGCCACAGCTAGCTGGGAGGGAGTCCAGAAAAATTCTGGACCTGCCTAAGAAGCAAGAGACCATTGTTTCGGGGTGCGCGAGGAGAGGGGATTCAGAGCACCGCCTAAATGAGCTCCAGAGACGGGCATTAGCTGCGGCTATCTGCGTGTACATCAGAGACGGGCATGAGATGCTAAGGCTGCTGCTGCAGCCACCAAGAAGCCTGTGTGCAAGCACAGGACACTCTCCACACCTCCCCTCCCGGGAGCCTGTGCAGCCCGCCGCTGCCAGGGTCCCATGATCCAGAGACAACTCTTCCCTGGGAGAACACACGGAGCACCTCAGCCTGGTGCAACGTCATGTTGTGTTCTGCTGCCGCAGGCTCGCCTCACACTCCGTATCCCTCCCTCCCCCAGGCCTGAGTGAGCCACAGCCCCCTAATCAGCTGCTACTTTAACCCCATCCTGTCTGGGCAGGAACAGTCGCACTCAGGCGACCTACATGCAGAGGCGGGGCCAAATCCAAAACTGAACCCCAGGAGCTGTGCAAACAAAGAAGAGAAAGGGAAATCTCTCCCAGCAGCCTCTGATCGGCGGATTAAATCTCCACAATCAACTTGATGTACACTGCATCTGTGGAATACCTGAATGGACAACGAATCATCCAAAATTGAGGCAGTGGACTTTGGGAGCAACTGTAGACTTGGGGTTTGCTTTCTGCATCTAATTTGTTTCTGGTTTTATGTTTATCTTAGTTTAGTATTTAGAGCTTATTATCATTGGTATATTTGTTTATTGATTTAGTTGCTCTCTTCCTTTTCTAATATCATATACATTTTTTCTCCTTTTTCTCTTTTAGTGAGTGTGTATGTGTATGCTTCTTTGTGTAATTTTGGCTGTATAGCTTTGCTTTTACCATTTGTTCTAGGTTTCTGTCTGTCTGTTTTGGGGGGGGTTACTATAGTTTTTAGCGCTTGTTATCAATGGTGGAATTGTTTTTTGGTTAGGTTTCTTTCTTTCTTTGTATTTTAAATTACTCTTCAATTTTTTAAATTTTTAATAATATTTTAAAATTTATTTTAATAACTTAATTTCCCTTCCTCCTTCCCTCCCTCTTCCTTCCTTCCTTCCTTCCTCCTTCCCTCCCACTCTTTCTCTCCCTTTCTTTTCTTTCTTTCTTCCTCTCTCCCTCCCTCCCTCCCTCTCTCTCTCTCTCTTTCTTTCATTTTCTCCCTTTTTTTCTGAGCCGTGTGGCTCACAGGCTCTTGGTGCTCCAGCCGGGTGTCAGGCCTGAGCCTCTCAGGTAGGAGAGCCGAGTTCAAGACACTGGACCACCAGAGACCTCCCAGCCCCATGTAATATCAAACAGTGAGAGCTCTCCCAGAGACCTCCGTCTCAATGCTAAGACCCAACTCCACTCTACCACCAGCAAGCTCCAGTGCTGGATACCCCATGCGAAACAACTAGCAAGACAGGAATACAACCCCACCCATTAGCAGAGAGGCTGCCTAAAATCATAGTAAGTTCACAAACACCCCAAACCACACCACCAGATGCGGTCCTGCCCACCAGAAAGACACGATCCAGCCTCATCCACCAGAACACAGGCACCAGCACCCTCCACCAGGAAGCCTACACAATGCACTGAACCAACCTTACCCACTGGGGGCAGACATGAAAAACAATGGGAACTACTAACCTGCAGCCTGCGATAAGGAGACCCCCAAAACAGGAAGTTAAGCAAATGAGAAGACAGAGAAACACACAGAAGATGAAGGAGCAAGGTAAAAACCCACCAGACCAAACAAATGAAGAGGAAATAGGCAGTCTACCTGAAAAAGAATTCAGAATAATGATAGTAAAGATGATCCAAAATCTTTGAAATAGAATGGAGAAAATACAAGAAACATTTAACAAGGACCAAGAAGAACTAAAGAGCAAAAAAACAATGATGAACAACACAATAAATGAAATTAAAAATTCTCTGGAAGGAATCAATAGCAGAATAACTGAGGCAGAACGGATAAGTGACGTGGAAGATAAAATAGTAGAAATAACTACCACAGAGCAAAATAAAGAAAAAAGAATGAAAAGAATTGAGGACAGTCTCAGAAACCTCTGGGACAACATTAAACACACCAACATTCGAAATATAGGGGTCCCAGAAGAAGAAGAGAAAAAGAAAGGAACTGAGAAAATATTTGAAGAGATTACAGCTGAAAACTTCCCTAATATGGGAAAGGAAATAGTCAATCAAGTCCAGGAAGTGCAGAGAGTCCCATACATGATAAATCCAAGGAGAAACATGCCAAGACACATATTAATCAAACTATCAAAAAATTAAATGCAAAGAAAAAATATTAAAAGCAGCAAGGGGGCTTCCCTGGTGGCGCAGTCGTTGAGAATCTTCCTGCTAATGCAGGGGACACGGGTTCGAGCCCCGGTCTGGGAGGATCCCACATGCCGCGGAGCACCTAGGCCCGTGAGCCACAACTACTGAGTCTGCGCGTCTGGAGCCCGTGCTCCACAACAAGAGAGGCCGCGATAGTGAGAGGCCCGCGCACCGCGATGAAGGGTGGCCCCTGCTTGCCACAACTAGAGAAAGCCCTCGCAGAGAAACGAAGACCCAACACAGCAAAAATAAATAATAAAATTAATTAATAAACTCCTACTTCCAACATCTTAAAAAAAAAAAAAGCAGCAAGGGAAAAGCAACAAATAACATACAAGGAAATCTGAATAAGGTTAACAGCTGATCTTTCAACAGAAACTCTGCAAGCCAAAAGGGAGTGGCAGGGCATATTTAAAGTGATGAAAGGGAAAAACCTACAACCAAGATTACTCTACCCAGCAAGGATCTCATTCAGATCTGAATAAGAAATTAAAACGTTTACAGACAAGCAAAAGCTAAGAGAATTCAGCACCACCAAACTAGCTTTACAACAAATGCTAAAGGAACTTCTCTAGGCAGGAAACACAAGAGAAGGAAAAGACTTCCAAAAACAAACCCCAAACAATTAAGGAAAAGGTAATAGGAACATACATATCGATAATTACCTTAAATGTAAATGGAATAAATGCTCCAACCAAAAGATATAGACTGGCTGAATGGATATAAAAACAAGTATCCATATATATGCTGTCTACAAGAGACTCACTTCAGACCTAGGGATACATACAGACTGAAAGTGAGGGGATGGAAAAAGATATTCCATGCAAGTGGAAATCAAAATAAAAAAAGATGGAGTAGCAATTCTCACATCAGACAAAACAGACTTTAAAATAAAGACTATTACAAGATACAAAAAATGACACTACATAATGATCAAGGGATCAATCCAAGAAGAAGATATTGTAAATATTTATGCACCCAACATAACACAGGAGCACCTCAGTACATAAGGCAAATGCTAACAGCCATAAAAGGGGAAAACAACAGTAACACAATCATAGTAGGGGACTTTAACAACCCCACTTTCACCAATGGACAGATCATCCAAAATGAAAATAAATAGGGAAACACAAGCTTTAAATGACACATTAAACAATGGACTTAAATGATACTTATAGGACATTCCATCCAAAAACAACAGAATACACTTTCTTCTCAAGTGCTCACGGAACATTCTCTAGTATAGATCATATCTTGGGTCACAAATCAAGCCTTGGTAAATTTAAGAAAATTGAAATTGTATCAATTATCTTTTCTGACCACAATGCTATGAAACTAGATATCAATTACAGGAAAAAAAATCTGTAAAAACTACAAACACATGGAGACTAAACAATACACTACTAAATAACTAATAGATCACTGAAGAAATCAAAGAGGACATCAAAAAATACCTAGAAACAAATAACAATGAAAACACAATGACCCAAAACCTATGGGATGTACCAAAAGCAGTTCTAAGAGGGAAGTTTATAGCAATAAAATCTTACCTCAAGAAACAAGAAACATCTCAAATTAAAAACCTAACTTTACACCTAATGCAATTAGAGAAAGAAGGAAGAAAAAAAAATTAGCAGAAGGAAAGGAATCATAAAGATCAGATAAAATTTGTGATAAAAACCATCCTGAAAGTTGGCTTGGAGGGAACTTACTTCAACACAATAAAGATCAGAAAAATAAGTGAGGGAAACAATAGCAAAGATCAATAAAACTAAAAGCTCGTTCTTTGAGAAGATAAACAAAATTTATAAGCCATTAGCCAGACTCATCAAGAAAAAAAGGGAGAAGTCTCAAATCAACAGAATTAGAAATGAAAAAGGAGAACTGACACAGCAAAAATACAAAGGATCGTGAGAGATTACTACAAGCAACTATATGCCAATAAAATGGACAACCTGGAAGAAATGGACAAATTCTTAGAAAAGCACAACCTTCCAAAACTGAATGAGGAAGAAATAGAAAATATTTTTCTAGACCAATCACAACACTGAAATTGAAACTGTGATTAAAAATCTTAGAACAAACAGAAGCCCAGGACCAGATGGCTTCATAGGCGAATTCTATCAAACATTTAGAGAAGAGCTAACACCTGTCCTTCTCAAACTCTTCCAAAATATAGCAGAGGGAGGAACACTCCCAAACTCATTCTATGAGGCCACCATCACCCTGATACCAAAACCAGGCAAAGATGTCACAAAAAAAGAAAACTACAGGCCAATATCACTGATGAACACAGATGCAAAAATACTCAACAAAATGCTAGCAAACAGAATCCAACAGCACATTAAAAGGATCATACACCATGATCAAGTGGGATTTACCCCAGGAATACAAGGATTCGTCAATATATGCAAATCAATCAATGTGATACACCATATTAACAAATTGAAGGAGAAAAACCATATGATCATCTCAACAGATGCAGAAAAAGCTTTTGACAAAATTCAACACCCATTTCTGATAAAAACCATCCAGAAAGTTGGCTTGGAGGGAACTTACTTCAACACAATAAAGGCCATATATGACAAACCCACTGCCAACACCGTTCTCAAAGGTGAAAAAACCGAAACCATTTCCACTAAGATCAGGAAGAAGACAAGATTGCCTACTCCCACCACTGTTATTCAACATAGGTTTGGAAGTTTTAGCCACAGCATTCAGAGAAGAGAAAGAAATAAAGGAATCCAAATTGGAAAAGAATAAGTAAAACTGTCACTGTTTGCAGATGACAGGACACTATACATAGAGAATCCTGAAGATGCTACCAGAAAAGTACTAGAGCTAATCAATGAATTTGCTAAAGTACCAGGATAAAAAATTAATTCACAGAAATATTGCATTCCTACATACTAATGATGAAAAATCTGAAAGAGAAATTAAGGAAATACTCCCATTTACTACTGCAACAAAAGGAATAAAATACCTAGGAATAAACCTACCTAAGGAGATAAAAGACCTGTACTCAGAAAAGTATAAGACACTGATGAAAGAAATTAAAGATGATACAAACAGATGGAGAGATATACCACGTTCTTGGATTGGAAGAATCAACATTGTGAAAATGACTATACTACCCAGAGCAATCTACAGATTCAGGGCAATCCCTATCAAACTACCAATGGCATTTTTCACAGAACTAGAACAAAAAAATTCACAATTTGTATGGAAACTCAAAAGACCCTGAATAGCCAAAGCAATCTTAAGAAAGAAAAACGGAGCTGGAGGAATCAGGCTCCCAGTCTTCAAACTATACTTCAAAGCTACAGTATTCAAGACAGTATGGTACTGGCACAAAAACAGAAGTATAGATCAATGGAACATAGAAAGCCCAGAGCTAAACCCACGCACATCTGGCACCTTATTTTTGATAAATAAGGCAAGAATATACAATGGAGAAAAGACAGCCTCTTCAGTAAGTGGTGCTGGGAAAACTGGACAGCTACATGTAAAAGAATGAAATTAGAACACTCTCTAACACCACACAGAAAAATAAACTCAAAATGGATTAAAGACCTAAATATAAGGCCAGACACTATAAAACTCTTAGAGGAAAACATAGGCAGAACACTCTATGACATAAATCACAGCAAGATCCTTTTTGACTCACCTCCTAGAGAAATGGAAATAAAAACAAAAATAAACAAACGTGACCTAATGAAACTTAAAAGCTTTTCCACAGCAAAGAAAACCATAAACTTGATGAAAAGACAACCCACAGAATGGGAGAAAATATTTGCAAAGGAAGCAACTGACAAAGGATTAATCTCAAAAATATACAAGCAGCTCATGCAGCTCTATATCAAGAAAAACCAAACAACCCAATCCAAAAATGGGCAGAAGACATAAATAGACATTTCTCCAAAGAAGATATACAGATTTCCCAGAAACACATGAAAGGATGCTCAACATCACTAATCATTAGAGAAATGCAAATCAAAACTACAATGAGGTATCACCTCACACCAGTCAGAATGGCCATCATCAAAAAATCTACAAACAAGAAATGCTGGAGAGGGTGTGGAGAAAAGGGAACCCTCTTGCACTGTTGGTGGGAATGTAATTGATACAGCTACTATGGAGAACGGTATGGAGGCTCCTTAGAAAACTAAAAATAGAACTACCATATGACCCAGCAGTCCCACTAATGGGAATATGCCCTGAAAAAGCCATAATTCAAAAAGAGTCATGTATCACAATGTTCAATGCAGCACTATTTACAATAACAAGGACATGGAAGCAACCTACGTTTCCATCGACAGATGAATGGATAAAGAAGATGTGGCCCATATATGCAATGGGATATAACTCAGCCATAAAAAGAAACAAAATTGAGTTATTTGTAGTGAGGTGGATGGACCTAGAGTCTCTCATACAGAGTGAAGTAAGTCAGAAAGAGAAAAACAAATACCATATGCCAACACATATACATGGAATTGGAAAAAAAAAAAAAGTTTCTGAAGAACCTAGGGCCAGGAGAGGAATAAAGACCGGATGTAGAGAATGGACTTGTGGACACAGGGAGCGGGTAGGTTAGGCTGGGACGAAGTGAGAGAATGGCATGGACATATATACACTACCAAATGTAAAACAAATAGCTAGTCAGAAGCAGCTGCATAGCACTGGGAGATCAGCTTGGTGCTTTGTGACCACCTAGAGGGGTAGGATAGGGAGGGTAGGAGGGAGACGCAAAAGGGAGGGGATATCGGGATATATGTATATGTATAGCTGATTCATTTTGTTATAAAGCAGAAACTAACACACCATTGTAAAGCAATTATACTCTAATAAAAACGTTTAAAAAATTAACGTATACAATTCAACGGTTTTTAGTATAATCACAGAGTTGTGCAATCATCACCAACCATCACACACACCATCACCACAGTCACTTTTAAGACATTTTATCACCTCAAAAAGAGACTCCCATCCCCATTATTAATCACTGCACATTTACCCTCAATCCTCCCGCCCTAGGCAACCACTAATCTACTTTCTGTTTGTAGATAATTGCTTAATCTAGGCATTTGATATAAATGGAGTAATTGAACATGTGGGATTTTCTGTGTGTGTATGTCTTCTTTCACTTAGCATAATATTTCCAAGTTTGCAGCGTGAATCAGTATTTTATGCCTTTTCCCTATTAAATAATATTCCATTATATGGAGTACCATGTTTTGTTTATCCATTTACTGGTTAAAGGACATCCTATACAACTTTGTGTGACTTGTTAGACCAAGGGTTGGACCCTTCCTATTAGTTCTTTTGGAAATATGATCTGATAAATAGTCAAGACAACCTCTGATGGTGGCTAGATCTGTATCATAAAATTAGGAGATGCTGAAAGGTCATTCTGTTATGTGGACTGGATGAAAAGAAAAGGTGGTTCTGCTGTGAAAGAAAAGTGAAGCAGGTTTTCAGGAGGAGCAGAGGAAACATATGGGGAGAGATTGCAACTGTCCTTCTGGTTTATAATTCCAAGCTCTTCTGGAAATCTTTAGTTTACCTGAGAAATGCATGAATCCTCAGAATAGATTTCCACTTTTTTTGGTTAAGTCAGTATGGTGGGCAGAGAAATTACTCCCCAAGTTTTCTATGTTGTAGTCTCTGAAATCTATGACTATGTTACCTTACACTGCAAATGGAATTTTGTAGATGTGATTAAGGGTATGGATCTTGAGATGGGGAGATTATCCTGCTTTATCTGGGCTGGTCATATCTAATTATGTGAGTCATTAAAAAGAAAGAACCTTTTAGAAACCTGAAGAACATTTGGTTAAAGGAAGTTTCAATTAAAAATGAAGGAACAGAGAAATGAAATGTTAGGACTTCACCAGCCATTGTGGGCTTTGGAATGGAGGAAGGGGGCCATGAACCAAGAACTGTAGGCAGCTTTTACAATCTGTAAAAGTGAAATAACAGATTCTCCTAAAGCCTATAGAAAGAATCATTAACCCAGTGAGACCTGTGTCAGGTTTCTTACATCCAGAACGGTAAGAAAGTAAATCTGGATTAAGCCACTATGCTAGTGGTAATTTCTTACAGCAGTAGTAGAAAACTAATACTGTTGGCTTCCATTTATTTCTGCTATATGAAAAAAAAAGTCAACAGAAAGGTATTTAATGTAGGCTCCAGCAGCCAAAATATCCTCTCTGCAATGTAATTGAAAGATGATCTTCTAAGTCTGGGATGTAGTTTTTGTAATGAAGATAATTCTTGCTTTGGAAGGCAATTCATTGGTCAGTGCTGATGTGGCAGGCAGATTTCCTAATATGGCTCGCCAGATATGTTTCAATTTGACCCCCGAATTTGGGAATCTCATGAGCTATCATTCTATGATTGTGTTATAGTATATGGCACAATGGTTTTCAGTTAGGGAGATTACCTGCCTGGGCCTTATAGATCCTTAAAAGCAGAGAGTTTTATGTGGATGATAGCAGGAGAAACCAGATAAATTTGAAATTTGAGATGGATGTGACACACTGTTCCTGGTTCGAGATGAAGAGATGGGGGGTGGTTTCTAGTAGCAGTGAGAGGCCCTGACTTAAGATGCAGCAAGGAAATGTTAACTTTCTACCTAGAGTCACAACAAACTAGATTCTTTCCCCAAGCCTAATAGCCCAGCTTGGCAGACCTCTTGACTGTAGCCTTGTGAGACATTCATCAGAGAACTCAGCTGAGATCACCTGGACTTCTGACTTAAGAAATGTGAGATACTATATGTGTGTTGCTTTAATCTACAATGTTTCTGGTAATTTGTGATGTAGCCATAAAAAACTAATACAGATGGTTAGAAGGTTGGTCCTTAAAAACTAATATCCACGCAGACTTCCCAGTTTTGATTCTGACTCTCCTGCTTACTAATTGTAGAAGTCATTAAGGCTGTTTATAATGTTTAGTTTCTTCTTCATATGAGCACAAGTTATGATGGCATTTCCCAACACACTTTGAAATTAGGTGTGATTTGTGGCTTATCTTGGACACTTCAATGTGAGTAGAAGTGATATGTATCAATACTGGGTAATGCTTGACTTGCTACATACCTTCCCTCTTGTGCTGATCACACAAGGATGTGTTGAGATTGTGCTTCCATTATCCTGGGTCCTTGAGTGACTATGGTAAGTAGACTTTCCCCACATTTCTCTGCTGACTCATAGTGAGCATATAACACAAGCAATAAACACTCTTTTTAGTATTAATCTATTGGAATTTTGAGGATTGTTGTTACTCAACAAAATCTAGCCTTTCCCTGTTGAAACACCATTTATGTAACCTTGGGCAATACCCTTAACTATTATTACCTACTCCTTTGTTGTTGTTTTGTCTCCTCCTCCTCCTCCACCTCCTCCTCCTTCCATGTCTTCTTCCTCTTTACCATCATTATCATCATCAATTTTATAGGAAGAAGAATAATGCTTACAGAAGCTACCTTTTTTGAGCACTTACTATGTACTCAGTTAAAAAGCCCTTAAAATATGCCACATCTATTTAGCATAGTAGTAAACATCATAGGTTCTGAAGCCCATCTGCCCTAGTCAACAACTTTGATACTTTGTTAGAATGTCTATTTTTATGCCTGTTTTTCCATTGGTCAAATCGAGATAATAGCACTTGCTTCATAGGGTTGTGTGAGAACAAATATAAATTAACACATGTGAAATGCTTAGAACATTGCCTGATATATAATAACTCTACAATAAAAGGTCACTATTTATATGGTCTGATATAATTTTCACAACAACTCTATACGGTAGTGATTATCATTTCCATTTTCTAAGCATGCACACTGAAACTCAAAAAATGAATTATTTTGCTCAAGTTTACACCAGTCATTCTATCTGACTTTAAAGTCCACGCTCATAACCATTTTCTCATTGTTTCTGCATGCCTCTGTCCTTATGATTTAATCAATTCTTTCCTCCTCTAGAGGATTCACATGCTTCCACTAAGTTGTGTCTTTATGTCACAATGAAATATCCTAAGTTCCTTAACTGATTTATGATCTCACCAGCCTCAGAACAACTGCCTCCCCAGTTTGTCAACTTAATATAATCTGAGCTCTCCACAAGCATAATTATTAAGTATACCTAGATGGGCTCTGGGCTATGTGTTTTATTAACAATACAGGAGAGTTTAAAATTACTACTTTTTTCTCCAGAAATGGGGACTATACACAGACTTGTTAGAATAATTAAAAAGTTGTGAAGAGACATCAGGAACCCTGAGTTCCAACCTAAGCTCTGTCACTTACTGGCTGTGTGACCGTGGACAAGCCAATTTACTTCTCTGGGCCTCAGTGTCCTCATTCATCAAAAGAGGGGATTCAATTAGTGGGATATGTTTCAAATCCTCTGAGACAAAAAGTCATATGCTTACTGAAAGCCTCACTTTAGCTCATGTGTGGAGGTGGCTCATGGGAATCTAATTGGGAAAGATGCTCAATTTTGTGCTGTGCTGGAATCAATGCACCAGAGGAAGAGGGCATGTAAACAAGGGCCTATTGTGCTTATTTTTCCTAACAAAATATCCCGAAGTGTGAGAATTCAGAGGCTTGAGCTCTGTTGGCAATCAATGAAACATGAATGTGTCTTTCCGAATGCATTTTCCTCATCCCCTTCAGCTTTCCTGTAATGAGGAGATAATGAGCTATAGACATAACCAGGGGTTCCTGGGAGCTTCTTCTAACATCCACTTTGTTAGAAGAACTTTTTCAGCTGAAAGCAAAATATCTTCAAGGGATATTCTGCCAGCTGTGTCATACCTTGAGATTAATGTCATGATATTTTCTCAAGAATTTGAGGGTACCTACAGGGGTCCCTCTAATGGGCACTACTCAGTTATTGTTGGGGAAAATAAGTTTTGTTGTCACTTCATTGATTGCCTTTTTTTTTTTTTTTAAATCAGACCATGAGAAAATATTTACTGGCGAGGCACAGGACTCAACTTTATAAACTAAAGCCCCCTGAGGTCACCATTTTACCTCAGGTATATTCCTGATGTTATTAATTTTTCCTGCCTCTTTTACTGGCTTTTGTGATACAGCCTTCCCTCCTTTTTCCTTAGTATTTCCAACAACCACTGTATTTTGGACATCTTATATACCCAGATGTGGTTGAGGAATGTCCCCAGCTCCCTGCCTAGCCTAAAACAAAGTCTGTAAGTCTATAGTGGTAAAAAGTCTAGAGTGGTAAGTCTGTAAGTCTAGAGTGGTAAAAAGATTTCACCTTTCTTCTCAAAATTAACCAACTGTGGCTGTCTGGGGAAAAAATAATAATGATGAGAAGAATATCAAAGTGGCCACAGATCTCAGGGGGAAATGGGACTGTGTTTAGTTAGGGATGATTTCCAAGAAGAAGACCTGTTGTGTTCAATGTTTGCTGTTATCGAAAGAATTTTCCTGAGTGCAATAGGGAGAGGGGATGAATGACTGGTTGGGATGTAAAAATAATGCACAGGAGGAAAAACAAGAGCCGAAAACGTGTTAAATGACATATTTGTTCTGGTCTCCTGCAGAGGCAGTGGACGCTCCCGCCCCCCCAACTCAAAATTTAGTTTGTAGATCAAGATTGAGGGCATATCACACACACAAACACACACCCCAATAGGGTATGGAAAGTTTTATTACTTACACAATTGAGATCTCTGGGGAAAGTAGGGCAGGACTCTCAAACAGGTCAAAAATGACCTAAGATGGCAAGAAAAGGAGACTGGTTTTGGCTTTTACTGTTGTTAGGGCGTGATGCTAATGAGAGTTCCCAGAGGGCAGGTGCTTGCATGGTTTGAATTTTGCACACCAAAGGGGAAGCACCCAGCCTTTTTATCAATTTGTCTAGGAGCGCAGCATAAGGGCAAAAGGGAGGGAAGAGTCTAAAAACTGTCAGCAGTCAAACATCAAAAAATGAAGTCAGATTCTTCATAACATTCTTACTTCAAGGGACACAATTTAAAATTGGGATAAAAAGAATCCAGTCTCAGAGGTCAGGTAGCATGGGTTCAAATCTTGCCTTAACCACTCATAAGCCTGTGACCTAATGAAAGGTGCTTATTTGCTTCAAAGCTGATTTTGTTCCTTTGTAAAACAGGGGCAGCATTAGGACCCATCCGTAAGAGGGCAGATGATTGGTGGAGACGTTGCACACGACATTTTAGTATTGGAATACAGTAAATGCAACACTACCATTGCATCAATGTTGTACTTTCTACTACTGGGTTTGCTACAACCACTAGTCCCACTCCTATTTTTCCTGATTTTTCTCCATAGAATAAGTTTCCAGATCTACCTCTCTTCTGTGTATTTGTCTGTTTCTTTCCTTTTTTTTTTTTTTGGCCCGGCAAGTGGCTCATGGGATTCTAGTTCCCTGACCAGGGATTGAAACCAGGCCTTCAGCAGTGAAATCGTGGAGTTCTAACCACTGACCGCCAGGGAATTCCCTGTGTATTTGTCTTTAAATCTGAAATTGGGGTATTTCAAATGGTTTTTTAAAAGATCTGGGCTGGGTGTTCTTCTCAGTGGCTATGTTGACCTCAGTACACTCCATTCTGGGGATGATGACTTGCTGACACCCACCTTCTTATGGTGTGCTCCTTCATGGAAAGCAGGGCAGCCTGCTGTGCATACTTACTATAGGCAGTTCCTTAGTTGCTCACAATATTTCACTATTTGGATTTGAACAAAGCAAACTCCATTTTCTTACAGAATACACATGACTCACATTTCATAATATTTCAGCTGATGGAGAAACTTGGTTTTCCAACTGCAAATCCTAGAAGCTTGCCTGAACATAAATACTTTCTTACCCAGATTCAATGCTCATATCTTGGTTCAGATTTATTTTTAATCATTTAACCTCATTCATTTTATTTTTAATTGTATGTAACAACTGTTCTTTTTTACAAACATGTTCTCAAAGTCACAAAGTGAGAATTTTATTTAGGAAACTTTCTCCTATCTTGACTTTCCTAATGCATTTTATGTATACCTCTCTCAAGACAATGATCCATCCTGTTTTGTGTTGTGTTTGTCTGTATGGCTTATCACTTAAACTTTCCACATGATTTGGTATCATCGTTTGGTTGTCTGTTAGACACATATAGCTTTTAGCCATTCTCTTGGAGATTCTGATCCACTGGGTTTTGGGTGGGTGCCTGGGAAACAATATTTTAACAAGCATTCAAGGATATTCATGAAATACTGGTCTATTCGCTATGGATTTTAAGTGCATGCAATTTGTGTCTTTACCACGAGAAGAGCCAGCATACTTTGTGCACAGTAGTAACTCCAGTGCTCAATTAGTGAATTCTTATGCTCATTGGGATTTTCTGGAGTAAAAGAATAATAACCATAACAATAGCTATGATTCATTACATACTTACTATATATTCCATTCTTTAGACATATTACTAAATCTTATGTACTAAATCAGAATGTAGATCTCCAGGTTAGAGATTTGGAAGCTGAAGCTCAAGGTGGGGGTTGTAATTGCTTCAGTATACAGTTAAAAAGTAGCCAAATACATCTTTATACCCAGGTGTGTCTGACAGCGAAGTCCCTGTGACTTGGGCATATTTCTCCAGCCACTGCTGCTTGCCCTAGTTAACATTCTCCTTGAACAACCTACAAGGTCCTTAACTTCTCACTGGCATAAATGTCTCTGATGCTCCCAGTTTAAAAATTGCAATACACATAAATAATTCAAGCAAACAACTTGATATAGTGGAGTGCATTAAGGCTAAAATAACCCTCCCCTTTTCGACTAGTTTAGAAAACCATCATCATTTTCTAGAAATACTCTCTGGGCTTCATGTGGTGCATGGTACATTGAATTTGTTAGCATTTTGCCAGCTCTGCCATTCAAAAGAAAAAAAAAAAAGCACTCTGGAATTGCTGCAAAATCAGCATAAATGCAGATTTAATTGGCTTTGCCTCACAAATAACCTTCTTCATGCCAGCTTTATTGCAATGGTTGGAGAAGAGCCTATCTTTTTCATCACTCTACTGGTTTTCTGTTAACAACATTCATAGTCAAAATCTGAAAGGTATTTACTGATAGGCTAAGGCTTAGGTGGGCTGTCTTTAAACAAAGGTTTTTTCATCCACCAGAGGTTTATCTCGATAGATAGATGGGTGGATAGATTGATAAATCTGTTTTTATCTCCAACATCATCTCATAACAACTCCTTCTCGCCCCTTGATCATTCCCTCCAATTACACTGTCATCTCTGCAGTCTTCAAACATCCTAGATTTTTCTAGCCTTTGGCTTTCACTCCAACTATTGCCCGTTTTGGGATACCCCTTTCCCCTCATCTCTTTGTGGGTTACTTCTTCCCATCCTTTATACCTCTTCTAAATTTCACCTACTGTAAAATGTCATCCTTGGAATTCGCTCTGAGATGGTCTACTCTCCATTCTGTTGAATCTCTGCTTGTTTCATTTATAGAAGGGGTTGGTAAATTTTTTTCTGTGTAAAGCCAGATAGTAAATAAAACAGGACACTAGCAGGATTCAGCTGCTAAGTGTAATCTCCTGACCTTTGCTTCATAGTGCTGATTACAAGCTTTAGTTGGAACATTTATTTTGTTTTATGCTTGTTTATTATCAGTATGCCCATTATAATAAAAGCTTCATGAGGACAGGAGTCATAGTGCACTTGTACTTTACTGTATTAACATTGAACATAGTAGATGCTCAATAAATATCTCTTGAAAGAAAGTAAGTTAGTTTGATTTAAATATCTAGCCTTAATGATTCCCTACAGACTGCAAGATTAATCCTAATTCCTTAGGACACATATTCCCACAGACTCTTGACCCAATGAAATCTTCAGTGCCAACACTCACTACCATCTTTACTGTCATAAGACAAGAGCTGTAGTTCACTCATTCATTTACTCTTTCATTTAGTGTCATGCACAATAAATAATATTCTAGACACTGTGCTAGGCACCAGGCTAACAATGACACAAAAACTAGACACAACTAGTTTAAACTCTCTCTTGGAGTTTAAAATCTGGTATTGTCTCAAGTAGACAGATATTCATATCTCTCTGTTTTGCATGCTGTTTAGCATGATTTCCTTTGCGTGTAGGTTCCTGTTATCAGATGCACTGAGTACTCTCCCAGTGGTACATCCCACATTAATTGAGTGGTCACTATGATGCTCTTCTAATTCATCCCTTCATCCTCTGTGTCGTTCTCTATGATGTTCACTTCATATCTTTACACAGCCCCTATCTCTTGGGCCATAGTCATTTCTCTAAGGGCCTGTCTCCTTCACTCAACAATGACTTTTGGTGAGCCAAAGAGGCTAGTCCGTCATTCTTCGTTGTATTAGCAGGGTCAAGCAGAATGCCTGGATTACAAACCAAATAAATGGTTGATGAATGAGTCAGTTCCGCCATCTAACCTAGAGACTTTTGTAGTACTAATTATTTATGGGATGAATTCAGAAGAGTTTGATAAGGATACTAAGAAATTATTGTGTTTGGATTATTATCAAATACGTTTTTCTGATATTTAAATATTTATGAGTTAAAATTCCAATATATCAATTAATTTTAGACATACTGCTATCTTTTACTTTTATAAACCATTAAAATGAAATGATATTCAAAATCCAGTGTTTTGACTGGGGTCAAAAGTGGAGACTTGACAAAGGTGGAAATTTATTAAGGGTAAAATTACATAGTGATACTTTTCAATGGATTAGTGAATCTGACCTGGTACCTTGTTCTCTGGTACAAAAATAGGTCATGGTGCTTTTATTTCAAATACATTATATTATAGGACTTTCTGCATAGGATCAAAAATTTCACTGATTCATTTGATGTATCTGTTTGAAGACTTAAGTTCTAAACACGCAAAACTATAAAACTTTTACAAGTCAAAATGATCCTTTAGAAAAGCCATAAAGCAATGTTTATATATACATATATATTGACTTAAAAATATTTCTTTTGAAAAACTGTCACTGCTATACAAAATAACCCTGGACCCATGCAAGTAATCTCAGCTTTAGAATATGAAATAATTTGCAAATTAAATGATAGGGTTTCAGAGAAAGCATGGGTTGTTTTTTAAAGTAAGTGATAGAAGGGTTGCAGATATGCAGAGAGCCTTCTGAAATGAAAAGTTTTCATGTACACTCAGTGATTTCATAGAAAAGCAAGTACTTTGAAGCAAGTGGCAGGGCTGAAATTCTGCTACCTTTCCTTTATCTATTTTCACTTTTCCCAGAACATATGTTTCAGAATAGTTTTATTAGCAAGTGGAGATGTCACTGTCCAAAATCTGTGGTGTGATTAGCATTATTGAATGGCAGGTTTTGTGTTACTCATGTTTATTTTATGCCTTTCCAAACCATCTGCTTCCTTGTGCTATGTCTTAGATAGTGAGAAACCGTGACAGTAGAGGTGTACAGTTCCACTACAATTCTAATGGTTTCCGACATTTTGGGTTTCTCTTTTTCTGAGTGTCCTAGACAAAACTGAGTAACATGGTCACTTCTTAGGAAACAAAGCTTAGAAATAATTCACTCATTCATTTAACTCAAATTTATTGAGTATTTATTCAGTGCCAGGTAGTAGACAAGAACCTGTGGCTACTGAGATGCATGAGACACTGTTTCTACAATAGTCTAGTCAGGGAGACAGGGAGGCAAACATTGTAGTGTGAGAAGGTCTACTGTAGAGTTAAAAGTATGATGGCATCAGGAAGAAAAAGTGAAAGCATTTGTTTCAAGAATGCACTGGAATCTTGAGCATTTAATTATCAATATAAGAGAAAAAAAGCTGCCGAAGAGTACTGCAGACCAAAGCACCTACATTGGTACGTGTCCATAGAAATGTGAGAAAGATTGTTGTTGAGAAATTTTAATTACTTTGGTTTGGCTGAAATACAGGGTATGCATGGAAAGCAGGAGAGAATGAGACTTTGCAACTTGATAACAATTGCTGGTACCTATTGAGCCCTTAGTACATGGCAACTACTGTACACCTATTCTCTTATTTAATCCTTCCAACAAATTGTTGGACTGAAACAATTTTCTTACTTTTCTTATTTTACAGATTAGAAAGCTGAGTTTCAGAGTTTAAGTGGTATGTTGACTCAGTGCTCTCATAGAACAGTCAAACTGGGTAATTCTGGAGCGTTTAATATTGGGACTATTTACAAAGCTGTAGACATGGTTTAAACCAATGGATCTCAAAGTATTGTCCCTAGACTGGCATTATCTGCATCAGTTGAGAATCTGTCAGAAACACAAATTCTCAGGTTCTATTCCAGAGCTACTGAATCCAAAACTCTAGGGGTGAGGCCACATAATCTCTAGTCTAACAAGCCCTATAGGTGATGCCGATTCATGCTGAAGTTTGAGAACCACAGATCTAGGGAAGCAGCCATGGATGGTGTAGTGCTATGTGGCTGGTAACACAGGGGAAGATGCATCACCCTGATGTCTAAAAGAAAAGGCAGTTGTCAGAAGCACTGATACTCTTAAGCCTTCCTGAAACGTCCTTCTGGTTGAAAATTTTACCAATTGTGGTTTCCATGATATGTTTTTTTAAATTTTTCTTCTTCTTCATTTCTGACAATAAGCAGAAGGCTTCAGAGATTCAGTAAAGAGATCTGGGCTTGAATTTCAATTTAGCAATTACTAACTGTGTAATCTTAAACAATTTCCTTATACCCCCTGATCCTAAATCATTGTTGTTTTTCACCTATTAAATGATTTTAATATTAGTGCCTACCCCATAAGTATTTTTTTTATAAAATTTAAATGATTTAATATTTAGAAAAAGTTTAGGATAGTCTGCACTAAATATGTGTTATATGTTACCTATTGTTAATGATATTTTATTGCCACTGTTGCTATTATTATTATTCTTTCTGTTTTTTTCCTAAGGCTCTACTTCCTCTCATGGTATTTCACTTGAAATTAGATTTTGCTTTTCATTTTATACATATATCCCAGGTTATTTTTACTAGCATCTATTCTGTGTAACCCTCAATCTGTATCTTCAGTTCCATTTATCTTTTAAATTATAAACTTTTATATATAACAACCTACTAAACAGCTCATATTGCTTATAACATATATATATATATATATATATATATATATATATATATATATATATATTCAATCAAGTAACCAACAACAAATAATAATAAGAATCCCCGTTCATTTACCTGCCATCTGTGACAGAAATCTGGGAAGCTTCTTATACTCCTTCTTCTGCCTACAACTTAGTCATTTATAGATTTTAACAAATAAATCCCACAGATTTTAATAAATTAGACTCTTTTGCCATCTCCATTCCTGAAGCCTGAGTTCTTATCTCAGCCGGGTTAGCACAAAAGCTTTAAACACCTTCCTCCTCAAAAATATTGCCCAGTCCTACTGTTCTCCATTCTTCACCCCAATTAGAGTGTTTTTCTCAATCCAAAACAGAAATCAAACAACCAATAAACACATCAATAAATAAGATTGTATAACTGCACTACTTAAAACTCTTTTAGGGTCCATATTACTTGTACGATATATTCTCAGCTGCTTAGCCTGACTTAGAGGGTAATTCTCTGACCCCGACCTACTCTTATGTAGAGGTTGCATGGCATAATGGTTGAGAGTAGGACTCCAGAGTCATATTGCCTGCATTTAAAACAGGCCCTCACCTCTTCTTGCTCGTCATCTTCGGCATGTGTGACAGGCATCTTCTGTTTATCCCTCCTGATCTACACCCCATCCTTTACTTGCTCTGTGCCAGGGAGGCTGATATGTCTGGACCTCATCAGTTACCTTCCCTGTCCTCTGGTATCACTTGGATTTGGCCACTAATGGCTACCATCAGGAACTCTGTAAAACACCAAGAGAGGGTTCCCTTCCTGTTGGGTTGCCAAAGGTTGATAGTGCCTGTCTACTGAAGGCCACAGCCCCTGTAACACAGCTCTCTCAGGATTGCTCTCCCTGGGTTCTGTTAACTGCCTTCTTTTCTTTCAAGCTGAAGGGTGAGAGCATCTTCCTCTATGTTACCAGACCCTGTTCAGTTTGGGTAACTGGGATCTGGCTTTTTCTTGTTCTCTGGGCAATAAATGGGTATCTGCCTTAGAACAATGCCCAGTAACCACTTTGCTTTTGCCATACTTTTTTTTTTTTTTGCGGTACGCGGGCCTCTCACTGTTATGGCCTCTCCCGTCGCGGAGCACAGGCTCCGGACGCACAGGCTCAGCGGCCATGGCTCACGGGCCCAGCCGCTCCGCGGCATGTGGGATCTTCCCGGACCGGGGCACGAACCCGTGTCCCCTGCATCGGCAGGCGGACTCCCAACCACTGCGCCACCAGGGAAGCCCTGCCATACTTTTTAAGCACCACATTCTTTACCGTGATCCCCAGTTCCTGCAGCTCATCATTTGCCGTGACCTTTGCCATGAGGCTCCCTGATACAATGCCAGTCAGGTCAATTCAGCCACTTAATAGCTGTGATACTGACCCCTGACCTTCTTGGCCTTGCACCTGTCACCTCCCCCTGGGATAACTGAGCAATGGTTTGGTTTCGAGGTCTCTACTACTTAATTGTCTGAAGTATTAAGATGTCAACCCAGTCAAGTTCTAACAGTGAGAAATTTCAGCTCTAGGTGATTTTTTTAAAAATCAGGCATTAGAATTTTGTTATTTTAAAAGATGATTCTGACTATATATAAGTGTTTTCCCCTTGAGCTCTCCTTAAAGAAGCTAGGATTTTTTTGGCAGTTCTTTCTCTTTTTTCTCTCTTCCAATCAATACCTTAGTCATCTTCCCAAGAGAATTCTGGAATCATGGGATTCACCCCACCTTGATCAAAAATCTACTCTATTTTCTGCAGATATATGCCGAAGCCCTTTTCATTCACTTTATATCATTTAATCTCAAAAACATCCCTGTGAAATTGCTATCACTAGTATCCCTGTTTTACAAATGATAAAAGTGACACTCAGAAATCTTCTGAAATTTGCCCATGGTCAAAGAATCAGCCAATGGCAGAGATAGAATTCTAAGTTTTCTCTGTTGAATACCCAGAGTATGAACTATTTTAATATAGTGCTTCTGTTTAAAAAAATACAAGCTAAAATATTTCAAACCAATAAGTAGCTTTACATTTCAAAGATAAAATCCAAAATCATCTGGCTCACGTATATTATATATTAAAGGGTAAACACTCCTTCTGTTTAAAATAATGAATTCCTTGTTCAGTTACGGGATATTTGGAGTTCATAGAGTATGATCCAAGATGTCTTTTGTTACAAGTTTGACTTGAAGTCTTGGTGTTACATTTTATTCCTAATTCCAATTTCTTCTGGTCAGCTCTGTGCCCTGCCCTGGGGTTAGGCACCCATCAGGAAAATGTCTTTGGCAGTCCCCCTCCAACAGTTAAACAGCTAAATGGGGAACATGTTTATGGTGTGGAGCCTCATCTCTGACATGTCTGGCCCATACCCCAGGACTGGGATTCTATTTAAGTCTCTATGACTAAGGTGCCAATTCTTCTTTATAGTAGAGATCTATCCTGAATTCCCTCTAACTAAATGTTTGTGGCTTCAAGCATTTTGCCTATCTATAAAAAATTCCCATTACAGAAATGGATGTTTCCTGCCATGATTCAGGCCCTCCTCCAAACAGGTTGATACTTAGAATCATGGAATTTCACCATTTAACTGACTTTGCAGATTATTTCATGACACACTTGGTTCAGTAATCATATAAGCCTGGGAATAGGGGAGAGGGAGAATTTTCTATCCTCAACAACATTCCATCTTTCCCAGAAAAAGAGATGTGACCCAGATCCAAAGTGAATCCATCTAACCAGCAGTTAACTTCCCATTTTCTTCATCATCTTGTGTGTCAGTTGTCCTATTTTCCTATTATATATTCATCCACTCTTTCTTCATTTTTTCTTTGTCTGAATTTATAACTTATTTGCTCCTTCTATTTTAAAACAACAAAACCCACAAAAACAAATATTTTCTTTTAACCCTGAATCCTATTAGCTTCTGCTTCAACTCTTCGCTTTGTTTACTGCCAACCTCTTGAAAGCACTGGTTTAAAACTTGATGTTTCTGCTTCCTTTCCTGTCAATCATCTCAATACCCTCCTGGATCCCCTCTGAATCTATTCCTCAGTGCAGATACTCCTCACCTCCTCACTTGGAGCTCCTTGAATTTCTTGTTTGCAACAGAACTAATCCTGTATGTGAGAGACACATCGCCCTAGATAGGGCAATTAGAGTGTCATACTTATCTGGACTGAGTGGGATCCATTTGGAGGGGTCTGGACTATGTGATAATGATATTTCGAGTCCTCTCTTTTGCGGTGCAATGTATTTCTAACAACAAAAACTCCTGCTGACAGAACTGGAAAAATTTGAGCTACATGCATTCTACCATCCCCATTAATTTTCTGTATCTTGTATTTGTCATTTCATGTATTTTTCCTAGAGTACAAACTATTCTTCTTAACATCAGCTGTAGCACTACACCTTAACTTTAGTAAAGCGAACCCAAAATAAAACTAAAACACTGAAAATAAACTACAATAAACATCTGGAGGAAAATGTCCAAGAGAAAATAATGGTATTATTCTTTTCTATGACAAAAAACAATTGGCTTCCAAAACAAAACAGTGCCTAAGAGGAGGTAAAGGATGTGAGAAAGTGGCTATCATATAAACCCTTATGACCAGAGCACTTGGTTTCATTTTTCACCATGGTTTTGAATTTCTACTCTTAATAATATTTCCCCCAGTCCTACTTTCTCACTCCCATTTTGTTTTGTTTTTATTATTGTATGCCTTTTTGTTGTAGTACACTTAAATCTTTGAGGGGAAGTGAGGCAATGAACAAATAAATGCATAACAAGTAAGACATGTTGACAGTTTTATTCTTCTAAGTATTAAAGGAATACTGACTTATGGCAGCATCCTCCTGTGTCAGAGGGTGAGGTGGTCATTTGAGGAGTATTTGTATGAGGAAATATCCTGGGGTGGATGTGGTGCTCATGTCATAGGAACAGTAAGAACACAGAATAAAAATAGTCGGGAGGTTAAGGTATTTGTGACTTTTTTTTTTTTTTTTACACAGCAGCTCTGATGTTAAAATTAAGCATAATGTGAAGAAAATCAATGACTTTTCTTGCAATAATTTGTTTTCATTTTTTCCCCCTCTTGGCTGTAAGAAGGTACCTATTTTAGTTTTTTAAGTCCCTCTGAGGAATCTTGCACCCCAGTCCCCCAAAAGGGGCAGTATTACCAAAATACCTTAGAGTTGCCCCTCCATGAACTCGGGTGGCTTCTGCTCTTGGTAGGAAAAAATATATAACATCAATCTAATTTCAGAGGCCGATGGGAATAAAACTTTTACTGGGCTTCATCAGCCAGACCTTAGATTGAAATGTGGGCCCATTTCACTCTCTATTTCACACTGATCTTTCAAAAGTCATGGAGAAGGCTGCAAAAGTCAGTATCCAACTGAAATCCTGAGTTAAAATTGTTTACAGTTGCCTGGTACAGTAATTAATCTGAAATCATTACTTGTCATTACCTGGCTCGCTGAATATGCATTCAATTAGTTAGGAACTTAGATAAGGAGTGCTATTAGCACAATTAAATATTCCTCACAAATTCCATTGGCTGAATCTGAACATTTCGTTTTAATAGAGTCACTGACAACTGGAACGTTTCCACAGGAATAGGTCCCATGGTCTGGATAATAAGTCTGGTGAGGAATAAGTGAAGGGATTTTGCAATTCTGAATCACAAAGAGAAGATTAAATCTCTTATCAACATTGGAAGATCAACAGAGAGAGAAGGAAGTTGTCCAGGGATGTGTTACTAGTGATGGCAAAGCTAGAAACAAATTACAGAATTACAAAATGGCACACTTAAAATCAATGAAAGAGAACTAACTCTGTGCAATGTGATAGGCTGATTGTAAAGTCCCCATCCCTGGTGGATGATCCCAAGTCAGCAATGTCAAAGAATGACTTGCACTTCCACAGCCTAATTGCAGATGCCAATGAAACTGGGCTGGGGACAGCCCTGTCCATGATGTCTATAACGTTCTCCACTGACTGTCCTGGAGACTGGATTTACCCAATAATACAAAAGGTCAAAACTCACTTCTATCAAAAGGATTTATTCATTCACTCAGAAACAGAGTGAGCTATGTCAAAAGAAAAGTGGTTTTCCTTGTTTGGGCAGTATTCTTTATAGTTGTGTTTAAATTGACTCCTGTAATGTAAACTGAGACTAACTTGCAGTCTAATTCCAGTTGTTTTCATTGAAGAGAAATATCAGAAGCCACAGTTTGGCAGAACATTCAGCTTATTCAATGAAGAAATTGATAAGGCAAAGAAAGGCAAGACTCTGGAGCTAAGGGGGTGTGCAAATTCTCTGTGCTTTTTGGCCTTGTTAGAAAAACCTCCACCCATCTTACAACTATTTTTTACAACATATCCTAGACACTGTGATGTTTGGGTACTAGTCTATGCAGCTAACATAGGGACAATTGTGTCCCTTCCTTTAGGGACTTAATACACCTGAGGGAGAACCCTATGTGCAAACGTAAAATTTCCACAGAAAACTGTAAGCACTGAAATTTTAAGTATAAAATAAGCAGTTCCCTGCCCTCACTTATCTCAGTTTTTCCATCTGTAAACAGAATGTTGATCCTTTAAGAAGGCTTTCCAGTTCTGAAATACTTAAGACTAGTACTTAATCATCAGCTACCTGGAGCTATGACCTGTACCCTCACCAGAAGGTGGGCTTCCCAAGACATCAGCAGAATCCCACTGCAGCTTCCAGGCACATGGTAGAACAACGAATCTCTATTAGTGTCGTAAACTTACTGTGTGTTTGCAATGGTAAACATCTCACCTCAACAGTTGATTTATGTCTGCTTTTTAAACAACTGCAACAGATGGTTGACACTTGAACAGAATACATAATTACTTTGCAATCTAACACTTCATTCTTATTTGTTCTTTCTCAAAGGACAGAAGCTGTGCCTTATGCCATTGGGTCTAATCAGTTAGTTTAATCAGAAGCAGTGTTAGGAAAGTTCTCAAGAGAGATGAGCTGTGGGAGGATTCCTAATCCCAGCCTTTCGGGGACATTAAAAAATGCTGGTGGGGTGGGGTGGTGGAGAGAGAAATCGTAGTACTTTTTAAAAACGCATGCCTCATTCTCATTTGTGTTCCAGATGAGGAAAAAGTTTTTATACATGTTTTTTCTCATTTCTTCCACTTCACCTCCCTTAGCCTCAATTTCTTCATCTGGGTTTGTAATCCCTAACTCAGAGGCTGCTCTGAATAGTAAATGCAATAACTCCTGGAAAGACCTAGCATAGAGCTTGGCATAGAGTGGACACTCCACAAATATCGCTATGGATAAATTTAGGTGAAACTAAAGGGGCATCAACTCCTTCTTGTTCTGACACTGTTAATGTGATTCAAGTTAAGTCCTTGCACCCGCCCATTCAACCAGTGACCTTTCTTAAACCCACATTTCAGGAAGAAGCCTCTATCAATATTTCTCTCCCTCTTTTATGGAATCTCTTCTGCAAACATTGCTTCTCCACACTCTTAACCAAGGCAGCTCCTAGGTTGGCATAAGTCCCTGGAAGCCCAGAAATCCATCTACCCTTCTTTACTCAACCGTTCTTATTCTCCATGTGAATCTATTCCAAATTCCACTCCCTTTGCTGATTCAAGAAATCTTAAATCGAATATGCCACTCCTTCCAAAGTTTACATTTATAAAATAGTGCTATTGTCACCTTACTTGTTTTATGTGTGATATATTCATGGGGATTTTGATATTCACCTATCTCAAGCTTGTCAGAGAACTATGCTGTTTCAGAGAACAAAACAAAAATCTATGACTGAAAGGCAGAGGGTTGTCAAAAAATGGAATTTGGTGTATCAGAAGAAAACAATTCTACTTCACCCAAAGTATCCTAAAGCTTTCAGATGACCCTTGACCAGCGATAATACCATATTTATTTTGGAAAAGATTACATGCCATCACCACACTAAAATTTGGTAATCCAATGAATTTATGCAACTCAAGAAGGCAATGGAATTTAAAGTCTTTAGGGAAAGGGCAGCAAAGTACCGTCTAGAATAATTTACAAAATGTAAAGAAAAGAAATTAGGTAATATAAACATATAGAAAGCTAATTGGAGGGGTCTTAAAAATTCAATCACCATAGAGGAGAAATGCATATTTATTGAGTTCTATGCTAAGTAATTCACATATTTCACACAAAAGAAATGTGGTAACATATGCAATGTTCTTAGCATAGAGGGTGGCATGTAGTGAATGCTTAGTAGAGACTGAGTACTATCATCTCACTCAATTTCAGAAACATTTCTGTTTTGCAGACGAAGAAAATTGGTCTCTGAATATATGGGCAGCCAGGCAAACTTCACAAAAAGAGAATGTGGTGAAATTAGGATTCCAAGTGAATCTTCCAGACATTAAATATCATCCATTTTTTTCTGCTGTGCTACATGACTTGCCATTTGAGCTAAGAAAGAGGACTTTTCTTTCAGAGAATGCCCCATTGCTCATTCACACCCTATCTTGGCAGATGCAAACACAATTCCATCAGAGGTAGAAGACACTCGAAATCTGCTTCCAAGTGATACTTCAGCCCATTGTGAGAATTTTAGTGCACTTCAAGTATATTCACTCATTCAATAAATATATAATGAACATCCTACTGTATGTCAGGAACTATTCTAGGCACATTTGCAGCACAACATCCCAGAACTCCTGCTCATCCCAGTCAACACCCTCTCCAGAGAAACCACTCTTCTGATGTCTATCACCAATATATTAATTTTGCCTGTTCTTGAACTTCATAAAATTTGAATTAAACAGGTTGTACTCTTTCTTGACTGGTTTCTTCCACACGGCATTTTATGCTTTACTTTTAATTTAGCATTATATAATAAATGGTTTCCTTCAGCAAATTTCATTCAACAGAGATTTATGGAGTGTTAACCAGGTGACACACACTGACGCAGACACTGTGCAGGAATATTCACTATACCCAGTATTATTCAACAATATATTGAGGTTCCAACAAATAAGATAAGAAGGAAAATTTTTTTAAAAAGATAAAACACTTGGAAGAGATTAAAATAATCTCTTGTTTTGATGGTGAGGTGACTGCTTACCTAGAGAATCTTAAAATATTATACCAGAATTAATGCAATATTTGGTAAGGTGATGAAGAAATACATTTAACAATAGTCTTTTTCTGTTGTAACAATGCACTTCTAGAAATCAAAATCGACTTTTTCATTTCTAAAGGTATTATTGGGCATGAATGCCCATATATTTGTCCTTCTTGACACATAGGGATAAATAAGTTAACAAAAGAAACAACACATATTAAACACATATTCTAGAGAGGATAAACACATATTAAACACATATTAAACACATATTCTAGAGAGGATAAAGGAAATATAATCCACTAACACAATAAGTAAAATTGTATGGTAGGCTATAACTTGAAAAGTATGTTAGAAGTGGAAAATTAAGCAAGGTAGGGGGAAATTGCCCATGCAAAGGGGGTACAGTTCTAAATGGAGAGATCATACTCTCAAGCTACCTTAATCAAATGAGTATAACACTGGATGGGGAAAAAAAGGTCATGGAAAAAGAAAAGAAGATCCAGATTTGGCTTTAAATATGTACCATAATTTAAGGTATAATAGAGATGTTATTTTAATTTAGAGGAAAGAGAAGTGTGCTATTTATAAAATAAAGCTGGAACAACCACTATCCATCTAGAAGTTAATAAAAGTGGACCACTCTGCTATACTATGCAGAAAAAATAAAGCCCATTTAGGATAGAGACCAAACCTAAATGTAAAAATAATGATAATAACAAAATGATGTAAAAAAATCTCACATGTAAAACTAGAAAGACAATGCATCCTTTATTCCTACATATTTACTGCACCTTGTTTATGCTCGGTGTTTGAGGCACATAAATGAACAAAACACAGAGCTCCATGTTTAATAAGTAGCAGACAATAACAAGCAAAATAAACAATTATATGATTGATTTTGTCAGGAAATAACAAATGCTATAGAAAAAAAGGAATAAAGAGCATAAAGCAGTGAAAGAGAAGCTGTGAATGCTGAAGCCAGAGTGGGTGGGTAGAGAGTAGGTCAGATTACAATACTAATTAATGCCAAAAGATAGGACTGAAAATGTGGCACTTGAGCGAAGACTTGAGGAAGGTGAACTAATTATTCAGGCAGATTCCTTGGACCAGAGAACCCTGAGCAAAGGCAAGAGTTGATATAAAGGTTCTAATGTGGGAGTGTGCCTTGGGTCTTTAAGGAAAAGCAAGGTAGGTATGTGGCTACAAGAAACTGAGTGGGGTGGGGGAGGGGGATTGAGAGAGAGAATTGAATCAGGTCACATAGAGCACTGTAGGCCCTTTTAAGAACTTCATGTATAACCATTACATCTGAAAAACTAGAAATTAAGCCCTATTTGACAAGATAGAAATTATAAATCTTACTGATTTACATACCATAAAAAAGGAAACAGACAAAACAACAGATTTGGAAAGAAGTATTTGCAGTACCTAAGATTCACTATATCTATACTATACACTAAATAGAAAAATGCAACAAGAGTATTGAAGACAATTCACAAAAGAAAAAAACAGAAGAGTTCAACAGGTATATGAAGAGTTTATCTACCTTTCTAGTAGTTAAGTCAATGAAAATAGTGACATATGGATATATGTCTGTAAGACTGGAATAAATTAATAAAAACGCTATAATTCTAATCACTGGCTAAGATTCACAGTTACACTTCGTAGTAGACATATGAATCAATGCATTTTAAAGCAGTTTGTCAACATCTAGTAAGATTAATGACATTTATGGAAACTATAATTTTAAGTGATTGCTTTTACACCTTTGTAAGTCTTTTTATCATAATCAATTCAAATATTTATATAAAATTTGACTCTACAACCTGATTTCGTGTATATGTGTGTGTGTGTATGTGTGTGCAAAAGAGTGCATGTGTGCACACATACTCATATAGGTATTTTTGGATGGGCTCAACATTGGAAAAAGATGCCCAGTGATTTTGGCTTTGGCACCAGAACCCTGGTTTAGTCAAACTTGTCTGTTTTGTTTTATACATAATAATATACATATAAGCATGCATAAGTATATATATTTTTAGATTTATATTTCATATATATGCAAGTAATTTTGGCATAAAAATTCAAGCTTACAAAAACAGGCTTTCTTTTATTCCAATATTCATTTTTTGTTGTTGTTGTGGAAACTAAGGCCCAAAGAAACAACCAACTTTACAGAGTCTGTGAAAAATAAAGCCAGACATAGCTCTTTTTCTTTCTTTTTTAAAAAATCATGCCAATGTTCTTTCTGGAAAAAAGAGCCTGAGAATTTTGAATTAGATGTGTTCACATAATATATTGCTTGCTTGTCTTCTCTTAGTCCACTCTAGATTTTTTCCACTGTGTTCCAGAGTCTCCCAAACTTTTTAAAGTTTATGCTTGAAATAAAGCAGCATTCAAAAGTTCTCTGTACTGAGGACAAATGTGTTGATTATTGTGTTACATTTCCCATTATAGGAACATCAGAGAGAAATATCTGGACAACAAGTGGCCATGGAGTAGAAATGGAGAATTACTGGGAAATGCATGCAATTCTGTGGACAAGGGACAAAGGATTCTGAAGGCACTGATGCCAAAAAATTCATATCAGAAAAGAGCAAAGAAAGAGGATTTTGTCCCAAGATTTTTTTAAAAATTACAAATACAAATATCAACAAAGGTCCATAGATGTTTTAAATTTTATTCCAAGTGGAAAAAAAGTCTTCCAATTTTGTTGAACACTTTCTTTAGGCAATAAAGCTTATATTTATTTACAACCTCACATTTAATCATCCTGATCTATGTCTAGATTTATATAAAGAAAATAGCCAAGACCAAGAGAAGAGAAGCAACTTGCCTAAGGTCACAGAGTCAGCTATCAGCACTTCCAGAACTGGACTTGTATGTTCTGACACATTCATTATCCCATCCCTTTCCTCACGGAATAACCGGGGGTGAGATCTTGAATGACTGCAGAAAACGGAGAACCCATAGTTCCAGGGACACAAAAGTAAAACAAAAGCATTTTCAAATATATCTACTATAACTGAGGAGAACACATCTTCTGCAATGCTGATATCAGCTTTTTATTTCTGGACACAGATAAAAGTTACATGCTGTACATCACCACTGAGGACATAGCTTCTTGAGGGTGGAAGACTGATGATTCATCTCCTACTATTTTGTATCTTTTTGACTTCATAATACTTTTCTTTTTCCACTGAGCTTTGAGCACTTTGAAATCATGAAATATATCTTTGATTTTTGGTCCTTGGGGCAAGCTTAATATGATCACAAAGTAGATGTGGATAAATTAATGAATGATTGAATGAATGAATGGGTGCATTTCCAACTTACAAGTGCAAAAACACTTCTACTTGTGGACATGCGACCTCAGGAAGTTGTTGGTGACTCCCAAGCGCTTAATCACTGAAATTGCTTATTATCATATATGTGTGTGTATGTGTGTGTATGTGCACACTGACAGTCACTTCCCCAGTGTTGTCAGTCAGAATAATTCAATACTTAGGGCACTTTATGTTTTGGTATGACTTCAGAATAAATGTATCTTCTTGAGCCACTGATAATCTTTGATTTGAAATACAATTTGGGGGAGGCTATCATAGGTCAGTTACTATGCCAGGTGCTAAGAATAAAATAGGCAAAAACAATTTCTCTACATGTGCAGAAACTCAGAGATAAGTTTAAGACAAATACGTACGAGGAACTAGAGAGCACTAAGAAGGGCTTTGGACTTGTATTTGGATGTGAGACCTGAAGGATGAATATAAACTGTGCATTCAGAGACGGTGGGCATAGGAGTAGGCAGTGGACTATTTGGGGAAGCTTTTACAGACTGATGGATCTTCATGTGTGAATGGCACATGGTACATGAGAAGATCTGAGAGAAGATATACTTTCATGAATGTGGAGTGTCTATGTTTACTTGGAATGATAAGAAGGAGATAAAATCTGAGAACAAAGAGAAAATAAACTCTGAGAGATAGGAGAAAAAAGCGATAAAATCTGAGAATAAGCAGTACCAAATCACAAAGAGCCTTGTAAACTTAGCCTAATATCTTAAACTTTATCAAGGGCTTTGAAGGTTATTGAGTGGTTTCAAGTAGGGGGTGCAGTGTTATCTTCAGGTTGCTTTTGAGAAAGGTTACTCTGCTGTGTGAAAACATGGTGAGATGGGCAACACTGAAAGAAGATATGTTTCTTCATCTAAGATGCTAACACAGTTGGAAACCAGCAGGGTGTGTTTGAAATGGGTCCTATTTCATTTGATACACTAGTGCAGGTAGGATTTGAGATAGAGCCAAACACAGAGCCTGGCACAAAATACGCATGCAAAATATCTCAGTTTCTCCCCACTCACTTCTAATTTCCTCCTTTTCTCTTGTCCTATAATTTTCTTAAGTGCTCTTATACGTTGCTCATGTTATGTCTGTTTTATGTATGTGTGTGGGAGAGTGGGGTAAGAATTGGCCTACCTACAGTCAAATCTCCAGGCAGCACCGAGTCTTTCAAGAATCACATTCAATTTCTTATCCATAAAAACACCAAACGGCGGATGACGCTGGTGCTGCGGGAGGGCCCAGAGGCCCTGGGGGCCCTGGAATGGGAGGCCGAGGTGGCTTCCTCAGAGGCTTCAGCCTAGGGGTCCTGGGCCGGGGCCAAGGCCATGGAGCTCACAGAGGCAAGGCCGAGGACGAGGAGAGGCTCCCTGTCACCAAGCTGGGCCGCCTGGTCAAGGACATGAAGATCAAGTCCCTGGAGCAGATCTATCTCTTCTCTCTACCCATCAAGGAATCTGAGATCACTGACTTTTTCTTGGGGGCATCCCTCAAGGATGAGGTTTTGAAGATTATGCCTGTGCAAAAGCAGACCTGTGCTGGCCATCGGACCAAGTTCAAGGCATTTGTTGCCACTGGGGATTACAACGGACAATGTGGTTTGGGTGTCAAGTGCTCTAAGGAGGTAAGCCACTGCCATCCGTGGGGCCATCATTCAAGCCAAGCTCTCCATCATCCCAGTGCAGCAAGGCTACTGGGGGAACAAGATTGGCAAGCCCCATACCATCCCTTGCAAGGTGAATGGCCGCTGTGGCTCTGTGCTGGTGTGCCTCATCCCTGCCCCCAGGGGCACGGGCATTGTCTTAGCCCCTGTGCCCAAGAAGCTACTGATAATGGCTGGAATTGACAACTGCTACATCTCTGCCAGGGGCTGCACCACCACCCTGGGCAATTTCGCCAAGGCCACTTTTGATGCCATTTCCAAGACCTACAGTTATCTCACTCCTGATCTCTGGAAAGAGACAGTGTTCACCAAGTCTCCGTATCATGAATTCACTGACCATCTTGTAAAGACCCCCACCAGAGTTTCCATGCAGAGGACGCAGGTGCCAGCTGTAGCCACCACATAATTTTATATGAGAAAAATAAAGTGAATGAAGCTGGTTAAAAAAAAAAATCACACTCCAGCTCTTTTAATGCCCTTTCAATTTCTTTTTAGTTCTATTTTGAATAGGACTCTCTCTCTCCAGGTGTTCCTTATCATGGGTGGGAAAAAAGAAAGGGGAGAAAGTTATGATTGTCCTTTCCTCCAGTCTCTGAGTGTGACATTGTTCTGTCCATATACAATCTCCCCAATTTTCAGGTATACATAGAGGTCACGGAAGACATTTTTATCATCCTTTCCCTTATATGTCCTTGTTATCTGTGATCTTCTTAAGAAGAACCTGTGGTGAAGTAGTAAGTTGACGAGGTCCACATAGACCTGATACTATTCAATATTCACTAACTGCTTCTCTCTTTGAGGAGAAGGAGGTAAATATACCCTCTCTGATCAGATGGTATTATGGTTAATTTTATATGTCAACTTGACTGGGCCACAGAATGCGCAGACATCTAGTTAAACGTTTTTTTCTGGGTGTGTTTTTAAGAATGTTTCAAGAAGAGATTAGCATTTCAGTTGGGGGACTGAGTAAAGCAGATGGCCCTCCCTAATGTTGGTGGGCATCATACAATCCATTGAAGGCCTGAATAGAACTAAAAGATGGAAGAAGGTTGAGTTTGCTTTCTGACTGAGCGTTTGAGATGGGACATTGGTTTTCTCCTAAACTTCGACTGGGACTTACACCATCATCATTCCTGGTTCTCAAGCCTTCAGACTCAGACTGGATTTACACCATTGGCTCTCTAACTCTCTCTATATATATCCTATTTATTCTGTTTCTCTGGAGAACTGTACTAATACTGATGTTAAAACAGGAAAATTATGTCAAAAGGTTGTTATGGAAGAAGAAAACGTGTTACAGTGAAACAACTTTCACTTCCATAGTTCCAACTGCTCTGGAATTAGGGGCAATTTCTCCAGGGATGGCAGCTTGACAGCAAATGGCTGAGTCTCTGAAAGGCTATATGATCACTTTTCTAAGTAAACTGTGGAGCGTCTCTTCATTGAGATAAAATGCACAGATCCAGTTTAAAGTAATGCTACAACCCCCATCCACCTGACAAACTATTGTCTTAAATGTCAAACAAAAATATCACACTTCTATGAAACTTTCCTTAATCCCTCAGGTAGAGAATGTTCACAACTTCCTCTGTGCTCAAAAAAATCTTTTTTGTACATTACACAGTACAAGCTTGTATTATACTGTATAATTTAAATTTTCATTTGTGTATCCATTGGTCCCACTAGTATCTTGTGATTTGATTATGATTTTATCATGCCCTCTCTCTGTACATTCAGAACTTTCACATAAAAATAGGTGGTCAGCAAAGAAAAAAAAAGAAAAAATGTTTTTTTATATTAATGAATGAATCAATCCATACAGGCTCTGAGAAATACCTCCTAAGAATTATTCTTTAATTTTTTATTTGGAAATAACTATAGACTCATAAGAAATTGCAAAGACAATAAATAAAGGTTCCCTGTGCCCATCACTCAGCTTCTCCTAATGATAACGCCTTATATAATTATTGCATATTATCCAAAGAAGGAAATTGATATTGGAGCAATACAATTAACTGACCTTTCTTGGATTTCATTTGTTTTTGTATGTCCTAATTTTTTTTTGTATGTCTGTGTATATAGTTCTATGAGATTTTATCACCTGAATGATTTGCAGAATAGAAATACAGAACTGTCTTGTCAGCACTAAGAAACTTCCCTGTGCTCCCCCTTTATAGTCACACTCTCCCCTTCTTACCTAATCCTTGATAATTATTGACCTGCTCCCCATTTCTATAATTTTGTTTTGAGAATATTATATAAATGGAATCATGAAACATGTAACCTTTTAAGACTGTAATTTTTCACTCAGTATGATGCTCCTGAAGTCCATCCAACCTGTTGAATTTATCTGTAGTTTGTTCCTTTTTATTGCTGATTAGTATTCCCTTGCATGGATATACCAAAGTGTGTTTAGCCAGATGCCTAAGACTTTTATTTGATCTTCCCAAGTTTTCTATCATTACCACCTAATGCTTATACTTCTCATAGATGACATAATTAAATATCTCCTCCCCAGGATTCTTTGTGTAAGTGCTTCCAGTCAACTTCTTTTCTATAAGCCATTTCACCTAATCTGAAGTCCTTACTGTGCTAGGGAAGAATAACTAGACATCCAACTTGGCCCTCTTTCATTCTCCAATGCAGCACCAGCAATAGCTCTTTCTCAGTAGTAAGGACATAATATTTATAGACTCTTGGCAAGACTTTGGAACTGTACAGGTTCACAGTAAGTGATTTTGGTAAATGTTCCTAATTCACTCTAACTCCTCCTGCACACATTAATCTTGTACCCCAGGGTTTTTTTGGCAACACATTTTAGATGTTATCATAAAGAATTTATTTCTAAACCACGAATAACTCAGTGAGTCTGAGAGTTTGCTCTTCGTGGGGAAATGTTTTTAAAGCAAAATCAGTGATATTTGAAATAGCTACTGCAAGAACTGAATTTAACAAATCAGTATACACTTACAATTGCACTGATAACTTGGGGGTGGGGGAGATGGTTGTGGCATAAATGGGAAAGGCAGCAACAGCATTTTCTTACTCTAAGTGGTGGAGTGGGCATTTTTTCAGTACAATAATGATTCAAACACACAAAAGGAATCCCTATGATGCTAAATAAGGAACACTTTGTGTTTTCTTCTCTTTTCTTTTTTTTTTTTCCACTCTCACCCTGAGATTAGGGGAGAGAATGGAAAAAAGTAATGAGAATCCAACTTGGCGAAAGTAAAGTGCTTTCTCTGTTAGGAGTACAAAGAGAGACGTCCCCAGGACTTTCATGTATATTCTGGAAGGAAAGCCTGCTTCCAGAAATGGCAAGCTTAACCTTCTCAAAGTTTCATTTTCCTGAAATATCAAGGCTTAGTCTTGTTCTTTTGTTACTGAATACATCTCCCATAGAACTCAAATGCCTTTTGCACTGACCCTGGAGCTGATGGTGGAGGCAGCAAGGGAATGGGTGAGGAGAGGGACAATGTATTTCATGTTTCTTATAATCAGTTTCTTTCAGGGGCTTCTTCAGGGACTACCTGATCCTTTCACAACAGTTCTCTTCCTGATCAAGGAAAAGAAATGTGATCTCACAGTCTCCTTGTAGCTCTCCTTCATGGAAGTGATTTTCTTGTTCTGAAACCAAAATGATTTCTAGGGCATGGCTGAAAAGTAAGCATTCTTGGCTTGTTTTCAATTTCTTCATCCCCAACCATGACTGGAAAATTGTTAAGCAGTCTTTCTCATGGTTTCTTTCTGTTTTTACTATTCCAGTTCCCTTTATATGAATCATTTTTCACTGCAGCAGAAAAAGTGAGGGAGGGAAAGGTAACACAGTGCCAGAGAATATAATGTCTGGTCTCTGCTGAGTGCTCTAACTCAGGTGGATAGTTGGGAGCATTTCTAGCTGGATTTCTGGCTGGAAAGGGATTTTAAAAATTACAGAAACTGAAAATAGCCCTCATGCTGATGGCCAGGATTAACTAGAAGTAGAAGTGCACACTGCCTACAAGAATGTTAGGAGAGATTTCCAGAAGGATCTTGCCCAAGAACCTCTTCACTTGTGCTCTCCAATTTTTAAGTTTGAGTTCAAGATTAAAATAGATGTTTTATAATCTCTTAATATCTGTTTTAATATCTGAAACACTTTCTATTCCATAAGAGGATAGGATGGGAACAAAATCATGGAATTTTCCAACTCTTGGTGCATGTAGTGAGTAGAAATTTGACTTAGAAAGAATTGGATTTTGTAGGCAGGCCTGACTGTACATTCTCACTTTGTTATGTATCAGTTGTTGATTTTTGGAGAATTCCCATTACTGTTCTGATATAGGACACTGTAACGCTACCTTTCTCACAAGGCTATTGTGGTATTAAGATGTGTGTGGAATATCCAGTCCAGGGCTCAGCACATGGGGCTCAATAAAATGTAATGTCTTATTGGAACAGCTTAGCTCTAGTACAGGCCTTAAAAACAGTCTGCTCATATTTCTTCCATTTACAAACAAGAAATCAAAACCTAGGAACAAGAATTTACTAACACAGGAAGTTAGTATTAGAGACCTGACTCCTTGGCTACTATACGTAGAACAGTTTGGACTTACATTTATAACTTCTGTGTGTACACTTTTAAATATTTACAGTACATAGATAGTGTTTATAATAAATAGCTTCAGTGTAAATCTGGCATATATCTAATAACACAAAACCATAAACGCAGGTAAAGGATGATGACTACTCAAACGAAAATAAAACAGATTCTGTTACATCCAAACCAAAGATTGAATTCAGTATCAGGTTACAACATGAGTTCACTTATTTTTATCATACTCAGCCTACATCTGACTTTGTTACCCAATGCATATTATGCTGGGACTGTTATGTAACATCCCTGAATTCAGCTGTTGTTCCAGCAGATGACATTAAAACTCCTTCAACAACCCTTAAGATAACATAACAAATGAATTTCATCTCCTTAGGATTTCTGGCAATGATTGAAAACTTAATTAACATATGTCTAGAAAGACAAGCCGAAGAAGAGGACAGAAAAATGATTATTCCACTTATTAAGTGTATTCCTAAGCTTACTTCAAAATGATTGGATTGACAGTTCCCATTGGATGATGGACACTTATGGCCCATTGCCTGTGACCTCTACAGTGACTGATGGGAAGGTCAAAATTGGCTATAAACATACACAGAGGTTGAGGTAGATATAAATGTTTACTCGTGACTAGTATTAAAGATATGATTTAACCTTTTAAAATGCATCAATTACATGATACATAAGCAATCTCTTATATCTTCTTTAAAACATATTACTTAAATAAAATAGAATTTTAGCCTTATAGATAGCTTTCACAACAACTTAAGTTGACTGACGGTCAGGAGATTTTTCCTTACCTTTTTTAACAAATTTTTAAGTGTACAGTACAGTATTGTTAACCATATGCACGTTGTTGTAAAGCCGATCTCTAGAACATTTTCATCTTGCATGGCTGAAACTCTATACCCTTTGAAGAACAATTCCCCATTTCTCCCTCCCCCCCAGCACCCAGCAACCACCATTCTACTTTCTCCTTCTAAGAATTTGCTTACTTTAGATACCTTATATAAATAGAATCATGCAGTATCCAAAAGAATTGAGATCAGGATCTCGGAGAGATATTTGTAATTCTCATGTTCACGGCAGCACTATTACATTATTACACACAACAGATGGAAACAATCCAAATGTCCATCAATGGATTACTGAACAAAAAAGCATGGTATATACATACAGTGGAATTTTATTCAGCCTTAAAAAATCATGAAATCTTGTCATATGTTCTAACATAGGCAAACCTTGAAGAAATTATGCTAAGTGAAAGAAGGCAGTTACAGAAGGACAAATTAAATGAGGCTATTCACATGCTATATTTTAGCATCATGACCTACTTTTCCCTATGAAACTAAGACTTTTTAAAAGATAAACCAAAAAAAAAGATAAACCAATGTTATGCTCTTTCGGACAGGGAAATTCAAAGACTACGTCATTAAAACAGAAGTTTGTGCAGACTAATTATCTAAATGTTTCTCATGAAAGATTTGAGATCAACTTCTTACGGAAAATGTAAAAATGATCAGGAAGAAACACCTTCAATGTTTTATTAGTGTTATATAATCTAAACAAGAACTTTTGCTCTTTGGGCTTCAATTTTCTTACTGGCCAAAAATCAAAACAAGCAAACAAACAAAAAAAAAGGAGGTGTAGCTTGTGAATCTCTAAAGGGTCTTGACAGTTCTAAAAGTTTATGGAAGTCAATCTTGTATGGAATCAAAAGATTTTCCAAAGGATTTGGAGTCTGAAAGCCTGGATTTGACTTTGACTTTGTCACTAAATAGCTTTGTGGTCTTTCATAGTCTTGGTTTCTTCATTTATAAAATGATGCTGATACCAGCAGCCTCCCAGACTTCTGGAGTGTAAATCATATGACACTGCTGCGTATATGAATGCATCTTTCACTTCCTAAAAATATGAGGATTCTCCAGTGATTCTATTATTAGTATTAATCAATAGGATATATTAATCCTAAGAGCCTGGGAAACAAACATGATGGTCTCTAACAAGATCATGCACATACTGGATTCTTTCTACCAGGGGCTTTAAGTGAATCTAAATTTGGGAGGATCTCAGAACCTGAGAATTATAGGACCTGTAATTTGAGATCTGAAAATTCTGGAAGCTCAGCGAAGTTAAGCCAAAGGCAAGGTATGATTCAAGATACCAGATGAGGTTAAGAAATATCATGAATTACTGGGATAGAACATATTTCTAAATACCTATTTAACTTATTTTAACTTATTTTAAAAATGTATTCCCATACAGACTCGATGACAATATTGATTTCAAGAATTAATCAAGGAGAATGGATGAATGGTTGCTCAAACAAGGGGCAAGTGATGTGCTTGCCCCTTGCCTAAGTGATTTACTCATATTATTTTGTATAATCTTCCTGATAACCCTATCAGATAAGGATGTCTATTCTTATTTTACAGATGGAGGTACTGAGATGCCTACAGCCATGGAACAGAGATAAGATGTGAGTCCAAAGGATCATCGATCTATCTATCTATCTATCTATATACCTTCCTATGTCTGTATCTATATAATAATTTAAGAAAATAAAATCCAAATCTTATTTTCATATTGGTGAATCTTGGTCAAATAAGAGAAAGGGTTCATCACAAGTGAAAGTTAACCTCGGGATCATGCATGAGTAAAAATAAAGAAAAAAATAGGAGGAGGGAAATAAGAAATCTGAAATAATTTGTTGGTCTAATAGGCTAGTATTTCCATGAACAATATTATCAATAATAATAATAAACCCTTTTATAGGCTTGTATAACTCCATGGGAGAAATAAAAAAAAAAGGGGGTATAACTGAGGTACATTTTAACACTTGATTCATACTTCATTAGAATAAATCAATTCTTAGAATTTCCTCAGAATAAGGTATCTTAGGAAAACTCCAGATGCTCCAGCAGTAATTTATTTGCCTTACGGCTTAGTTAGTGGCTTTTGGAAGAAGACAGAACCTGACCATATGAAGAAAGACAACATAGTTATCTTTGCCATCAGAAAAAATTTGGTAAAATTTTAAAAAACAGTGTATATGTAAAAACCTATGTGAGGAATATTCAGAGAACATAAATGATACAGCATGAAGACATATTTGTCCGAAGCCTATCCTCTTTTATGAAGCCTATCTATTATTGGAGTCTTTTCACTCCTTCCTGAACTCTGTTCCTCAGAACTCACTGTGTGTCTCAAGTAGACTGGATCCCTCCTCTCCAACTATGGTTGGAGATTTTTGAATAGACATATGGTTCTCAACCACCACTGTAGGTATGCAAAATAACTCCTAGACTTTAAGCATTATACAAGCCACGTTCTGAATTATGGAATGAGGGTTTTTTTGTTTTGTTTTGTTTTTTGAAATGCTTTCCTTACTTCTCTCCATTTCTGGAAATCTTAAGTAATTTGGCATCTTGTCATATATTGAAGGTCAGGCTGACAGCAATGGACATGCTCAATTTCTTTCTGATTTCCCAAGGAGATTCATTGATGTACTATATTTTTAGTGTGTGATTAGGTCCCTCACATTAATAACAGAATACAGACCATCTGTAATTCTGATTATTAGTCTGTCTTGAAAAATGAGGGGATTCATTTAACTAGTATTGAAGAACTAATTTGAAATTTACTAGCAATTCATTTTTCCCGGTTATACATTAGATTACAGGTCACTGAATTTGAAATCAGCCTGGATTCTTAATGCACAGGGGGAAAACATCTGCTAAGAAACTACCTAGAAGTAGCTTAAAATATAAAAAGATAAATTCCTCCATTATAATTAAGGAGACATTATTTCCTGAGATTCTATTGACTGACTTAATGTTACATTCTTTTCTTGGAGAACATTCAAGCAGATGCCCATCTGTAAATATTGATGAGGATGCAGTGGAAAGAGTATTGATTTTACAATCAGAATAATATAAGTTCAAATCCCAGCACTGTCTTTTAGTTACAGACAGATCTTGGAAGACTTATTTACTTAACTTCCCTTATTCTCAATTTCCTCACTTACAAAAATCAGAAAAAGACATTTAGACTTACAGAGAACTTTTCACCTTTACAGCTATCAATCACTTCTTAGCCCACTCTTTTCTCTGCTTATGTCCCTAGGGGTGAGTGCATGTGTGTTTGTGTGTGTGTAACTATTCTGTAAGGATTTGTAACATCATGTACATAGGTTTAATGTAAGAATTCAAAGAACTGATGTCTATAAAACCTTTATACTTGATGAAGGATAATGATATGCTGATCAAGAGAGAAGGATACAGAGAAAGATTTTTTTTTAATAAGAAGGTAGAAAACTTATAAACAGGGCATAATTGGTGGCACTGTTCCATAGATAAATTTACTTTATTATACAAGGGATAAATTATTTGGTTTCTGGGAAATGTAGATTCTAAGAGTTTTGTTGTATAGCTATGCATGGAATATATTCTGTTTTACAGGTACTATACAAACAAACAAAATCTTTTCAGACTGAAACATGATAAATTGGGAAATGGAAAAGAGCTAGTTTGGGCATTATTGCTAACACAAAAGAGGAGTACCATACTGAAGTTTTCGAGGAGTCAGCAGGGGAAGAAAGTTAAATCTTAAGTGGAAAATGGGCATTAGATAATCTCCTTGCCTCTTGTTTCTCTGCAGGACTTGTTGCAGCCAGTAAAAATATTCCAAGTATTTGTGGATGTCTTCAGACTCATGAGTCCTGCTTGCTGATATTGCTGTGGATGGAAAACCTGAGCCAAGAGATGTGGATCTTGTCTTTTAGGAGACTTCCTGGATTTGGTGGAGGTTGATGGAGGAGATCCTGGTGCTTCAGTAGGTATCCCTGTACCTGGCCAGGACTAGAGAGGACCCAGCCTTGCCCCTAGTATCTGGAATAGGGAGAGTGTAATGCACTCTACAGGACATAGTGAGTTCCTCTCCTTGTATTTAGTTCTGCTGATTAACAAGTAGACTTGGGCTTCAACAAAGTTCTATTCAGTGAGAAAGAACAAGGAAGAGGATGGAGGAATGTTTTGGATGGACTAAAAGAAAAGCAGTCATTAAAAAAAAGGGGACTTTGCTGGTTGCGCAGAGTTTAAGAATCTACCTGCCAATGCAGGGGACGCAGGTTCGATCCCTGGTCTGGGAAGATCCCACATGCTGTGGAGCAACTAAGCCTGTGTGACACAACTACTGAGCCTGCACTCTAGAGCCCGCGAGCCACAACTACTGAGCCCACATGCCACAACTACTGAGCCTGTATGCTGCAACTACTGAAACCTGCGAACCTAGAGCCCATGCTCCAAAACAATAGAAGCCACCGCAATGAGAAGCCCACACACTGCAACAAAGAGCAGCCCCCACTTGCCACAACTAAAGAAAGCCCACGCCCAGCAACACAGCTTCCCTGGTGGTGCAGTGGTTAAGAGTCCGCCTACCAATGCAGGGGACACGGGTTCCCCAAGGCAGCCAAAGACCCAATGCAGCCAAAAATTAAAAAAAAAAAATAAAATAGTGATGAGTCTGCCATCCCTTTGCCTAATAGAGCTTTATTATATTTGCCTTTCAGAGTCAATTACCTATCAAAAGTGCCTTTTACCCCCTAGCTGGGACCATAATTTTCTGTTTATTTAAGGTCCTTCCAGAAATATTTCAGGAAGTAGCCAATTTCACCTGATCACTTGAGGTATTTTTAATAATAAATGTTGAAGCCCAACATTTATTAAAGAGGCCAGCCTCTTTCTGGGTTTTCCCTTTTTCATTTCATTTTACTAAAAGATTGAAATTCTCCCTGATTCTATGTTCCTTAATACCATTTAGCTTGTCAGCAGTTCTTTCTCTTTAAAAGTACTTCATTTTAATTCATTCCTGGTGGCTGTGCTACCTGAGAGAAAATATTTGCAAGAGAACTATAATATCTGATCCAAAATTTTTATTCTCGGTTACTACTATTCATATAGTTTTCAGCCAGCATTAATGTCCTCTGGTAGAAACACTCATTATTAATATATTCATTATTCCTGATTGTGTTAAATCTTGACAGTTCCAGAAACTTATCTCATGTGAACCCACTTGTGTACACTGGAGCACTGAATAATTACCATTGAATTTGACACTTTTCATTGCTCCAAATAGGTATAATGGCTTTTATTTAAATACAATTAAGGTCCATCTTTTTATTTAGATATTCACTATATTTTACCTTCTTAAATTGTGGTCACTGTCTTGTAATAATAAATTAACAGGAAGAAAAATAAAGATTAGTGACAGATGAAACAAAAGAATAACACCAATACTGATAACAGCCAACAGCTGCACAGCATCTACTATGTGTTAAGCATTTGGTTAAACATTCTATATTCAATACCTAATTTAATCCTCAAAAAAGCGTATAAATTAGAAATAGCAATTTTATTTCCACGTTGATATTGAGGAAACTGAGATCTGGGAGGTTAGGTGATAACTTACTCAAGATGTTAATAGCAATATAATACACATGTGTGCAATATACAGAAGGGGGTGGACCTGGGCCTCAGACAATAATCTGTTTTATGTCATGTCATAACACATGCTTTTAACCTTTACCCTGGATTCTGAATTTTCTGGGTCTTTATATCCCTCAGTCAAGATTTCAACCCTGGGCAGAAGTACCCACTTGCCAGATACAATGGTAAGTTTTTTCCCATGGCCCCTTTACAGCTTGCATAACAAAGAATGTCCTAATAAATGCTAAACTGGATTATAGTTAGTTCCTAAAGGATTATCTACATTAAGTGATTTTTGTTCAAATACACAATGTTTTTATTTGATCCAAAAGCTTTGAGTTTTGTGTACACTTATACATACACTGACTGAGATTAAAATACCCATTAGTTAATGATTTTAACAACATTGGCCTAGAAAGTTCCACATATTTTTGTTATGGAAGAAGAAAACTACAGAAAAGTTTTATGTTTACAATTCTGTTGATGAGGTTAATCATTTCTTTAAAATAGTGATATAATTCAAATCACTAGTGTCTGCCATCAAATAATAATATTATTGGATATTTTGAGTAACTGAGAATAAATTTTTATCACATAATACTTTTTTATGAAAGAGACAGATATTCTTCTTTAAGCTTTTAAATAAACACTGATCATTTGGCATCTGCTTCTTTTATGTCATGTCCTATTGCATCATGTATATTAAAAGTTTGGCCAATACTGTGTTAAAATCAATTAATAATGGGTATATTAATCTCAGCTAGAGTATGTGTGTGTAAAACTCAAAACTTTTGGATCAAAACAATATTCTGGAAGTCAATGATAAGGATGGTATCGTAATCATATCTGTGCCACCAAAGCGCTAAAAATATGTATCCTCCTGGGTAGAAGGTTTTGGCAGCATATACTGCTATTTTGCCCCATCTTAAATATTTGTATCAATTAAATCAATTTGTATCAATTAAATATTTGTATCAAGTTTTTGTTTGTGGACAACAAAAGATAACCAGCTAACTCAGAGGAAAGTAAGTTTAATAGAAGGATATTAGCTTGTTCATAGGGAAGCAAGAGAACCAAAAGAGGTTGGTCTATAGCACTGTAGAGTCCACCACTGCTTCTTTACCTGCTTCTTAGCTCAAGAAATGGAGGCTGCTGCCCTCACTTCAAAATGATTTCTGAACTGTCTCCATGCTTTGTACTCCTAACTCATGGTCCCAAGTCCTGGACAAAAACACTGACTTGCTATAAAGAGGTAAGGTCATGTGGCCATGGTCTAGCTACCAAAACATTGGAGAGAGTGTCAGGTTTTTTGGCTTCTGAGGTCAGAGCAGAAGTACAAAGAGATGGCAACTGCTTCCCCAGAAATGACTGCATAGGGTTAGTTTTTACTGATCAGTGACTAAGTATTTTCACCATTGAAATAAATTAGTTGGCAAGAGGGTGGGGGAGGCAAAAAATTAAAGCCAGAAAACCTGTGTTCAAACATATTCTTTGCTACTAATTAACTTTGGAATCAAAATCATAACAACTCTGCATTAAAATTATAAAGGTCAAACTATAGAGCACTTTTTAAGTAGAAGAGGTTATCTGTCAAATTACAGTTACTAAGCTAAATGGATGGGGCAGATTTATCACAACGGTTTTAAAGTCTCTTTTCACTTGTATTTCTGGGCCCTACCAGATAGAGAGAAAGCAAAACCATACTTTTATATTAACTGTGGGCCTCCTTTCTGCAAGTTTGACACCTAAGGTCTTAAAAAAGATTTCAGAGCACACTAAAATGAGAACCAAAACCCACAATATAGCTGTTGCAGCCAATTTTCCCCAGCCACACTCTTCAGAAAAGCTAATGAATCTAATAAAATCTTGTAGGTCTTGCCAAAGAACCCATACATGATTTAAAAGATACAAAAAGTTCTTATACAAATGGTCAGTCGAATACCCACAAAATCTCTGGTAAACATCCCAGAGGCTGGTATGAATAAAGTTAAATGCATATATTTGACTTGTTTATTCTAATAACACTTTGGTTGTTTAACGGCTTTCAAAACAGTTACAAAAACACTTTCTTCAGGACTTCCCTGGTGGTCCAGTGGTAAAGAAACTGCCTTACAATGCAGGGGATGCGGATTCAATCCCTGGTCAGGGAACTAAGATTCCACATGCTGCAGGGCAACTAAGCCCGTGTGCCATAACTACTGAGCTTGTGCGTCTCAACTAGAGAGACCATGTGCCGCAAATCACAGAGCCCATGTGCTCTGGAGCCAGTGCGCCACAACTACAGACCCCACGTGCCCTGGAGCCTGTGCGCCAAAACTAGAGAAGAGAAAACCCACACACCACAACAACAGAGAAGCCAGTGCTCTGCAACAAAAGATCCTGCATGACTCAATGAAGATCCCACGTGCCGCAACTAAGACTTGACACAGCCAAAAAAAAAATTAAAAAAAAAAAAACTGACTCATACAGAGTGAAATAAGTCAGAAAGAGAAAAACAAATATCATACATTAACATATATATGTGGAATCTAGAAAAATGGTAAAGATGATCCTGTTTGTAAGGCAGAAATAGAGACACAGATGTAGAGAACAAACGTATGGACACCAAGTGGGGAAAGCTTGGGGTGGGTGTGGTGAGATGAATTGGGAGATTGGGATCGACCTATATAGACTATCATGTATAAAACAGATAAGTAATTTAAAAAAAAGGACAGAAAAAAAATGATTAGCTATAACATACAGAACCTACAAATTTAAAAATAAGCAAACAGCCCAGGATAGAAACCCCAGAGATAAACCCATGCACCTAATCTATGGTCACCTAATCCGTGACAAAGGAGGCAAGAATATACAATGGAGAAAATACAGCCTCTTCAATAAGTGGTGCTGGGAAAACTGGACAGCTACATATAAAAGAATGAAACTAGAACAGTACCTAATACCATACACAAAAATAAACTCAAAATGGATTAAAGACCTAAATGTAAGACCAGACACTATAAAACTCTTAGAGGAAAACATAGGAAAACACTCTTGACATAAATCACAGCAAGATCTTTTTTGACCCACCTCCTAGAGTAATGAAAATAAAAACAAAAATAAACAAATGGGACCTAATGAAACTTAAAAGCTTTTGCACAGCAAAGGAAGCCATAAACAAGACGAAAAGACAACCCTCACAAGGGGAGAAAATATTTGCAGTCGAAGCAACTGAAAAAGGATTAATCTCCAAAATATACAAGCAGCTCATGCAGCTCAATATCAAAAGAACAAATAACCCAATCAAAAAATGGGCGGAAGAACTAAACAGACATTTTGTCAAAGAAGACATACAGATGGCCAAGAGGCACATGAAAAGATGCTCAACATCACTAATCATTAGAGAAATGCAAATCAAAACTACAATGAGGTATCACCTCACACCGGTCAGAATGGCCATCATCAAAAAATCTACAGGGTTTCCCTGGTGGCGCAGTGCTTGAGAGTCCGCCTGCCGATGCAGGGGACATGGGTTCGTGCCCCAGTCTGGGAAGATCCCACATGCCGTGGAGCGGCTGGGCCCGTGAGCCATGGCTGCTGATCCTGCGCGTCCGGAGCCTGTGCTCCGCAACGGGAGAGGCCACAACAGTGAGAGGCCTGCGTACGGCAAAAAAAAAAAAAAAAAATCTACAAACAATAAATGCTGGAGACGGTGTGGAGAAAAGGGAACCCTTTTACACTGTTGGTGGGAATATAAATTGATACAGCTACTGTGGAGAACAGAAGTTCCTTAAAAACCTAAAAATAGAACAACCATATGACCCAGCAATCCTACTACTAGGCTTATACCATGAGAAAACCATAATTCAAAAAGACACATGTACCCCAATGTTTATTGCAGCACTATTTACAATAGTTAGGTCATGGACACAACCTAAATGTCCATGAACAGATGAATGGATAAAGAAGGTGTGGTACATATATACAATGGGATATTACTCAGCCATAAAAAGAAACAAAATTGAGTTATCTGTGGTGAGGTGAATGGACCTAGAACCTGTCATACAGAGTAAAGTAAGTCAGAAAGAGAAAAACAAATATCATATATTAATGCATATATGTGGAATCTAGAAAAATAGTACAGACGAACCAACTTCCAGGGCAGGAATAGAAATGTAGATGTAGAGAACAGATGTGCAGACACATGGGGGGAAGGGAGGGTGGGATGAATTGGGAGATTAGGTTTGGCATAAATACACTACTGTGTGTAAAATAGATAGCTACTGGGAACCTGCGGTATAGCACAGGGAGCTCATCTCGGTGCTCTGTGATGACCTACATGGGCAGGATAGGGGAGAATGTGAGGGAGGTGCAAGAGGGAGGGGATATAAGAAAAGAAAAAACAAAACAAAACAAAACAGTTTCTTTTGCCTTAATCAAAATAACAATGATTTTATCAATAGCCAACATTAACTTGCCCTTGCTGAATCAAATTCATAACCATTTTTCTTCATGATGACATGATGAAGAATGAATGATATTCCCAAATATCTAAACTAACTAATATTCCCAAATATTTAAACTAATCTAATATATACATGTCCTTAAGGCCCTGCTGGTAAAAATCATGAGCAAGCCTTGAATCTTGCCATTCTAAGAACAAAGAAAAACAAGAACAATTTCCAGGGCAATGACTATATTGTTGTTGCCCTTGTTTCTACTCCATTTAACTGAACCACTAGCAACTGGTGTCATTTACTGTTCTCACTTCTGCCCTTTGGACATTGTCCCCATCTTGATTTCCATGGATCAGTCATGAAAGTCTTTAAGACTCATATTTAAATGATTTTCTTTTTACCATTTTCTGCTCTGATAAGCAAATTCCAGAAAAATATAACTTCTAATCCCAACTAAACAACCCTGACATCATTCCCAGGGTCCAGATGGATGGATATTATTATCCTTACTGGAGAAACACAGTAACAGAAACTTAGTGGGTTAAAGTCACTTGCTCCAGTATAGCTTTTCTGTTATTTTTATACAAAAAGCTGGTTTTAAAAACCTCCCAAAGTGAATATAAGAGTAGGAAAAACTTCAGTTTCTATAACCCATAATCTAAAGTTTTATCTTGCATTTAAAAAATATGTATAAATAAAATATAAAACAAAATATTAAAAAAATATAAAATTATATTACAGAAAACCTGAAGAGTTAACTTAAATAACATGAAGTTTTAAATTTTACTGATGACCTTAGTCATTTCGTATGATTTCCGTTTTCTGGACTATTGTCATAATAGTTACTAACTGATCAAGGTATCTCTTGCACCTCCCCATCAAATCAATGCTTTCCAGTTTCTAAAATAGGAATGTAAACATATCTCATGTCACACACAAACACACACTTAAAATGATAAAATTAATCCTAGTGTCTCGTAGTGAGAAGTCTAAAAAGGGTCCTTCATGATTAGTTCTCTTTCTACCTACATTTTCACTACTATTGATCATTACTACTATTTTGACACACTGTGTGTGTGTGTGTGTGTGTGTGTGTGTGTGTGTGTGTATGTGCATGTATACACTTCATTTTCTTTGCATATAGCGTTTCCACTGCAGGAAATGTCCCCAACCCAGATACCTCCTACAACATCCATGTCGGACATTACTTCCTCTTTGAACACTTCTGTACAACTCAGAACTCAATGATTGCAAATGACAGAATATCCAAACCAAACTAGGTTAAGCAAAGCAAGTTATCTGACTTTGCCATATAAAGTTAAACACCTCTTGATTTCAATCCTTATCTTGGATGAAAAACATTTATTTATTTTAGAGATTAAGGCTACAAGTCAGGGTCTGGTACAGGCTAAACACATTCAGTAAGTATTATTTGAATACATTTTATACTGTAATGGTTCTTGTATGATCAAAGAATATAAAAATATATCTTATCTCCTGATGCATTGGGCTTCTACAGTATGACATTTGGTCCACTATCCTTAAATAATTGTATTGATCTTCATAAACCTTTAACAAATTGAATTTTAAATTTGTGGAAGGGGGAGAAAAAAATGTAGGAGAGAAAGAGAAGTTTTGACAAACTCTAGAATGTAGAAACTTCTGTGTTCTGAACTCGTAAGATGGAGTGCTGTTTATGAAGTACAGTTTTCTATAAAAATAGGCTCATATTGATTTTGATTACTTTTCTTTTTTATACCCCAAGCATCTGGTGAATATTATTGTTGAGTTAGAGCTTGGTGCCACAATACAGACAGTAACTGCAGTTCAGTGGGTGAGCCAGACCTCTTCTGAGTCAAGAATCCTCTATCATAAATCTCAAAATAACAAACATTCATCAAAGGTTTAGTGACACCTTTTTTTTCCCATTTTTACTTCCACATTTCCTATAAGGAAATAGGCAAGCAAAACCTATTGTGGTATTTATTGGACGATATGATGCACTTTCACATTGTGAGAATATTTATACTACTTTTAAGTTGTGTCATACTAGTACATATTCTGGATTTGTATTAAAATCACTAAAATTGAATGATAACTTGACTAGTTCTGTAATTATTTTAAAAATTGAATTAGTATTTAAAATGTCAGTTTTGGGGCTTCCCTGGTGGCGCAGTGGTTGAGAGTCCGCCTGCCGATGCTGGGGACACGGATTTGTGCCCCGGTCCAGGAAGATCCCACATGCCGTGGAGCGGCTGGGTCGGTAAGCCATGGCTGCTCAGCCTGCGTGTCCGGAGCCTGTGCTCCGCAACGGGAGAGGCCACAACAGTGAGAGGCCCACGTACCGAAAAAAAAATAAAAATAAAAAGTCAGTTGTTTTCAAAGTATCTGCATATGCATTTGGAACTGTTCCCCGTGTGCATTACCCAGTGGTCAGACTGGAAACTAGCTGGTGATCTATCCTGTTGGCCAGCTCTTAAAGTCTAATGAATGCTTTTAAGGTCAGGACCATGCAAGAACAGCTCATGGGTGATCAATTTTAGAATTTTTTTCTATTAATATTTCTGTAAAAAGTGCTATTGGGATTTTTTTTGATGGGAATTTAAATCAGGATCTTGAAGAGCTATCTGCAACACCATGTTTATTGCAGCATTATTCACAATAGACAAGATATGGAAACAACCTATATGTCTATTGACAGATGAATGGATAAAGAAAATGTGGTATACAATGTTCACTGCAGCTCTATTTATAATAGCCAGGACATGGAAGCAACCTAAGTGTCCATCAATGGATGAATGGATAAAGAAGATGTGGCACATATATACAATGGAATATTACTCAGCCATAAAAAGAAACAAAATTGAGTCATTTGTAGTGAGGTGGATGGAGTTAGAGTCCGTCGTACAGAGTGAAGTCAGAAAGAGAAAAACAAATACCATATGCCAACACATATATATGGCATCTAAAAATCAAACAAAAAAAAAACAGTCATGAAGAACCTAGGGGCAAGACAGGAATAAAGATGCAGACCTACTAGAGAATGGACTTGAGGATACAGGGAGGGGGAAGGGTAAGCTGGGACAAAGTGAGAGAGTGGTATGGACATATACACACTACCAAATGTAAACTAGATAGCTAGTGGGAAGCAGCCACATAGCACATGGAGATCAGCTCGGTGCTTTGTGACCACCTAGAGGGGTGGGATAGGGAGGGTGGGAGGGAGGGAGATGCAAGAGGGCAGAGATATGGGGATATATGTATATGTATAACTGATTCACTTTGTTATAAAGCAGAAACTAACACACCATTGTAAAGCAATTATACTCCAATAAAGATGTTAAAAAAGAAAATGTGGTATATACATACAAGGGAATATTACTCAGCCTTAAAAAAGGAAATCCTACTATTTGTGACTACATAGATGGATCTGAAAGACATTATATTTAGTGAAATAAGTTAGTCATAGAAGGACAAATATTGCATGATTTCAATTACATGAGTTATTTAAAGTAGTCAAACTTACATAAGCAGAAAATAGGACGGTGGTTACCAGGGAATGGAGGATGAAGGAAATGGGAAGTTGTCATTCATTGCACATAAAACTTCAGTTATGCAAGGTGAATCAGTTCTAGAGATCTGCTGTACCACATTGTGCCAATAGTTAATACAGTGCTGTGCACTTAAAAACTTAAGAGGGTGGATTTCACTTTGAGTGTTCTTACCACAATAAACAAAACAAAACAAAACAAAAACCCAAATGGACACAAGAAATCTTTTGGAAGTACTGGATATATTTATTACCTTGGTTGTGGTGACGGAATTACGAATGTATGCATACATCCAAATGCATCAAAATGTATACATTATATACATGTAATTTCCTGTATATCAATTATACATCAGGAAAACTGTAAAAATATTAAGAATGAAAGAAAGGATATCACTATGGACCCCAGCGGCATTGTAGAATTTTAAAGGAATACCGCAGACAATCTACACACATAAAGATTCATGGCATTGTTCTTGATAGTGATTTCATTAATATGACACCAAAATCACAAGAAACAAAAGCAAAACCAAACAAGTGGGACTACATCAATCTAAAAAGCTTCTGAACAGCAAAGGAAATGAACAACAGAGTGAGAAAGCAACATACAGAATGGGAAAAAAAATATTTGCTAACCGTATATCTGACAATGGGTTAATTTCCAAAATATTTAAGGGACTTTCACAACTCAAAAGCAAACACACACACACACACACACACACACACACACGTGTGCATGCATATGCAAATAACTCAATTTTTTAAAACTGGCAAAGGTGTTAAATAGATATTTCTCCAAAGAAGACATACAAATGGCCAACAAGTACATAAAAAGGTGCTCAAAATCACTAATCATGAGGGAAATGCAAATCAAAACCATGAGGTATGACCTCATCCTCAGTTAGGATGTCTATTACTTAAAACTAAAATAGCAAAGGTTGGGGAGGCTGTAGAAAAGCTGAAAACCCTGTACACTGTTAATGGGAATGCAAAATAGTGCAGCCACTATGGAGGTTCCTAAAAAAATCAAAACTAGAACAACCATATAATCTAGCAATCTCACTCCTGGGTATATATCCAAAAATTTTTAGGATCAGGATCTCAAAAAGATATTTATACTTTCATGCCTAATATTTATAATTTATTTCTTCTCTCATATCAGTCTGGCTAGATATTTATCAAATTATCTTTTTAAAGAACCAGCTTTTGCTTTCATTCATTCTATTTTCTATTTTTATTTCATTGATTTTTGATTTTATATTTATTAACTCTTTTCTTCTATTTGCTTTGGGTTCACTTTTTTCCCTGTGTTTTTTTTTTTTTTTAATTTTGGAAACCTGTATTATTGATTAGAGATCTTTCTTTTTTCCTATAATAAAAGTAAATGCTCTGAATTTTCCTCTAAGCACTGTTCTCGTGCATCTCACAAATTTTGACTTGTTATATTTTCATTTTTGTTTAGTTTAAAATTTTTTTTGTTGAACATATTAGTTCCTTTTGGGTTGCTGGACTGAGGGCTTCAGTTTCTCTCTGGCTGTTGGCTGGATGCATCTCCCATTTCCTTGCCATGTGGGCTTCTCCACAGAACAGCTCACAATATGGCAACTGGCTCCCATTAGAATGAGCAAGTAAGAAAGCAACAGAGGCTGAGCAAGACAGAAGCCAGACTCTTTTTATAACCTAATCTCAGAAGTCATATCCCAGTGTTTTTGCTGTGCTCTCTTCTTTAGGAGCAAGTCATGAGATCCAGTCTAGACTTAAAGGGAGAGGATTACACAAGGGCATGAATATCAGGAGGTTGGCATTATTGGGGACATCTTAGAAACTGCTGCTGAACACAGAAACAAAAACAAACAGACAAACAACCAAACTGAAGGTAGAAAGCATTGGAAAATGAGATAATGAGGTCCCAGTCACTGTTGGTAACGTAACCAGGTAGACTGACCTCTCTCTCAATGTGCTGCATATGAATAAAGTCTCATATGAATATTAGATTGTTCTGTTACTCTTCTTAGCCAGAAAAGAGGCCATTTCCCCCATCCAGGGCAACAAGAGAAATATTGCATATTGCACTTGCTTGTTTTCTGACTTAGTTTAGCCCCACTAGTTTAGTCCCACTTTCTTCCATTTGATAGAAAAACTGCCTTCCAGATTATTTTTACCTTCTTCCAAGCACTGGTTCTGAGTCAGGGAAAACACAACTATATCCCTGAGACACAAGAGTAGGACAGAGCTACTGAAATTCAAATAACTTCTCTAAGCCACATGCAAACAGGGCCAAGAAGCTTCTGCAAAGTCAGCAAAATTGCTCTCCAAAGCCATGTAACTGGAAGATTCTAAGTGAACCTAAGAATGGCTCCACCTTAATATTTCCTTCTAGCAAATTTTGGCCAAGTGCTATACCTTCGAGGCAATTCTTGAGACTTCTGTGGATTTTCTCAAATGCAATCTCATTTCCAAAGTTTATCTACATTAAATAAAAAAGGGAAAATTCCACCTCCCAAGTGCTCACTTCACTTCATGCCATAAACTGTGCTAAAAGACTTTATATTTGTCTCATGTAATACTACCATTCTATACTCACTACCATTCTAATTCCTGTTCTATGGATGAAGGTCAGATATAATTTGCCCCTGTTTGCTAGAGCTGAGCTGAGCCATGTTTCTCATCCCAGGTCTAATGCCAAAGTCTGAATTTTCCAAGAGTTAACTCTATTTAAAGTACACATTCTTAACAGATCATACCAGTAGGTAATTTACTCTTTTTAATCAACTTTATGGATGCCTATTATTTTCCAGATACCATGTTATGAAGTGGAGATACAAACTGGAATAAAGGGTTCAATATAATTGTTTGGAAGTTCACAGTCCACTTGAAAGTGTCAACTTATAAAAAAACATTACAATACAATGCATTAAAAACTAATAAACTATGATCCAAGTATTATAGGGATATTAAAAGTTGAAAGAAGCTTCATAGGCAAGGCCAGTTTTCTTTGCTAAGACATATCCCCCCAAACCTTTCTCTTTTGGGGTTCTGAAGTAATATAGAGGGGCAGACATCCTTCCAGAGGGGCTGGAATAATTTTCCAATATTTTAAGAAATAATTGATTTCTGATATACCATGTTATTGAAGGAATGAATAAATGAATAAACAAGTGGTTTTTATGGTTATGGTTCCAGCAGTTATATGAGAGGTGAATCATGTAGTATTATAAGTTAATTATAATTATGCTTATGCCTAGCTTACCTAAATAAATAACTCTAAGATTTTTAAAATATATCTGATTAATATCTAAACACAAGCAGCTCTTAACATGCTAATTAGATGTCAACTGTTCTGCAAAAATAAATACAAACATTTGTAATGGTAATTGAAGTTGAACTTATTATGATTATTAAATTTAGTTTTAAAACATGTTAATTGCTGTACTAAGGCAAATTCCCATTCAAGATTCAAGTGATCCCATTACCCCATCTTTAATCACTGATTATGTACTTCCTGTAAGATGGGCCAGTTTGAATATATCTACTGCTTACTGCTGGATATGTTTAATGACTTGTTTCTGGAACAGGTAACTGAGTGGATGGCCACCTAGAGATTAATCAGTTTTGAAGGAAGTAAAATAAAAGGTACTGGGCAAAGGGGTTTTAAATCTACTATCAATGAAGAACTCATTATAGAAAAATGGTAGTTTACAGATCTTTTCACAGCCTCAAGGTAAAGCTGAGCTTCCATCATCATCTTTCTGGCTTCACCTAATTGGAATTAGCCAATTTGCTTTTCTGAACTTTCACAGGAGATTGCTTAGAATTCAGATGTCAGCTTGTCAGATCCCATCTCCTGAGTTCTCCCTTGATCTCAGAAGCCTAAGCTAATTCAGATTCTTGAGTTGGCAAAAAAAAAAAAAAAAAAAGGATATTTGTGTTATGTTCTTTTAAGTACGTATTTCAGTCTTACATAGGGGAAGGCAATAACTCATGTTAAAAAGGGGTTATTTTTTATAACTCTCTTCAATATTGGATAAAACTTAACTGTAACTTTGATTACATTATCAATCAACAAAACATAAAAGGACCTTCTAAATGGATTACAAGCCCCGCCCAGACACAGTTATAAGATTATTAACACTCCTTTTTGTTTCACCCCCACAGCTTTTATTTGTCCAAGTTTGAATTTCCAGCAAAAACATTATCCTGGCTTTACTCCTTGCTTTGCTTACTTTTTCAAAGTGCAATATGGTTAGGAGCTTGAATTGGGATCATGTAGAAGAAAACTTGTCTCGGCTGTATATTATCTGTGTAATATTAGGCAAGTTAAAGTAATGTCTTGAAACCAAGTATACTCATCCATAAAGTGAGGATGACAATAGCCTTAATTCATAGTACTGATAGGATTAAGTGGTGTTCATAAGTCCCTTCATCCAAAATTTAGTACATAATAATAAGGGTTAACACTTAATTAGCCTCTGCCACATTCCATACACTGTACTAACTGCTTGCCCTGTGTTAAAGAAAAATGTACTCCCCACAAGAATCTCTTTTTAAAGATGAAGAAACTAAAGCATATAGAAGTTTTAAGTGGCTTGCCCAAAGTCATATTGAGAGTAAGTGGCAGAATTAGAGTTCAAATCCAAAGACTTTGGCTCCAGATTCTGGTTTTTACCTCCATATGCCCTCCTGCCACCAACAGTGTCACCTGTAGATATTACAGCCATTAATCCTTAACACTCTTTCTGTTATAATTAGTTATATAGTTGATTTTATACACATATTTCTTATTAAAACAATCAACTTCTGGACTATGGCTATATCCTAACCATATTTTTTCTGTGATCCCTGAACAGAGTCCTATATATGATAGTTTATTGATAAATATTGTGAATTAATGACTATATACATGATGCTGCTGGCAGTCTACAATTTATAAATCTATAAATTTATATCACATAGTGATTTGTTCAGCACAGCCCATGTGTGGAAACTATCCCATATGTCATGTGTTGGACTATGAAAAGTCCTGAAGGTGTAATGATCAAATGAATTATCTCTGAGTTATGATTCTATATGCACCAGGAAGAGCTGGATTATGCTCAAGTGGAATGGCAAAGGCATCTTTCATCCACAGTAAAAATTACGACTCTCACCATGTGACCCTGGAAACTGAGGCTTACAGAGGTTATGTTACTGTCTAATGTGTATTAAAGGGCACAGCCATAATTTAAACTCAGGTCTCTGCCTCCTTTTGTATGTTTCACATGGAACTCTATGCTATCAAATTTCAAACCTCAGATGAGACTTATGTTAAACTTTGAATCTTAAATAGTCCTAGAAGAGCAACTTAATTAGCTAGTTATATCAAATAAACTACTCTAAGGTTCTTACTTTATTTTGCATTGGGGTTTGTTTTGTACTGTGTATTTTGTTGTTTTGCTGTACATGGAAAGGTACACAGCCATGGAATCCAAGGAAGAGTTCTTTTTTCACATATCGATAACTTAAACTCAAATGTAAGCACTGCACACATACGCATTCACAGAGAGCTTCTGTACGCTGCACAAGTAATTCTGCTAGATAAATGTGTACACACACACACACACACACACACACACACACACACACACACACACACACACACACACACACACACACCAAGAGGGCAACTAAAGATTTCATTGTTTCTGGCTCTCTCCTCTTTTTTGTATCCTTTATTTCTTCTCTTGGTTAAGTAAATTGACCTACTTGCTCAACACAGACATAGCCACATTCGGCGTCTGGCACCATAATAATTTCTTTAACCTTTTTTTTAAGTTCTTAGAATTGTTTAGCAAGATGCTTTGTAATTAATTCACTTCCTCCCTCCTTCTACTTGACCTTTTCTTTCCCAGGAGTTAGTACACATTTACTACTTACTAAGTGGACTCATAATTCACCCCTATACCTAACCCCACCTGCAAATAAAGCACTTCTCTCTCTAGATAAAAGCACTTCAAATATTTTGCAAGAACTTTCACCATGTGGCTCAGGGAACTGACTGCCTTAAAATATTTTTTAGAGTGCCTTAAATAGATTTAAAGATACCTTTTGTCAACTATCTTTTAAAAGTGAAACATAGCTATATTTTTTCTGTTTGTGCCCTTTGACCTCAGACATTATGTTAAGTGTTTTGCTCATGCAAAGCCAACTAACCTTTGAAAATACTGTGAAATACTGACTATTGTGTTCTTTTTACAGATGAAAGTGAGAGAAGGTAAGTCACCAACCTAGTAGAGCAGGTACTGTAGGAGCCCCACCCATATCTATGTGACACTTATGGTTCCAGTATATGCTGATAGGGTCCTACTGCAACTCCCCACCTGAGGGTTTTTTCTCATCTGTTCATTGCTTAGACCAGAAGTGCCAGGGAGTTAATGGTCTCAGGAATATGACTCAGACCATAACACATGAAAGTCGAAAGCATAAATCTAGCTTCTTTGCTCTTCTGGTGGAAGAATACTGAGGCATGTTCCTCACTGTCTCTTGGTTTCCCCATGGAACTGAGTCTTGGTGGCACACACTCTAAACCTGTTGAATAAGGCATCCTTTGTTCTTGTGCTTTCCAGTCTCTCTTGCCCACTCCCTCCCCTACTGGTACATTCCCAGAATCTCCTTTTCTCAACTCCTGTCTCAGTGTCTGTTTCCAGTAGACCTTAATCTAAAACAGCACTAAACAGCACAGTCTCCAGATGGCGCATGGGGAAGCTGGTTTGGTTGGGAGCAGGCTATGGAAGAAGAAAGAAATATGAAGTGCAGAGCCCATACTAGAGATGATGAATCTGCACGATGCAATATAAGACTCCTGGTCTCATTTTCGAAGGAATTTGAGAAGCAAAACTCAGATACAAATCCAGGTCTGCCTGTCTGCCAAGCCCATACCCACAACCTCTATGGTTCTCCAGGGCAAATTTAGTGCATGTGTTCTGGTAATTCTCCCCCTGGCACAGAACTGGCATTGACAATAAATGCTTCCACTTTAGAAAGCTCTGATGTGGTGATGGCATTTAGAGTTAATTTTCTTTTTAAATTTCTGCCAGATTCTTGTCCTTGGCAACAAAAGAAAAAAAAAAAAAACTTCTTCCAGTAAGCAGATATTGAAAGGTTTTCCTTTGAAGATATAAAAGGGACACACATCTGGTTCCCAATTTCTTGTTTCCTTAGGTAACCTCTGCAGAAAGGCACTCAGAAGTGTACCAGTGCAGCCTTAGTTGCTCTCTGCTGTGCACTGAAGCCCATAACACAGGAGGAAATGGTCCTGCTGGCCCATTCAAATAAGCACTGTGGCAGCAGCAATGAAACTTTGCTAATATCGCTATGGGAACATTCACTGGAAGCCAGTGTTGCTTTTGAACTCTATGAGTTTGATGGCAAAATATAGATATACAGGCATGCAGAGATAGAAATAAAGAAACAGAGAGAGAGAAATAGGGTGCTTTTTTTCTATTAGTCATTCAGAACTGAGGAACTGCTCTCACAGGTTTCAGGTCATAATTAAAAACATCTTCAGAGTTTATTTAAATAGATAATTTGAAGAATAACAGATAATACAAATATCTCTGAAGAATACCTGTATCCTAATTGTATGTTTCTCAACATCTAATATATGTGGGCCATGGTGGTAAACCTGGCCCAGAAAATACATGAATAATATTTTTAATTGAGTGAAAGAGAGGAAAGAAAAATGTCAAGTGAGTTTGAGTCTCCAGATGGAGCATGGGGAAGCTGGTTTGGTTGGGAGCAGGCTATGGAAGAAGAAAGAAGTATGAAGTGCAGAGCCCATACTAGAGATGATGAATCTGCACGGTGCAATATAAGAGTCTTGGCCTCGTTTTCGAAGGAATTTGAGAAGCAGAATTACACAGTAATGATTGAAAGGACGGATTTGAAGACAGAAAGTCCAAATTCAAATTTTGATAGTGTCATTTATATACAACCTGTGTAGCCTTGATCAAACTTGGTAACTTCTCTGTGTTCACTTTCCTATTTGAAAACAGAAAAATAGTACCAATCTCACAAATGAATGTCCTAAAAAATTAAGTAATTTATAAAAACTCTTTTTTTTTAATCCTTTTTTTCCCAGTAGAGAATCAGGCTCACTTATTACTCAAGCTATAATGAAAATTATTACTAATCCTAACAGTAATAAAGTTAATAATTTATGGTTCATAGTATACTTTCATTTAGACTATAGGAAATATGCTGTGTGAAAATAACATAGAATTAATCAGAGAGGTAATATTACTACAATTTTACAGAGCATATGTTCAAAGATCTCAAAAGTGTTAAAATGTTCTTAGCAGATCCATACCAACTAGTAAATTGGAATATAATCTGATAGCTGTAAGAGCTGATATACGAGATTTTCAGTTAAAAATGACCCTAAGTAAAAAAATAGTAAAACTAAATAAGATGTACTTGGCCTACATCATTCAGGGGATGACCAATAAATTTGATATGGCTTTGCTTTGCAGGACATTTGGTCCTGTCCAAAATATCTATAAGGCAAAAAAAATATTTTATTGATCAAATAAGATATTTGATCAATAAAAAATTTGGTCCACACCAAAAGGTACTTGAAATTTGGTCCTATACAAAAACTCCATGAGCATATTTGGGCCATGCCAAGTGATTATGGACAGGATGAACCATCAAGGATCATTTGGTTTGGACCAAATGTCTCCATGGATATTTTGGACAGGACCAAACGTCTGCTAAACATGGCTTTAATATAATCTTTACTGTCTGTGTGTGTGTTTGTTTTGGATGGTAAAGGAAACATACAGTCTTTAAAATAAAGAAGATTCTGAAAAAAAAAGACAACAGCAGTCAAATGTTTTGTTTATTTCCTTTTAGGATTGTTTTCTGTGTTAGCACACACATATATAGTTGACTTTACACTTTATAATAAACAGTGTTTCTCAAATTTGAGTAATGTGCAGTCTCTTCCACAGGGGGAAAAACAATTTCCCAAATCACTAAAAATTTTTCCTTTGGATTCTAGGAACCTACTATTTGAGAAACAATGCCTTGAAAAAGCGAAATCTCATTCAATGAAATTATTTTCAACTGAGAATTATCAGTAAGCAAGAAATGATTTATAGTGACTAACTTTTAGGTAGTTATTAGACAGTCATGAAATGAATATTCACACACACACACACACACACACACACTTATCACAGAACGTTAAGGCCATTCTATATTGGATATTTTCTTGTTTTCATTATTTTAAAATAATACATAAAATTATACCATTTTATCAAAAACTTCTGTCCTTATTTGAGATTGTTTCTTTAAAATATGCTTCTAGGACTTCCCTGCTGGCGCAATGCTTAAGAATCCGCCTGCCAATGCTGGGGACACAGGTTCGATCCCTGGTCTGGGAAGATCCCACATGCCGCGGAGCAACTAAGCCGGTGCACCACAACTACTGAGCCTGTGCTCTAGAGGCCACGAGCCACAACTACTGAGCCCGCATGCCACAACTACTGAAGCCCGCGTGCCTAGAGCCCATGCTCCATAACAAGAGACGCCACTGCAATGAGAAGCCCACGCACCACAACAAGAGTAGCCCCCACTCACCACAACTAGAGAAAGCCTGCGTGCAGCAATGAAGACCCAACGTAGAAGTTTATAAAAATAAATAAATACATGATGGTGAATTTTTTTAAAAATTAAAAATAAAAATAAATAAATAAAATATGCTTCTAGATGTAGAAACATATGATTTAAAGACATGTACATTTATAAGGCATATATATATATATATACACACACATATACATACTTACAGAGTATGGTTAAGTATCAGTTGTTCTAATCTTTGGTATTTTATCAGTATATTTTTTATTTGGGACATATATCCATACCGTTGTAACTACCAAGTATCACAAGTACACTCAATGTGCAATGCTCATAACAGTAATTTCTGTTTATCTTTAGAGCTCAATTAAAACCACACGACCCTCTTCTGCACTTCCAGATTAGAGACTTCAACCCTGGCTCAGTGGTTCCCTCAGGACCCCCACCCATAACTTCAGGAATTCTGTGGACTCTGGGATAACTCCTTTCCCTAGAACTCTTCTAACATTCATAAATCAAATGGTAGGCTCAACTTCTTTAGGACCCTCCCAAGTATCTGCTTGGTCTTTTACTGAGAATCATGCCAGAGGCTGAGACCACTAAGGAGCTGCTTCAGGTTTACTCACTTAAGTTCCTGGCTCAAAACATGTGCAGTTTAATCCTTGGTATGTAGAATAATTTTTGGAAGAAATTTCTGGTAGAAATCCTGGGTTCCAGTTCTGCTCTGCTACTGATTAGATGTGTGAACTTGAGGAAATCTCTCAATCTCACTTAGCTTTGGATCTCACATTTAGGACAAAGGAATAATTGAAAGCTATGCTTACCCTGTGCAATTTTACAAAGATCAACACACTGTTAGGTCCTTAAGAACAGAGAAGAGGTCAAATTTGTCTTTGACTTGCCAGTGCCAAACTAATGTCTAGAATAAATCTATTATTGCCATTAGAAATCCTTAAGGTTAGTTCCCACAATAATTGCTTCAACAAATGTATGTTGATCACCTATATGCCAGGTATTGTTTGAGGCACTGAAGATGTAACAGTGAACAAAAGGGAAAAATATCAGAATTCACGGAATTTATTTTCTAGTGATAAATATTTTTTTGGGGGAAAGGAGAATTTTATAAATATATATATTTATATAAATATTATATATATTTATATAAATATAATATATATTTATATGTCTATTGTATATATAAAATATAAACTGTTTTATATAGCTATATAATAGATTAAATAAATACTTGACCATTATAATATATAATAGAATATATTTATGGAGAAAAATCTTTTGGATTTTAATAGGTAATTTCTTTTTTTTTTAATATTTATTATTTTATTTATTTATTTGGCTGTGCCAGGTCTTAGTTGTGGCCTGCGGGATCTTCGTTGCCGTGTGTGGGATCTTCTTTGCGGCATGCGGGATCTTTCAGTTGTGGTATGTGGGCGCTTAGTTGCAGCATGCAGAATCTAGTTCCCTGACCAGGGATCGAACCCGGGCCTCCTGCATTGGGAGCGTAGAGTCTTAACCACTGGATCACCAGGGAAATCCCTTAATAGGTAAATCTTATACTGAATAATATTTAATGGCAATAAATTTTTTAACTACAGAAAATCCATTATAATATTCTTTTAGCTGGGAAAAATCCTAGGTAATTGGACCTTTATATATTCACCAATTTTTATTAGCAATTATACAAACATACCAAAGAATGCATTATTTCAATATTCATCATGCCTTTAGGTAATCATCTTTTCTTCCTATCTTTTTTTTCCATTTAAATTTAAATTTCATGGGAGATATTGTACAGTAGATGTCCTTGGTCTTGGTGTTAGTTGTGCTCATGGGGGTGAAAGGAAGATATTTTTAGAAAAAGAAGTACCTCTATGGCCTTGTATTTAAATAATTAAAACTTGAAAACATCACAATATAGGAGAGATATATACTGTAATGATTAAACTATATGTTTCTTCCAACACAAGATTCAGGAAAAAGAAGAGACATTTTAAGGGACAGATTTCAGCTCATAATATTAAAAACAATATGCTTTAGCAATGTGTGTGTGCATGCACACCAGAAAATGGAATAGGCTACATCAGATGCTGTGAGTTCAGTCAGACGGTTTTTAGCATGGAAAGATCACTCACTGGATTAAGCTGCTATAAACAGGCTTTTAAAGTCAGTCCAGTGTAGCATGACAAGGCAACCATCAAGGGCTCAACCAGTTCAAAACCTCCAGCCCCATGAAATGCAGCAGTTACCAGTATATAGTGCTAGAAAGAAACGTCCATCCATACAGACAAGTCAATACCTATTTATTAGGCACTGACCACGCACTTGACACTGAGGCTTCAGACATGAAGAAAGTTCCCCCTTCTCTATACTGAGATGATAATCAATGAGACTCATTATATAGGAGAGGAGTGATGGTTAAGAAACCAGGAAGAAATGAATTTGAGCCCCAGTCCCATCATTTATTAATATGTAATCTTGACCATTTTCTCTGCTACTCAATTCCTCAGGTTTGCCAAAAGAAAGAATGCAAAAACATTCACAGAGGCCATTCAACTGAGCAGATGCATAGACGGCTCTGTTTGTGTAAATCTGCATTTCTGATAAAGTTCCAGGCTGAGTGCTGAAATAGCATCATTTAGAGAGAAACACTGCATTCTATGCTTCATTAGTCAGACAACCTAAAATCACTATACATTAGCTAAAAAGAAACCAAATGACTTTCCCAGGACCTTCAACTCTGCTTAATGCATGGATTTTCTATGCATTAGCTCATCATTCAGAAGTACAGATCTAAGGCTGACACAGAAAATGGCAGATTATCTTAAGGTTTAATTTTGGAAAAAGACATGTACTAAACTAGGTTTTTTCTGACTATGTGAGTTATTTGACAAATAAAAACCCTAAAGTGAGTGTAGTTTAATTAGAAACAACATAAAATGTTAACAGATTACATCCAATTTCTGTCCATTACTTAATTACAGAATGCTATGAAAATTACTTGGCCTCTCCTATAATCAGCTTCTTTATCTTAAAACGGGGGACCATCCCCCTTCCTCACTGGATTATTGTAAATGTTAAATGATATAATCTCAAACAAAAGCACTTTATAAACTATAAACAAATGTATGTATACCTATATACACATATAATTTTTTATATATATATATATACACACACACACATGCATATATATTAGCAGTTACCATAGTATCTGGCACATAATAGGCACTCATATAAGTTTTGAATGAATGAATAAATGTACTAAAGATTGTAATCAAACCATCCACATCCATTCAATTCTTACTTCCAACAAGTAATTCTGGGTTTGGAATACAGGCAGAAGAATATTTAATCTATCTACTGACTGCTTTCTTATGCTAGAGGAATTAGTCATTTCTATGTCATTAGGCTAGAAATTCAACTTGGAAATACATTCAGGATAAAGATACTTTAGTAGATAAAGCATCACATTAAAGTTAATTTTTATATAAAAAACAAAGGCATTTGTAAGTCTGGTAACTGAAAGTCACATAATAGTAGTATTGGAGGACAAACCTTACTACCACCTTTTCCTCACAGATAACAAAAGCAAGGACAGGGAAGTTTAGGTGTCCTCCCTGAGTTTTACATGGATGGAGAGAATGTCTTGGACATAAAGACAAAAGATGATATTACTGAATTAAAGACTGTGTCAACTGCATGGTAAAATATCTCAGAAATGCCGTACCCATATGTCATACTGGTAAACAGAAATGGAAAAGTTTTGTGTAACTAAGAACATTGTGCATTTGAGATTGTAGAGAATCCACTCTCTATTTTACTTTAAATATAAACTATATATGTTCCTGAGAAAAATACTGGGTTTAGTGCGAAGTATAGAGCAGCTGTGAACTTGTTGAATTCTAATTATGCATCAAGCATATTCTTAAATATTTTACACACATTATGCCATTTAATTCCCCTTATAGTCCAATGATGTAAGAATGATTATTGCCATTTTACTAAATAAGGAAATAATTTAACAAAATGAAAATCTGACATTTTGAAAATAATATGCCTAAGATTATATTGTTCAAAATACAGTACTGGGGTTTGAACCAATAAAGTCTGACTCCAAAAACTACAGACCTTTTATTTTTATTGAAGAAGCTACATGTCTCCCAGCTTGTACTTGTAATCAGTGGTCTATGACCCTGAAAGAAATTTAAATGTAGGATTTTGTTGCTGTTGTTTTATTTATTTATTTTTTGCGGTACGCGGGCTTCTCACTGTTGTGGCCTCTCCCGTTGCTGAGCACAGGCTCCGGACGCGCAGGCTCAGCGGCCATGGCTCACGGGCCCAGCCACTCCATGGCATGTAGGGATCTTCCCGGACCGGGGCACAAACCCGCGTCCCTTGCATCGGCAGGCGGACTCTCAACCACTGCGCCACCAGGGAAGCCCCTGTTGCTGTTGTTTTTAAAGCAGGTTCATGCTGATATAGGACAAGTAATAGAGGAAGGAGAGAGTTGAACACATAACTAAGGCATGTTGCCAAGGAAACTCCATAGGTACACCAAGTGTCACGGAGTCCAGGGACATAAAATCACTTGCCTATGGCCGTAATTATTTTCTTGATCAGTCTACATAGCAAGGAGGAGACACCAAATACTCCAGCATTTTAGAAAGGCTAAAACATGGAGTGAACAGGAATTTCTCAGAGCTTAATTTAAATGTTCAGAAACTTAATGCATCTTCCACCCTGAGAAATTGGAAATTGCTAATTTGAACTTTCTTCTGAAATTCTAAAGAAAACTGCTTTGAGAGCTTTTAATGTCAAGACTTCTATGAAGCCCCAAGGTAGTCTTCTACTCCAAGTTAAAAAAGAACAAGGTTCTAACTATAAGAGTATAAGAGGCTCAGGTAGGCATGGAAGTGTCTCTTGAAACCTAAGAAAAGGAGCAAATGTATACAACGACTTAGACAGCAGATGCCAGATACCATTCACCGGGAAGTAGCCACAATACTGGAAATAAAACATATAGAACAATCTGAGGAAATTTATTTAGGTTTACTTTGCTATTGGCTATAGGCAGTGCTTATCTCATTGAGAAATTCTGTTCCTAGTATATCAACTACAATGACCTTTTGGACACTTTTTGTTGGTTCATTTTAAATATTCTTCTCTAGAGGTAATTCAAGAGATTTCTTTCATGTATCGTGTTAACACTAACACCAGTGTGATTCTGACGGTAACGCCCCATATCAGGAAACTTTCAAAAACATTATGTAACCACCTGTAATTATGAAAACTGTTTCTGTTCTGGCTCTATTTAGAGCTTCAAACTTCTCCTTTAACAATGTGATGCTCTTCTCTCCCCCAGTTATCCATGTCTCACACCCTTGATTTTAAAATGTCCTTTTCTTTAAGTCAGTATTTAACTGACCTCAATTCCTCATCTCCCTGTAGGCAACTGAATTAAGCTTACATTTCAATTACAGTGCTTAACGTTTTCCAAGAATATGAACTATTGGCTGCCCCTATTAGCCGCTGTACACAAATGCAAAGTTCTAGAATAAAACATTCATCCTTCTTTATTCCTGTGTTTTCACAATATTAACATCAGTAGTCATATAAAGCTTCTTTCTCTATCGCTGTGTTTTTAGCTCTCATTTTGTGCTGTTTCTCTAAACACTAGTATAGTCCCTGAATTTTTAAGAGGTAAGACACAGCTTCAAGTCCAGCAATATTTTTCAAAAGGTCCATTCCCCCCATTTTTTAGTGATTGATTCTATAAACATTGGTTTTTTTCCCCTTATTTTCAGCATCTCTCTCAGCTACTATATCTTTGGATTTCCTGTTTATTTCACATCGATCTCAGTAGATGCTAAAAAAAAGGCACAGAGCAAAGGAAAATCCTCTTTGTGGGCAGTATAAAATTAGAAAAGTTTGGCAGATAGCACACAGTTTTAATATCTTTATAGAATGTGTTTCATAGTGCTCCCTGCACAATTGTGCATGCAAAATCTCAAAGCGCAGAGCAAATATATCAGCAATAATTTCATGGAAGCAGGCTCTGCCTAACATGTACAGAGTCCTACATTACTTTATCAAACTGTCTTTGTGTAATTAGTCTGTCTGCAATGCCTGGTGTATAAATTAAGCATCTAATTTATCTTGACTGGCCTCCAGATCACTTGATCAGTCCATTCTGCCTCTGTGGTGTTGTAGTGAATGCCAAGTGCAGAGAAGGACCCTGTGGAAGCAGAAGTGTGTAAAAGCAGAAACTCCCTGAGAGGTCAGAGGCAATTTTCAAAGTAACTCATCACTGACACCCGGGTGGAATGTATGCTATTCCTTCCAATGACAGTGATCTTCACAAGGGGCATAACTGATGTCCCTGGTGGCGGGTTACTTTGTATCATGGCTGGTAAATAATAAATAACTACAACTCAAGATGTAAAGTCAAGTTTACTAAATGAAATCAAATTAAAAGTAAATTATACTTTCCTCCCAATTCAACACCATTTCTCATAAGCCACTTATCAATACCATAGCAATCTGTACAACTTTAAGAGACAAGCTACACAACTATTCAAGCCTGATAAAAACAAAATAACTCCTGTAGCCATAATCATTCCTCAAGAGCATTTAATTTGTTGGCTTTTGCATTATTGCTATCAAAACAAAATCTTGCAGCTTTATTGGAATACATACATCTCTTTGATTTAAGGGTACTTTATCTCTCTTTTCCTTAGATGAATTTGAAATGGTAGAGTTAAATTTTTATGGAGTGATTTCTGGGGGGAAAGGCTGACATAATTTTCAGTACCAGACAGTGTGTTCTGCTGACAACTCAGAAAGTCTGAAGTAAGTGTTTAGCTCAATAGATGTTTTTTTGTCAGAGTGTATTCTCTCTTCTGTAGCTATGAATGCCCACCCAGTACAGATGTGTGCTCCCTTCTATAAATGCTAACACATTTTCAGTATGGATGTGCAGCCTCTCTTCTGACTATGTGAATGGATATATAGTGGAGAAGCTAGAGGCCTGGATTCATGAAGACTCTTTAGACCATTACCTTGTCACTTTTTACTGCTGAGGACTCAGCTTTTAAAAACATCCCACTGATAGTCTGTGGTTACCATGTTTTGTAATGAATTTATCAGAAGGTCTGTTTTTTCTCTAACTTCTCTAGAGGATGTTGACATGGATGTGGAGCTCCACGGCTCTGCAAAATGATGGGGACTTGACCAGACAGTGCATCTCAACTCTGGCATTATCTGATTTATATTAACATAGCAATCTCACATGCTTTTTCTTTTCCTTTTAATGTGGTTTTTTATAAAGAACAAAAGATATACTGGCTCTACATATACTCTGATTAGGTATACACTTGGTGGATGTTTGGGACCCTAAAACTGAGAAGATTTTTCTAAATGGAAGTGTGCTCATATTTATGTTGCTTGATCTTCAAATTAGAAATGCTTCTCTTTCTAGAGTAAGATTATATATATAGAAGTACAGTATAAGTGGAGGGTAGGAGAGAAAGGTTTGAAACTATGTAGAGGTGAGCTATGGCCACAGGAAGTAAACATTACTGTCATGTAAAGATAAGATGGTCACTACTTTTCTAAGGCAAATGCCTCAGCAAAAAAGGGTTATCATTAGCTTACCGAAATGTAAAAATGCCTTCACATTATTTAGAGTCATAGAAGACTGAATTAGAAGATCCCTTTTAGATGACTAAGTCTAGTGACCAAATGTGAAAACTGGGACCCATAACATCAAGTGACCTCCCCAAGGCCATACAGCAAGTTTACAGTGAAGGGAAGACTGAAGCCCAGAACTCTTGGCTCTTTCATCTTCGGTTTCTTCATTTGTGCATCTGTGTGTCAGGCACCGTGTTAGGGCTTGAAATTCAAGGATGATTAGTGAAAACAGATATGATCTCTTTTCTAGTGGTCTCTAGTCTATTATGGGAGCCAAACATTAATCAAATAATCACTCAAATAAAAAAAGGTAAATTGTACAGAATGACAATGAAGAAGCATGTAAAGCAATAAGGTCAAGAATGGAATTTTTTTTTCAGGCATATGAAAAGAAAAGAGTGAATGCACGATGATGAAAAAACTTGTTTTTTCACATAGATTTTCTTGTAAGCACTTCTGAAGATGCATCTCAGAGGTAAGTCCTTTCAAGGAGCTATGATTCTCCCAAGATGATACAGGGGCAACATTCTCAGTTGTCCCATTTGCATATCTCCCCATTAGCAGTTTAGATGGAAATGGTCTATTCTGCCTTTCCTATTAAATCATGAGCTCATTAGTGGCAAATAATTGGATCTTGCCCATTATTTGATCTATACATACACCAGCATATTTTTATGTTCAGGCAGGAAGAAAATAAAAAGCAAAGAAGAACAGGATAGAAAGAGGAGAAAACTGTTGGAAGCACATACTCTTGAGGTTCACAACACATTCCTTGGCTTATCTAGCTTTAGCACAGCTGTGGGGGACAACATTTTACAAACTCCCAGTATCTCATCTCAAGGGACTCCCTGGAGGCTTTTATATTTTCTCCAGTGTCAAGTAACTGCTTATCTAATGACACAGGCACAGCCTGACAGTGTGTAGGGAGGGGAGCTTACCTAATACCTCCAGAGGTAACCCATAACCAATAAGCTACAGGAGATATTGGATAATTGCCTCATATTCTGATCATCTGAAAACATTTTTGTGGGACATTCTACATAGTTTCATAGAGGGTCAATAACAGGATGAAGTCCCAGTTTTTATGATGAGAAATTGTTCAAGGATGCACCCTTTAATGGCTTTTTTCCTTCCATTGATCAGTCTCTCTATTCCCTCATTCTTCTTCCTGAGATAACATTAAAAAAAACTTCTTGCATCCAAGTCTATATCTTAGTCACTGGGGGGTAAGGGAAGGAAAGAAGCAAATAAGGTAAAGTTTTGTGTTTTTATTTTAACATCTTTATTGGAGTATAATTGCTTTACAATGGTGTGTTAGTTTCTGCTTTATGACAAAGTGAATCAGCTATACCTATACATATATCCCCATAACTCCCCCCTCTTGCGTCTCCCTCCCACCCTCCCTACCCCACCCCTCTAGGTGGTCACAAAACACCGAGCTGATCTCCCTGTGTAAAGTTTTGAGTTGAGAAGAAGCAGTAACTAATTGTCAGATCCTGCAGAGAGTACGAGTAAGTCTAATGTTTAGAAAATAATTAGCACTGGTTGGATGCTAATAATATTAAAGAAAGCAGGTTAAATTGAATTGTTGAAGGATTATAACATAAAAGGTATAGGGACTTCCCTAGTAGTGCGCTGGTTAAGAATCCACCTGCCAATGCAGGGTCACGGGTTCGACCCCTGGTCCGAGAAGATCCCACATGCCACAGAGCAACTAAGCCCATGTGCCACAACTACTGAGCCTGTGCTCTAGAACCCGTGAGCCACAACTACTGAAGCCCGCACGCCTAGAGCCCGTGCTCCGCAACAAGAGAAGCCTGTGCACGAAGAGTAGCCCCCACTCGCTGCAACCAGAGAAAGCCCGTGTGCAGCAAAGAAGACCAAACGCAGCCAAAAAATTAATTAATTAATTAATAAAAAAAGGTATATCTTGAGATATAAGGCCTTCTGTATAATTGTAGGCTACCATTGGTTCTCAATCTTGACTGAACCAAAATATTACAAAGGTTTAAAAGTTGCTGGTACTCCAGAACTCCAAATGAGAATTTTTCCAGAGTTGGGTATCTGGCATATATGTCTTAAAACAAAACAAAACGAAAAAACAAGTAAACATTCCCATAAGAGATTTTATGTGCAACAGAGTTAATAACCACTTGAGCAGCTATTCTTGAACAAAAATGTTGCTGGGAGAAGTATACTAGAGGTTGACAAAGCAATGTGGATAGATCTTAAAACCACAGTAACCAGAAAAATTTTTCTTTCAAAAAGTAAGCTCTGGGGCTTCCCTGGTGGCACAGTGGTTGAGAGTCCGCCTGCTGATGCAGGGGACACGGGTTCGTGCCCCGGTCCGGGAGGATCCCACATGCCGCGGAGCGGCTGGGCCTGTGAGCCATGGCCGTTGAGCCTGCACGTCCGGAGCCTGTGCTCCGCAATGGGAGAGGCCACACAGTGAGAGGCCCGCGTACCACAAAAAAATAAATAAATAAAAAGTAAGCTCTACGGTACAATATTGTTCATGTAAATTTAAAATATATTCACACAAACAATTTTAACAAATATACATTAAAAATGATATATACCAAAATTTTAGAATCATTGTCAATAGAAGAGGAGGAAGATGTGAGTAGGGAAAAAGAAAAAAAGGAAATCGATCAAACTAGATGTGGGGCTTGCAGAGACCAAGGACAATCATGCACCAGGAAATAATGAGTATGATTAACTCATCCTTTTTTATCAATGCCCCCTTCCCAAAAATATTTGTTGAAAACTGTAAAGATATATTTATCATAGATTATGTCAGTTCTAGTATGTGTTTCTATGTATACATACACTGGCACATGCACATTAAAAGAGGGCAATTGAAAACCCATAGCCCAATGAGCTAGCCTGGCTAAATGACCATTGCCAATAATCAATAATCAGTATAAAATCTCTTCATCTCCTGGCTATGTAAGGCAATCACTTATGCTGATGATTACACCATGTTCATCTGTGAAGTAAACCAGTGGTAGCCAGAGCTAATGCAGAACCAAGACTAAACAAAAAAGATGACAAGATAAATTACGTGACTGAATCCCAGTTTCATGCTGGTAAATCAGGCAAATATTTGAGACTGCAATGATGTAGGAGGAGAGACACAATAGAATATACTGTTCTGCATGAGAGGTTTCCAAGAGGAGACAGGACTGTCCAGCATATAGGATTCGATTATATAATACATACTCCTGTGTGCTTGATCTTAGTATCTACTCAAAGTTTATAATCCCTTTCTTCTTTCCCCAAGTTCAGAGAGTTGGAGAGTGTCAAGTTTGGGTGGGGAAATTTGTTCAGTACCTGACAACTTATTTGGCTTCCTACCTACTCTATGAATAATTATTTTTTAACAACACAACATTTTTCCTGGTGAATATATTTCCTCAGAAATATAATTACCAAAGTGAAATCCTCTTGAATGTCTCAACTAGTTACGAGTAGCCACAGAATGAAAACAATGATAAAGATGGCTATACATTTTCAGAAATAGCTTTTTCACATATGGAATTATATATGTATATAGTTAAATAAGTAAATAACTCCTCTCAGTTCATTAGACTCCCTCGTTTTTTGGCTTTGGATAATAGTTTAGATATGGCATTTTAAAGTAGAAAAGAGTATATGAAGTTTAAATATTAGTTAATTTATTTGGATCCACACAGTTTCAATTTATAGTGTTGGCGATAGTCACATGCAGGCCACACTCTTAAACTAATCATATCCAAATTTTAGAATATTTTCAACCATTTAAAAAATGGTTTCAGAGGAATACCCATTATTGTGTTTTCTTTAAAAATTATATACATTCAAAACAATTTAAGTACCCAGATCCTCAATTAAGATTCCATATAATGGTTTAGTACTTTTTCCAATCTTGGAACAGTATTGAGCACTGATGTGAAATTATCTGGCATCAAATTTTAATAAATAAAAAATATGATAATTTCTACAAATATAGCCTTTTTTCTACCAAGCACATTTCTAAGCAATATTGAATATGGTGACATGATAACTTTATATTAACGTTACTCTAAAAATAACATATTTGATAGTTGTACTTTTGATTTCAACTAGAATGATATAATAAAATATACAATATTATATGATACAGTTCAATTAATGAGGAATTGGTTGTTTGGGCATATTTTGCTTTGAGCTCGATTATGTTACTAGTTCAACTGTATAAGAGTCTACCCCACACACTATCCTAGTACCAAGTCAAAGATCAGAGGTACACTGTCAATTTCTTAAGAACTCTGTAGCATCCAAGTGTAATACAGTATTATAAGCTGTGCATTATAGTTCACAGAAAGTCACTTCTTCCTGCAGTAGCAGTAACACTGAGCAGGAGAAAAAGTGCCACTTCAGTTGCAATTAAACCAGGTTTCCATGTGTAACTTAACTTTAAGCAGATCCATGTGCGGATTCTGCAGATAAAGCAAAAAAGAAGTGACTGTGAAATATGCTGATTTGACTACAAAGTAGTTGGGTCAATTTTCACATGCACAACAGCTCCCTTTGGTTAAGAACTTAGACTTGTAACTCCTCCACAGCTACTTATCTTGTGGCTCATCTACCAGGGAAGACATATCTCAGACTGTGAAATTTAGCCAGGCTCTGGTTCACAGAGGCTGCTAACCTTCCTATGATTCAAGAGTTTTCATCTGTGAAAAATGCCTCATGTAATGATCTTCAGAATTAAATAAGATAGACCTCAAAAACACTTAGAAGAGAGCTCTGCACATGAGCCTTCAATGAATATTAGCAACTATATTTCAATACAATATTTAAAAATAAATAAGAGCCTAGAATTTGTAGATAAATTTGGGATGCACTGGGGCTGTTTGCAAAATTTCCTCAATGCCAAGCAAATTTAAAAAAAAAAAATCTCCTCTGTTAAAATTTCCCTTTCCTTTCAGTCCTTATGTATCAATAGTATGTTCTAACCCTGATAAAATAAAAGAAACCTAAAACAATTTTGAGGTTGTTATACTATAGCAAATGAGCAAAGAAGCTATATTTGCCCTAAACTGACAGTGAATACACCTATTTCTCTGAGTCTGTAAACTGACACTTAGTATCTGTAATTTAGTTTAGAATACATCATTATTAGATATTCCAGGATATAGGACATTCCTGGCGGTCCAGTGGTTCAGACTCCACGCTACCACTGCAGGTGGCATGGGTTCGATCCCTGATGGGGAACTAAGATCCCACATGCCATGCAGCATGGACAAATTTAAAAAAATATAGGGCAGACATTCCAGGATAGTTCCCTATTTAGAAAGACAAATGAATACTGTGATTTATTTTGAATATATAAGATTTCAATTATTTAGGTTGGAAACAATTGACTAAAATATGTAAGGCATAACAAATAAATATATCAATAATTTTAGAAGCAATTAGTTTTTATTCTGAAAGAATTTTTGTTATTCTTTGAGCTGCCCTCCTAATATAAACACAACATTCTTTCTTGTTTTAGTGGCAGTTGCCTTAATATTTCAGCTTGCCTTTTTAAACTATAAGATTCTAAATATACAGACCTTGACTTATTTAGCCTTTATATCTCCAGGGCCAGAGTAAAGTATACCCAGGTACTCAGTACTTATTTGGAGAATGAAAGAGTGAAAGCTAATGCCCGAAGTATCATGATGCTCCCCAGCACTTTGCACTTTGTAGATCAGAGAAAGTGTTGGGAAATTAATGGATATCAGTATGTCAGAGAGATAAGACACTTTCATTAGAAAGTGTGACACAATTTTTATTAAAGTGCTAAAACATATCATAGAATCAGTAACATGAAAATGTTATGAAAAAAGAAAAAACTAAAAGAAAAAGAAAAAGAAAAAACTCTGACCTATTAGAAGGAGTCTCACTATTCTAATGGACTATAAATCTATAATCTTGGCAAAGGGCAAAATGTCTTCACACTGGAGCTCTAGATACATACTCCAGGATTAAAATGAAGAGTTATATGTCAGTATGTTAAAGCAAATTTTATGACTCATCAGCTAAACTAAAGCTTGTAGTCAGTAGTAAAACTTTTGTAGAGTTGCCATGCATTTATTAATATAACGGAAGTCATTACACAAATATTTCCTGAATGAATGGATAAATCAAGCAATAAATAATTATTTGTTGAATAAATGATTATTAGGATATATAGGTGAGTAAGTAGGAGAGAGTTCCAAAATCCTGAAAAGCTTGGAAAAGTTTAATCACTTGTTCAAGTTCACGAAAAAAATCAAGATTCATAGCCTGACTTTAAGGCTGGGTATCCTTCTAACTGATACTCCTGAATCTTTTAAGAGTTGTTCATTGCCTAAGAGAACATAGCATCGTTGACCATTAGAACTGTGTCCTTAGTGTTAAAATCATACTGAGGTTTTGAATAATGGCATTGCCCTAGTAATCATGAAGTAACATTCTCCTTTGAGTCTGTCAGATGTTTCCATTAGCAAAAATCAGTGGTAAGGCACAGTTTCCCTGAAGTGGCATTTGCTGCAATCATTTCATGCTTTAACAAGACAACTTACATTTTATAACTTTGTAATCCCCCACTCCCCTCACTCTTTCCTGACTTTGGAAATGTCTTTAAATTTATGCCAAACAAAAATTGCTCCAGGAAGAAATAGCCATTGTTCATTAAAAAAAAAAAAAAAAAAAAAAAAAGAGAGAGAGAGAGAGAGGAAGAGGATAATGAGAAATTATACCTCATCATTTTTATTGCAGAACTGATAAAGGCATTTTCAAAGAACTTTTAAATGAAGAGATGTGGAGTCTGGCTCAAGAGGGCAGAGCAGAAAGACCCTGAGTTCATCTCCTGCCAAGGACACACCAAAACTACAACCACATATAGAACAACTGTGTCTGAGAGTGACCTGAAGATTAGCAGAACACATTTTCTACAACTAAGGATATAAAGAATAGACCGGATTGAGATGAAAAGGAGGGGCAGAGATGTGGTCTAGTCAGACCCACACCTCCATGTGACAAGCCCCAAGAAGGAGGGATATCACATAGTGGTGCAGCCACTATGGAAAACAGTATAGAGGTCCTCAAATAATTAAAAATAGTACTAACATATGATCCAGCAATTCCAGTTCCACATATTTTCCCAAAGAAAACAAAAACACTAACTTGAAAAGATATATGCACCCCTATGTTACTGTAGCATTAGTCACAATAGCTAAGATATGAAAACAACTTAAGTGTCCATCAATAGATGAATAGATAAAGAAGGTGTAATACATTTGCAATGGCATATTACTCAACCATATAAAAGAATGAAACCTCGCCAATTGCAACAATATGGATGGACCTAGTATTATGGTATTATGCTAAATGAAATAAGTCAGATGAGAAAGACAGACTATGATTTCACTTATATGTAGAATATAAAAAATGAAACAAACAAACAAAACAAAACAGAAACAAACTCACAGATACAGAGATGCAGTGAGGTTGGGTGAAACAGATGAAGGGGATTAAGAGGTACAAATTTCCAGTTATAAAATAAGTAAGTCATGGGGATGTACAGCATAGGAAACATAGTAAATAATATTGTAATAACTCTGTATGGTGATAGATGGTCACTAAAATTACTATGGTGATAAATTTGTAATGTATACAAATGTTGAATCACCATGTAATACATCTGAAACATATAATATTGTATGTCAACTGTACTTCAATAAAAAAAAGAAAGAAGGAAAAAATGCAGAGATGTATAATATATACTTGTAAGGAGTCTTCAGAACTTGGATTAAAAAATAATTCTTTTTTTAATTATTGCTAGAGAAGAGTAACTGAAACACAACTTTGAAAATTTCTCTTGTACTATACACCATACTTTAAGAAGTATTACTAATCTTTTCCATTTCAAGTGTAAGGATATGTATTCATGCCAGGGCAGACTAAAAGTCTTGTAAGTCACAGTACACTCAGTTTTGGGTCTTTTTCCATTTTATAGGTAAACTGAGTATAAATCTGTGTAAATCAAGTTAGGAAAATACATAGATAATGATTAAGAGCATAATGAAACTGCTATCTCATAATCTTGACCTTGACTTACTTCCAGACAATCTTAAAAACTTTATCTAAGGGTTATGGTTGCTTAAATTGTCTATTGAAATCATTTTATATAGGTTTGGGAAATAAATTGATTGTAAGGCAAGAATAATGTGTTAATTCATAATGTAGTGCAAAGTCTAATTGATTTCCATGTGACTGTCTTACTAATAAGTATGATTAGTGTTTTTGAATTCCACAAGTGTCACTATTCACATAAGATAACCCATCCAGCATGTGATAATAGCTCTGATCATTTTATGTAAATACACCTTTATTAGCCTTGGCTGTGTAAGAACAAGAGGAGTAGTACCTATGTTTTCTAGTTTCTCTGCTTTTGCTGCACATATTGGCTTCTGTTTGATCCCTATCTGAGTTCCTTATAAGTAAATCTTCACTCATGGAGACAGGGCCTTTTTACACAGTCAAACTTGCTAATGGCTAAAATGTCTCTGCCAATTAAAAAAACTTATTTAGAGTTGTTCTAAATCAATGTGTCAAGTCACTGTGACTTTTCTAAATGTCAATTTTATTTAGACTTGTAGAAAAAAATTAGAATGCATAACAAGTCGCATAAAATTGGCATGAACAAGATCTGCTACATTCATGTTGACTCTTTTCTTTTTCCATAGCTCCTAATTTTGCATTAAATCTCCTAAACTTCCGCACATCAAATATATTACATATTACAAAATTCTGAAAGCTATTAAATAATAGCAGCTAATATTTATGATTATGTGGCAAATTACAGTCCTAAGAATTTGTACATGGACTCTTCTTGAATCTCACAAATAAGGCTGTGAGGTGGCTATCACAATTAGCACTTTGTGTACGTGAAGTAACTGGGGTTAAAGAAGGTTTAGTAAACCAGTAAATGATGGAGCAGTGATACAAACCCCCATATGTCTGGGTGGTGGTATGAGGAAGGCCCTGCATAATAAAGTAACTAATGAACAAAGACTTCGATATGTGAGTAGATAATTGATTATATTCTTCTTGTTATGTAATACTCCTTCATTTACATAAATTAATCAATGTATATCAGTTTGAAGTAAATATTAATGTCTAACGTTATTCAGAGGGCTAGCTCTTTCTCAACAAGTACGTACACCATAACATATCGGTTTTTCTTTGCTTTAATTGAAGCCTAGTACCTTCAAGTGAAGGAGATGATAATCCCAAACTACTAAAAATAAGTTAGGCCGGTAAGAAATGATTAGTAGAAAACTGAATCTGAAATTAAAAGCATCTGCTGAATTAATAATAAGGTCTGAATAGTTTGGGACAGAAAAGACTTTGATTTGAGGGTGAATGGGGGACATAAAAAATTCAACTTTAGAAAACTTCTTTGTTGCTATTGAGACCCTCTGTGCTTTGCTAAAGGGACATTTATATCAATGGATACAAGTTATTGAGTAGCTGTTTCTCTCTTACAAAGAATTTTTTTTCAAAACTATTTTTAGCAACTCTGAGAGTTAGGCATGGACAACTATGATTTCTGAAAATGAAAGAGTTGTAGGGGCATTGATGATTTAGTGGTGAGCATGGCTGCCTTCCAAAGAGCTGTTTTATGAGTGGATGGGCCATTATTAGGGATTTTTTAGGGAAAAGGAAAGGGAAAGTAGACATTATATTGGCAAAACAGTACATATTATATAAAACATATAACTCTTCCTGTATATAAATACATATATGTGTCACATTTCTATTCTCACCTCAGAGTAGCACCAAAAGTTGCATTATATTCATTTTAACAATTCAAAGATTTTTATATCCATTTAACAATTAAAAGAAATAAAAAGATGGAGGACCAGCATTTAAACCCAGGATGTCAAATTCCATGCTCTTTCCACAGATACCAGAGAAAAGTGAAGGCTTTCAGTAGAATGCTATATTAAATACTTCTTAAGCCTCTATTGATTCTGAACTTCTATGGCTATCCAGTAGATCAGGCTTAAATTGGATAGTAATTATAACCTAATTTATATTGTCACTACTATCTTCAGTGACTTCTCTGAGGAGTCAAATTATGTAGTTGTACAGAGATAGAGGAAGGGATTTTAGATATTCCCATTGAGAATGCCTCATCTACATTACTTCTTATTCAATCAACATCTGCTCTGCAATGACTGGCTATCTTCCTTCTTCCCCATTCCAAGATGTGGTATACTTATACAATGGAATATAACTCAGCCATAAGAAAAGAATGAAATCATGCTATTTGCAGCAACATGGATTGACACAGAGATTTTCATACTAAGTGAAGTAAGACAAACAGAGAATGACAAATATATGATACCGCTTATATGTGGAATCTTCAAAAAAAAGAAACAAATGAAATTACATACAAAACAGAAATAGACCCACAGACATAGAAAACAAACTTATGATTACCAAAGAGTAAATGGGGGAGGAATAAATTAGGTGTTTGGGATTAACATATATACACTGCTATATATAAAATAGATAACCAACAAGGACCTACTGTATAGCACAGGGAACTCTACTCAGTATTTTGTAATAACCTATAAAGGAAAATAATCTGGAAAAAATAGATACACATATATGTATAACTGAATCATTTTTCTGTACACCCAAAACTAACACAACATTGTAAATCAACTATACTTCAATAAAAAAATAAATAAAAGAATACTGCTTCAGAAGTTATGAAATAAAGTTGACCTCTTTGGGAAATGCAATTAAACAAATGTCCTCAGTCCCCACTTTCTTTAATTTCTCAGTAGGATTTGACATTACTGATCACCTTGTTTTTGAAACTCTCATAGGCATTGCCCTGAAGATGGTCACCTTAATTATAAATGTTATAGTGGTAAAGGACATCTGATATGATTGTTTTAAAAATGCCAGATCAATGGTGTTCTTATCCTTTCTCTACTTGTTCCAACTTTGGGAAGCTATTTACCATCTTTCAGGCTCAGTTTTCTCTTTGGAAAATGTGAGTAACAATAGTGCCTTCTCTATAAGGTTGTTGCAAAGAATAAACAAAACACTGTATATTAAATGTTTTACAGATAGAATGGTTTACAGTAAGTCTTTTGCATATAGTAACTGATTTTTTTAGCAAAAAGGGATAGATTGAAAGAAGTCTAAAATCCCTTCAGACTGAGATGGAATGAGTTGAAAGATAGGTAGTTGGGATTTCTGTGAGGTAATGTGCTGATACAATGTCTGGTACATTATGGGCCCAAAGAAATGTTACACATTCACAGAGGAAACAAGGTCTGAGGCAAGCTTTATGGACTTGTTGGCTCTGTATGAGCAGAGATGATAGGTATAGTATTTGGGTGGCAATCACTATTTATATAGAGTCTCTCCTATATTCTGTTGAACATAAAGATGTAGCATCAAAAAACACTTCTACTTTGAGCCTCCAACTAAGTATGATATAATGAGGTGCAGTTTTTAAAATGTTATGTTCATATTTTATCCATCAATTTGCTTTTCAGCAGGTTTGCTGTCAGCTGAGTGATTCATAATTCTTAACTGTTATTATCACAGCAAATTACTCTAAATGAAACCTGGAAATGTTTATTGGTACAAAATAGATATAATCATAAAGATTTGGTGACGTTATATTGAATAGATGCCTACTTGAGAATATTTACCTAGTCTGACTTATCTGTCCCATCTTTCTCAGTCTATGTCACTGCCTTAATTCAAATGCTTATTATTTCTCACTTATTGAAGGGCAACTAAACCCCGATTTTTCTCATCATCTCCTTTTTTCCACCATGCATGACATTGCTTTTCCTTAAGTACAGTGATTGGCTTCCTTAAGCCGATCAACTCATTCTTTGTATTGAAAATATAACTTGTCTACTGTTTCAAATAACTCACTTTGCCATTCCAGACTTTCCAAATTATAACCAATAGCTCTACCATTTCATCTTATTTTTCACCAAACTCCAACATAGACTCTATAATCTGGATCCATGCTCTCTAGTACAGTGGCCACTAGCCACATATGTGGTTATGAAGCATTTTACATATGCTTGTCCGAGTTGAGATGCAATGTGAATATAAAATACACAATTTTGATAACTTAGTACAAAAATATTTAATATGTCTCCATCATTTTACATTGATTACATATTAAAATGTTAATATTTTGAATCTACTGGGCTAGAAAAAGGTATCATTAATTTCACCTGTTTCTTTTTCATTTTTTGATGGGGCTACTAGTAATCTAAAATTGCATATGTAGATCATATTGCATTTAATTTGGACAGAGCTTCTTCAGAGAAAAAGAACTAATGAATGTAAATCAGATATATGTCATTTTTGTTCCTAATTTGGGTCTTATATATTTTCTTTATGCATTGAACAAACATTTGTTGAGTGTCTACCAGTTACCAGGCATGTTTCTCAATACTGAAAATACTGATGTAATCAAGATGGACAAGATCTGCCCCTCTTAGAGCTTAATTTTCATGGAATATATGGCAAGTAAAGCAAAAAAACAAACAATTTCAAAGTGTGATAAATGGCACGTGAATGGATGATATACATTGGATAATACTTGGAGTTTATGATTATTTTATAGTTTCACCAAAGAAATCTGTATGAATAGGTGACATTTGACTGGAGATGAGAAGAATGAGAGAGTGTCAGTATCTTCCTAATTTGCATTCACAGATATATATGAAAACATTTAGCTTTTCATGTAAGTGTGTACACTATCAAGTGAGGTTCTGCTCCAAGATTTAAGCTCTATGTTTGATATCATGAGAGGTGAAGTATCATCTGGAAATTTAGTGTATATATCAATAAAAGAAGCAAAAAAAAAGATCATAACTAGCCTAAAAATTAAATTCGGTCTGTAGACCTTTAATAAACCATTTCCTGATTATCTTATATGTGGGTGGAAATTTTAAAATTGCATTTAATTCTTTTTTATTCACCCAAAATTTAGCCAATTCTTTTTTTATCAGTTTATATCTGGGCATCTGGTTGAATCTTAAAACATCTGTGAAGTCAGGTGTTCTGCTTCTGCCTTCCAAAGGATGCACAAATCAACACAGGATCCAGACCAACAGATGGTGTAAATTATAATAAATTCTAGAAGTAGTGTGTGCAGATGAAGTTAGTGTACTCAGATCTGTAACATGAAATCGCAGATATGCCCCTGAGTGACTTTTTCCATTACTCTGACAATTGTCAGATTTCTCTCAAGGGAAAATTCCAATGACAATGGTTTTTCATGACATGGAGAATTATTGCTGCCACCTGAAAGGGAGCTCCCGTACTAAATTGTGGGACAGAATTTTCTGGGCAATTAGTTCTATTTTCCCCAAAGAATCAAAGGTGAGTCACAGAACTTTTCGAAAGAGTATAACATTTTTTATGTACTTTGAAGTTCATTTATGACACATATAAAGATTTGTTTTAAATTGTCTTGCTAATCTGAATACATTCCTCTTATAAAATAACAAATAATTATTATTTCTCCTGTCCCTAGGTTCATCAGAACCATTGTTTTTTCTTTTTAGATTCCACATATGTGTGTTAGCATACAGTATTTGTTTTTCTCTTTTTGACTTACTTCACTCTGTATGACATACTTTAGGTCCATCCACCTCACTACAAATAACTCAATTTCGTTTCTTTTTATGGCTGAGTAATATCCCATTGTATATATATGCCACATCTTCTTTATCCATTCATCTGTCAATGGACACTTAGGTTGCTTCCATGTCCTGGCTATTGTAAATAGTGCTGCAATGAACACTGCAAACACTTTTTAGAAGAAGCACAAGGTACCGGTTCCTGCCAGTATCTTCATCTTAGCATGCCAAATGGGCCTCTTACTCCTGACTGTACAAATTGAATAAATCCACCAAAATTTAACATACAATGCCCCAACTGGAAATAAAAAAGCCAATATCAATATGACCATTTCCCTGGCCCTTTCCCTGTTTGCACTTCTCTTTTTCTCTTGCTTCCTTCCTCCCCAAGATATAGCTAATCATCTCTCCATGCGTCATTCTGGATTTCTGTTTCCCTCTGGTTGGGAAACAGTCCTCTGGTTGTTTTATTTCCTGTACTATGGTGAAAATAACTCTCTTAAGCCCTTGGATAAAAGCAGATCTGTGACATAAAAAATTACATATACAAATAAAATGGAAGGAAGTAAGGATGGAGGGAATGAGGGAGGGGAGGGAAGAAGGGAAGATGTCTACAGGTGGGCATACAATTTGAAAATGTTGTGAGCAACTGCACCATTTTATGACTTTAGGGTTGATTTATTTTTCTATTTTTTTTATAAAATATAAATTTTAATGTTTATATTATCACAGGGGAGGGGGGAGAGAATCTGTACCTTTTGTCTCATAAGTGATTTAACAGACAATACTCCCTGCTGTATTGTAGTCAGATAGTTACAATATCCTCCTTTGCTGAGATGTTGGGAAATTCTGTTGGAATACTGGACTGAACAAGAGAGTGGCTTGATGTAGGCTGGAAAAAAGGCTGCATTTTGATAATAATGTGACTAAAAGCTCACCTGCTCCTTCTCAGAACACACAAATGGACACACATGCATGTATGCACATAAACACACCACAAACTCTTTACTTCCTCTAAGCAAATATCACTAGCAAGTCTAATAGTTTTTGACTCATCTGTCATAAGTAGGGGAGATTAAGAAACTAAAGTATGAAAGTTGCTTTCCTGAGCTTTTAGAAAGGGCAGCCAGAGGAGAGGGGATAGAGACAGAGCCTCTCTAAGGATCACCCACCATATTTTAAACCTGAGTGAGGAGGCTCCAAAATGAACAAGTGTCTAGTAATAAAGTGGTGGTAGGCATTGGAGCTTGAAATTATGGGTCACTTTTGATTAAACATTGCTCACAGAAAATAAGCCCTGGCTTTCAGTCATACAGTCCCTGCTATCATATGCAAGAATTTAAATGCCAATGCTTATTAAAACTAGCCTGAGCAATAGCCGAGAACCACCTTGGGGATGATCCATTAAAAAAGAAAGACTTACAATTCTCCTCAAAAATAATTAAAGCTCCATCAATGGATGAGATAGTTGATGGAATTTATTTTAGTATTTTTCTGTGTTTGGGAGGGGCAATACAGTTTAGTGGAAAGATCATCAAATTTAGAATTCAAATATGATCTAAACACATTCATATATTAATTGTGATTTGGCACGAGTGAAACAACATCTCTGGGTCTCCACTTCCTCACTAAATTATGGGCATTAAAACTCAGAGATCCAAGGATTGCTGTGAGTATTAAATATGGTAATTTATGTAAAAGAATAAGTCTCCTGCTTGCAATGCTATCGATGCTAAGTATAACTTGTTCTTTGTAGTAATCTGAGCTTCCAATATGCAAAGAGTACTCAATAAATGGTAGCTACTAAGGTTACTTTTTTAGTTATTTATGATTATACTTGATTTGTTAATTTTTTCAATATTGCTCTTCTACTTCTTTATTCAGGAAGAGGCAATGGGTTGAGGACTCTTTTATAAATATTATAAAGCCCCAAGAAGGAATTGCTTTTACTCTTGATTCATATTGCTTTTTATATATTTTTATTGATTTTTATATTGAAATTATCCTTTCAATATGTTTTAACCATAATATTTATGGGACCGATGATCCCAGCATCTGGTAATAAATTGCTTATTAAAAGATGACATGGAACTGACCTTCAAGATGGCTGAGGAGTAAGATGTGGAGATCACCTTCTTCCCCACAAATATCAAACATACATCTACATGTGGAACAGCTCCTACAGAACACCTACTGAACGCTGGCAGAAGACCTCAGACCTCCCAAAAGGCAAGAAACTCCCCACGTAGGGCAAAAGAAAAAAGAAAAAACAGAGACAAAAGAATAGGACACGACCTGCACCTCTGGGAGGGAGCGGTGAAGGAGGAAAAGTTTCCACACACTAGGAAGCCCCTTCACTGGCAGAGACTGGGGGTGGGAGGGTGGGAAGCTTAAGAGCCACAGGGGAGAGTGCAGCAAAAGGGCTGCAGAGGGCAAAGCAGAGAGATTCCCACACAGAGGATTGGTGCCGACCAGCACTCACCAGCCTGAGAGGCTTGTCTGCTCACCCGCCATGGCAGGTGGTGGCTGGGAGCTGAGGCTTGGGCTTCAGAGGTCAGATCCCAGGGAGAGGACTGGGGTTGGCTGCGTGAACACAGCCTGAAGGGGGCTAGTGCACCATACCTAGCCGGGGGGGAGTCTGGGAAAAAGTCTGGACCTCCCTAAGAGACAAGAGACCATTGTTTTGGGGTGCATGAGGAGAGGGGATTCCTTCCCTGTCTTCCCACAGAAGGCAGAGCACCACCTAAAGGAGCTCCAGAGATGGGCATGAGCCGCGGCTATCAGCTCGGACCCCAGGGGTGAGCATGAGACACTAACGCTGCTGCTGCAGCCACCAAGAATCCTGTGTGCAAGCACAAGTCACTATCCACACCCCCTGCCCTGCCCCAGAAGCCTGTGCAGCCAGCCACTGCCAGGGCCCCATGATCCAGAGACAAATTCCCTGGAAGAACACACTGCACGCCTCAGGCTGTTGTAACTTCACACCAGCCTCTCCTAGGCAGGCTCTCCCTGCATTCCAATTATAACTACCGTACCCCACCCTCCCCCCTGGCAAGAGTGAGCCAGAGCACCTAATCAGCTGCTGATTTAACCCCATGCTGTGTGGGCAGGAACAGATGCCTGAGGGTGAACTACATGCAGAGGTGTGGCTAAAACCAAAGCTGAACCAAAGGAGCTATGTGAACAAAGAAGAAAAAGGGAAATTTCTCCCAGCAGCCTCAGGAGCAGCAGATTAAATCCCCACAATCAACCTTATGGACCCGCATCTGTGGAATACCTGCATAGACAACAAGTCAACCCAAAACTGAGGTGGTGGACTTTGGGAGCAAATATAGACTTGAGGTTTGCTGTCTGAGACTGACTTTATTCTGATTTTTATGTTTATCTTAGTATAGTTTTTAGCACTTGTTATTGTTGGTGGATTTGTTTAGTGGTTTAGTTGCTCTCTTCTTTTTATTATTATTTTAATAATTGTTTTATTTAAATAATTTTATTCTATTTATTCATTTATTTTTATTATTTTTTTAAATCTTTTTTTTTTTCCATTTTCTTCTGAGCCACGTGGCTGGCAAGGTCTTGGTGCTCTGGCCAGGTGTCAGGCCAGAGACTCTGAGATGAGAGAACCAAGTCCACCACACTGGACCAACAGAGACCGCGTGGCCCCACATAACATCAATTGGCGAGAGCTCTCCAAGAGATATCCGTCTCAACACAAAGCCCCAGCTGCACCCAACGGCCAGCAAGCTGAAGTGCTAGACACCCAATGCCAAACAACTCGGAAGACAGGAACACAAACCCACCCATTAGCAGAGAGGCTGCCGAAAATCATACTAAGTTCACAGACACCCCAAAACACACCACCAGATGTAGTCCTGCCCACCAGAAAGACAAGATCCAGACTCACCCACCAGAACACAGGCACCAGTCTCCTCCACCAGGAAGCCTACACAAGCCACAGAACCAACCTTAACCACTGGGGGCAGACACCAAAAACAACGGGAACTACGAACCTGCAGCTTGCGAAAAGGAGACCCCAAACACAGTAAGTCAAGCAAAATGAGAAGACAGAGAAATATGCAGCAGATGAAGGAGCAAGGTAAAAACCCACCAGACCAAACAAATGAAGAGGAAATAGGCAGTCTACCTCAAAAAGAATTCAGAGTAATGATAGTAAAGATGGTCCAAAATCTTGGAAATAGAATTGAGAAAATACAGGAAACATTTAACAAGGACCTAGAAGAACTAAAGGCAAACAAACAATGATGAACAACACAATAAATGAAATTAAAAATTCTCTAGAAGGAATCAATAGCAGAATAACTGACGCAGAAGAACAGATAAGTGACCTGAAAGATAAAATAGTGGAAATAACTACCACAGAGCAGAATGAAGAAAAAAGAATGAAAAGAATTGAGAAAAGTCTCAGAGAGCTGGGGCAACATTAAATGCAACAACATTCAAATTATAGGGGTCCCAGAAGAAGAAGAGAAAAAGAAAGGGACTGAGAAAATATTTGAAGAGATTATAGTTGAAAACTTCCCTAACATGGGAAAGTAAATAATCAAGTCCAGGAAGCACAAAGAGTCCCATATAGGATAAATACAAGGAGAAACATGCCAAGACACATATTAATCAAACTATCAAAAATTAAATACAAAGAAAAAATATTAAAAGCAGCAAGGGAAAAGCAACAAATGACACACAAGGGAATCCCCATAAGGTTAAGAGCTGATCTTCCAGCAGAAACTCTGCAAGCCAGAAGGGAGTGGCAGGACATATTTAAAGTGATGAAAGGGAAAAACCTACAACCAAGATTTCTCTACCCAGCAAGGATCCCATTCAAATTCGATGGAGAAATTAAAAGCTTTACTGACAAACAAAAGCTAAGAGAATTCAGCACCACCAAACGAGCTTTACAACAAATGCTAAAGGAACTTCTCTAGGCAGGAAACACAAGAGAAGGAAAAGACCTACAAAAGTAAACCCAAAACAATTACGAAAATGGTAATAGGAACATACATATTGATAATTACCTTAAATGAAAATGGATTAAATGCTCCAACCAAAAGACAAAGACTGGCTGAATGGATACAAAAACAAGACCTGTATATTTGGTGCCTACAAGAGACCCACTTCAGAACTAGGGACACACACAGACTAAAAGTGAGGGGATGGAAAAAGATATTCCATGCAAATGGAACTCAAAAGAAAGCTGGAGTAGGAATTCTCATATCACAGAAAATAGGCTTTAAAATAAAGACTATTACAAGAGACAAAGAAGGGGATTGATCAAGGGATCAATCAAAGAAGATATAACAATTGTAAATATTGTAAATATTTATGCACCCAACATAGGAGCACCTCAATACATAAGGCAAATGCTAACAGCCGTAAAAAGGGGAAACTGACAGTAACACAGTCATAGTAGGGGGCTTTAACACCTCACTTTCACCAATGGAGAGATCACTCAAAATGAAAATAAATAAGGAAACACAAGCTTTAAATGACACATTAAACAAGATGGACTTAATTGTTATGTATAGGACATTCGATCCAAAAAGAAAAGAATACAATTTTTTCTCAAGTGCTCATAGAACATTCGACAGGATAGATCATATTCTGGGTCACAAATCAAGCCTTGGTAAATTTAAGAAAATTGAAATCGTATCAAGTATCTTTCCTGACCACAACGCTATGAGACTAGATATCAATTATAGGAAAAAAAATGTAAAAAATGCAAACACATGAAGGCTAAACAATACACCACTAAATAACCAAGAGATAACTGAAGAAGTCAAAGAAGAAATCAATAAATACCTAGAGACAAATGACAATGAAAACTCGACGATCCAAAACCTATGGGATGCAGCAAAAGCAGTTCTAAGAGGGAAGTTTATAGCAATACAATCCTACCTTAAGAAACAAGAAACATCTCAAATAAACAACCTAACCTTACACCTAAAGCAATTAGAGAAAGAAGTACCAAAAAAACCCCAAAGTTAGAAGAAGGAAAGAAATAATAAAGATCAGATCAGAAATAAATGAAAATTAAATGAAGGAAACATAGCAAAGATCAATAAAACTAAAAGCTGGTTCTTTGAGAAGATAAACAGAATTGATAAACCACTAGCCAGACTCATCAAGAAAAAAAGGTAGAAGACTCAAATCAATAGAATTAGAAATGAAAAATGAGAAGTAACAACTGACACTGCAGAAATACAAAGGATCATGAGAGATTACTACAAGCAACTCTATGCCAATGAAATGGACAACCTGGAAGAAATGGACAAATTCTTAGAAAAGCACAACCTTCCGAGACTGAACGAGGAAGAAACAGAAAATATAAACAGACCAATCGCAAGCACTGAAATTGAAACTGTGAGTAAAAATCTTCCAACAAACAAAAGCCCAGGACCAGATGGCTTCACAGGCAAATTCTACCAAACATTTAGAGAAGACATAAAACCTATCCTTCACAAACACTTCCAAAATACAGCAGAGGGAGAAACACTCCCAAGCTCATTCTACGAGGCCACCATCACCCTGATACCCAAACCAGAAAAAGATGTCACAAAACAAGAAAACTACAGGCCAATGTCACTGATGAACATAGATGCACAAATCCTCAACAAAAACCCAGCAAACAGAATCCAACAGCTCATTAAAAGGATCATACACCATGTTCAAGTGGGGTTTATCCCAGGAATGCAAGACTTCTTCAATATATGCAAACCAATGAACGTGAAACACCATATTAACAGACTGAAGGAAAAAAAAACACATGATAATCTCAATAGATGCAGAAAAAGCTCTCGACAAAATTCAACACTCATTTATGATTAAAAAACTCTCCAGAAAGTAGGCATAGAACGAACTTACCTCAACATAATAAAGGCCATATATAACAAACCCACAGCCTACATCATTCTCAATGGTGAAAAACTGAAACCATTTCCACTAAAATCAGGAAGAAGACAAAGTTGCCCAATCTCACCACTATTATTCAACATAGTTTTGGAAGTTTTAGCCACAGCAATCAGAGAAGAAAAAGAAATAAAAGGAATCCAAATCAGAAAAGAAGAATTAAAGCTGTCGCTATTTGCAGATGACATGATATTATACACAGGGAATCCTAAAGATGCTACCAGAAAACTACTAGAGCTAATCAGTGAATTTGTTAAAGTAGCAGGATACAAGATTAATGAACAGAAATCTCTTGCATTCCTATACACTAATGATGAAAAATTGGAAAGATAAATTAAGGAAACACTCCTATTTACCACTGCAATAAAAAGAATAAAATACCTAGGAATAAACCTACCTAAGGAGACAAAAGACCTGTATGCAGAAAGACACTGATGAAAGAAATTAAACATGATACAAACAGTTGGAGAGATATACCATGTTCTTGGATTGGAAGAATCAACATTGTGAAAACTACTATACTACCCAAAGCAATCAAGAGATTCAATGCAATCCCTATCAAACTACCAATGGCATTTTTCACAGAACTAGAACAAAAAATTTCACAATTTGTATGAAAACACAAAAGGCTCTGAATAGCCACAGCAATCTTGAGAAAGGAAAATGGAGCTGGAGGAATCAGGTTCCCTGACTCCAGACTATACTACACAGCTACAGTAATCAAGATAGTATGGTACAGGCACAAAAACAGAAATATAGATCAATGTAACAGGATAGAAAGCCCAGAGATAAACCCACACACATCTGTTTACCTTATCTTTGATAAAGGAGGCAAGAATATACAATGGAGGAAAGACAGCCTCTTCAATAAGCGGTGCAGGGAAAACTGGACAGCTACATATAAAAGAATGAAATTAGAACACTTCCTAACATCATACACAAAAATAAACTCACAATGGATTAATGACCTAAATGTAAGGCCAGACACGATAAAACTCTCTGAGGAAAACATAGGCAGAACACTCTATGATATAAATCACAGCAAGATCCTTTTTGACCCACCTCCTAGAGAAATGGAAATAAAAATAAATGGGACCTAATGAAACTTAAAAGCTTTTGCACAGCAAAGGAAACCATAAACAAGACGAAAAGACAACCCTCAGAATGGGAGAAAATATTTGCAAACAAAACAACTGACAAAGGATTAACCTCCAAAATATACAAGCAGCTCATGCAGCTCAATATCAAAAAAAACAAGCAACCCAATCCAAAAATAGGCAGAAGATTAAATAGACATTTCTCCAAAGAAGATATACAGATTGCCAACAAACACATGAAAGGATGCTCAACATCACTAATCATTAGAGACATGTATATCAAAACTACAATGAGATATCACCTCACACCAGTCAGAATGGCCATCATCAGTCTCTTCTTGCACTTTTGGTGGGAATGTAAATTGATACAGCCACTATGGAGAACAGTATGGAGGTTCCTTAGAAAACTAAAATTAGAACTACCATATGACCCAGCAATCCCACTACTGGGTATATACCCTGTGAAAACCATAAATGAAAAGACACATGCACCCCAATGTTCACTGCAGCACTATTTACAATAGCCAGGACAAGGAAGCAACCTAAGTGTCCATCGACAGATGAATGGATAAAGAAGATATGGCACATATATACAATGGAATATTACTCAGCCAGAAAAAAAAGAAATTGAGTTATTTATAGTGAGGTGGATGGACCTAGAGTTTGTCACACAGAGTGAAATAAGTCAGAAAGAGAAAAACAAATACCATATGCTAACACATATATATGGAATCTAAAAAAAAAAAAAAAAGGTTCTGATGAACCTAGGGAATAGAGATGCAGACATAGAGAATGGACTTAAGGACACTGGGCATGGGAAGGGTAAGATGGGACAAAGTGAGAGAGTGGCATTGACATATATACACTACCAAAGGTAAATTAGATAGCTAGTGGGAAGCAGCTGCATCACACAGGGAGATCACCTCAGTGTTTTGTGACCACCTAGAGGGGTGGGATAGGGAGGGTGTGAGGGAGACGCAAGAGGAAGGGGATATAGGGATATATGTATACATATAGCTGATTCAGTTTGTTATACAGCAGAAACTAACACAACACTGTAACGCAATTATACTCCAATAAAGATGTTTAAAAAAAGTGAGATGATTTTTATTAGAAAATCAAAATCAATAAATCATATTTTTGTCCTTAGCCGAGGTTAAATGAACTACATCTACAGAATCAGGATTTTATCTCTTTATGAAGCTTATCTTTTCAGCAGTAAAATGGATTTCTTTTTGAGACTTCAAGTACATTTTAGAAAATTTTATTGATCTAAATCCAGAGCTGACAGGATGCCAAATCAGGATACAGGTAATAGTGACTAGTGCAGCATCTTCTGCAAAGAACTGGCGGCTGCTAGGCACAGGTAGATAGTCCTGCCATGAGATGTCAAATCCATGTTTTAGGGCAGGGCTTCAGACCCTGATATGGGATAGAGAACTGGAGCATCATTATTAGGTGGAGGGGGGCTGTGTTATATTCACCTCCTGTAACACTTGTTAGTTTAATCATTCAGAAAACCAAAAAGTCATTCATTCATAAAATATTTTTTGAGCATCTGCTCTGTCTCAGACATTATCTTAGGTGTTGCAGATAGAGTTCTTTGGTGCCTTCCCTCATGGAGTTTATAGTCTGCAAGGGAGATATACACATATAAAGAAATTGAATTACAAACTGCAGTAAGACCATTGGAAGGAAAAAGAGAAGGGGCAGGCTCAGCAAGGTCACTGAGGAAGTAGTATGGCACACAGCAGTACAGCAGGTGCTTAATGCATGTCTGTTTTATTCAAGTTCCTGGGAAAATATTTTTTGTGGGTACCCTGTATATGTAAATAATTTGAACCACACATAATTTGGTGGCCCAATTTCATGTAATCCTGTGAAAGAGAAACTGCCCTGACCAGCAGAAGTTATCTGCTCACAGGCTGTCCTTTAGAACTTCAGGTGGTCATGGGGCTCCAAGCCAACTCCACAGATGTAAGTCCTAGATATCTTCTGAGAAACTGGTAAACTCCACTTGGAAGGAGTGGCTAGGGGTTGGTTGGGAAGGTTGGAAAGTGCCCTGAAGGGAAGAAATAAAGCCCACATATGCTACGTTCTTGGCTCAGGACACCCTACCCAGTGGGCAGCACTGCTGCAACATCTCCCATAAAGTGTAAAAGACACATAGAAAATGTCAAGGAAGCTACTCCAAAGTGTGGGGCCCTGCATTTCAAGGTCTGGGACAAGGGTTCAACTGGATCTAAGGGTGATGCTGATAGTAGGGATTGGCTTTGAATGTCCCAAGCTCAGTTCTTACACTGAGTGCATATGATAGGGCACATTTTCAAACAGAAACATTATACTTTTTTTTCAGTGGATCGTAGAATATTACTGATTTTCATGGCAGTAGTGGGAGCAGTAGTAGTAGCAACAGCAGTAGTAGTAGTTGTAGTTGTGTTAGTAATGATTGGATAATAGTTAAAGTGAAAATATTAACCACTTTGGGCACATAATACATGTGCTTTATCTGCATTTATTTAGTATTTTCAAACACTGTGAAGTATTTCGTTACTGATAACCCAAGGCTCAGGGAGACAAATTAACTTCCCTAAAGCCACACATAATAAGCAGTAAACCTGGAATTCAAACCCAGGAACCAGGGTCTCTAGGAACAAATGCCATTAAACATTACCCTATATGGTACGTTTCAAAAGAAAAGAATCCACTGAAAAGACCAGGGCATCAAAAAACATCCAAATGGTAAAATCAGAGAACAAAAGTAGTAAAAATGTCCAGAAGCTGGCGTCATGAATGAGGACACTCTGGGTGACTGCTGATATATGTTCCATAGTATATCCATTTCTCATCCCTCATACCTCCTTTCCTTTCTTTAAAGAAGAGTTTTGTCCTGATACTTTTATCCTCCTTCCAATCACACCCTGAATTCTTCTGTTTTAGAGACAACTACATCTGAAGCACATACCTGCCAGCACTCATATCATTTTCTCTACCTGCTTTAGTCTTGAAATAATATATAAGAATATGTGAGGAGTTTCTTTCCTTTGTTCTTACCAGTCAGATATTTAGAGGAACTGTGTGTTAAGACCCTTTCTTTTGGCTTTGACATTGTGGGAAGCCCACAACACATTATAAGTCTTCACTTCTATGTTGGTCAGGAAATATTAAAGGATGCCAAGCATTTTAACCAATATCCTCTGTTTAATCTCTCTTCATCACCTCAAGAGTAATCTGGATCTCAGGTAATTATGGCCTGATCCTTGGGGATACAAGGAATAAGACCTTATCTTCATCAGCCCTCCTGGGCTTCCACACCTTCCCTCCTACGCTTCCACACCTTCCCTCCTACGGACACCTCTACCGTCCAGGAGAATACACTCAATGAAAAATATCTATTAAGAAGGACTTCTACAGGATAAATTACTTACTTGGTTTTGCCAACTCTGTGTACCACAATCTTGACTATGAAGACAATTTCCAAAAAAGTCACTTTATATATATATGCTACTCAGCCACATGCCCAATTCTCCTATTTCCAGCCACATGAGAAGACTATATGCCTCTAACGCAGACATGCCATGAGCATGCTCTTACCAATAGAATGTGAGCAGACATGACCTGGGTCTCCTCTAGGTGGAAGTATTTAAGATCTGCTCCAACTTGGAGGGGCGTCAAACAAAATACAGAGCTGAGCCCCCCACCCAGATGTGACAGCATGGATAAAAACTAAACGTTTCTGGCTTTAAGTCACTGATGTTCTAGTGTTTGATACCATTGCATGGCTTAGTCTAAACTGATTAAATACAGAGGCATTTCAAGAAGATCTTGAAGACTTGGGAGACATTAGAATATGTTTTCTCAGTGATGAACACTTTTAAAAGGACCACCGTCATATGAATAAATCAGTGGCTAGAAATCTGGTTAAAGAAATAAGTGTTTTGTTCTGGCACTGGAGTCACTTTACCTCTCTGGACGTTCAATTTCACATTTGTAAAAGGAAGTGATTTAACTTAATAATCTCTAGAGTCCCTCTTCACTCCATAAATCTACAAATTATCTGCATGCTTTGTATTCACAGCACCACACCTCATAACTACACACACTGAATGTATGAACAAGAGGACAGTATCTTTTTAAAAAAGTAAGTTCCTTCATTTAATGATGTAATATTTTAGCAATATGTTGCCCATATTCATATGTTAGCATGAAAAAACATGGATTTGACTATTCTCTGTAACACAAAATTTATGGAACTATTCGCATAGTTTTTACTACTTGTTCTGTGAAAGATAAAGCAATTATTGAGCGAACCCATTGCCTTCCATAAAAGGAAAACCTTTGTTTATCCTGGCATTAGTTAGCATGAAACCTGTTGAGTTCTAGCTCTTCTTGTTACCCTTCTCCCCGTCTCCCATCTACACACATCTAAACCGTAACTAAGTCCTGACAGTTCTACTATTCGAGAATTTCTGGCATCCATTAACCTTTCCCCATCCCTACTGGCAATGCCTTAATCCAAGAAAACTTGTTTGCTGCAACTCTCTCCTTACTGGTCTTCTTGATGGCACTTTTGCTCCTTTGATATATTTTCTTTCAAGCCTGAGTCTTCCCCCTCATACTTTATCATGTCAGGACCAATCTCCCTTCCCTCCTCTCATTCATTTTCAAATTTTTATATTTACTTTACGAGATTTTTATCTCTGCATAGCACTCTTTGATTAAGGGCAGATCCCCTTGACATGAACTCTGGAATAATTTTATTTTCATTTTCATGACATTAGAACAGTGAACTACATTATGATTTCTTATAAGGATTACTGCAATTGGTGGTCTGACAATTATTTATACTTCTCCTATGTACTCTTCATACTTCTCATGATATCTTCATATAAGATGAAGTCCAACTAGAGTCTGACAAAAAAGACACGATGATCTTGTCCTTAGCAATTTCTTTTATTGCACCTCTTGCTAAACTACAAGCTCACCTTAGGTTTTAGACTCACTTGACTAAAGGAAATCTGTTTGAATAGAACATTTATCTCTTGCTTTTTTTTTTTTTTTTTGCGGTATGCGGGCCTCTCACTGTTGTAGCCTCTCCCGTTGCGGAGCAAAGGCTTCGGATGCACAGGCCCAGCGGCCATGGCTCACGGGCCTAGCCGCTCCGCGGCATGTGGGATCTTCCTGGACCGGGGCACGAACCTGTGTCCCCTGCATCGGCAGGCGGACTCTCAACCACTGCACCACCACGGAAGCCCTATCTCTTGCTTTAAACACCTGAAGCATTGCTCCCTGAGACTTTAATATCCTTGATCCAAATGTTCCTCTGGCTAACTTCTAATGGTTTCTAAGATCCCAGTAAGCAGGGAATTATCACTGTTAGGAAATATTCTCTGAATTCTGTAATAATGGGTTAGATGTTCTTTGTTTATTCTCCACAATACTTTTAGCATTTTATCAACCTTCATCAAACTGAATTTCTATTTTCAGTTTGCTTATCTGGGCTTTCCTCTGGACTTGAAGTTCCCTGAGGGTAAAGCTTATGTTTCATTTGGTTTTGTATGTCTAATGCAAGTCTTTCCCTCTCTGGAACTCTTTTTTCATCTGGGAGATAAACTTAATGCTCTTTGCTCCTGACAGCTTTGGGAGTTATGAAAACCAGTCTAAGACAATGAACATAAAATTGGTATATCAACAATTAAATACTGCACATATGGAGAGGAATATATTCCAATTTCTTGTATATGATAGGCTTTCAATAAATGGCAGTTGTTGATTATGCCAACTGGAACCTCAGCAATCTGTGTTACCTAAGAAAGTTAGTCTCTACTCAGTCATTAGGATTTTACCAAGACCTAGGCATAGCAATACCATCAAAGACCATGAATATTCTACTGTACAAATCCATTAGGAATACATAAAGCATTTTTTCTGTTGGCTTATTGAGGCAAAAATTATTCAAAATTCAGAAGTTTCTGCTTGGCTTGTTCCTAAACAGTTGAGTGAAGACTTTGGATCCCTAGATTCTTCTTTCTCTCTTTGTACTACACAGCTCACTGTTGCATGCATGCATTCATTTATTCACATTTTGCTGTATAGTAGACAGGAATCTGAGTCCTGAGGAAACACCTAGAGATCTGAAAATGCCCTTCCTATCAAGAGTCCCACTGATCAGTTGAGGAGCTAGGCTGAAAAACAAAATAACAACAAAACTAAAACAAACAAAGAACACATGTAAAAAGGGCTCCAAGGTACATATGCATTGGGTGGAATAGTGGAGACAAAATAGAGAATGGTTCAAAGAGCGTTGTAGCTGGAGGGTAAAAAGAAAGACCTCACAGAGGGAAAACACATTATTTGAGTTTTAAAAATGATTAGGAAGGCATAGGACGATTTTGTTTGAGGAGAGAGGCAGGGATTTCAGATGGACATTTTCCAGTATATGAAGGTAAAAGTAGCAAAAGAGATTGCATGAGGCATTTAGCATTTAGGAAAATATACGTGTTTAGTGAACTCAGGACTTAGCATCTGTAAGAGGTTGTTGTTATGTGTCCAGACTAAGGAGAGCTTCTGTTGCCCCTGTATGGTGGTCACCTGCATCCTGTGAGCAGCGGGGAGAACTAGCAGAGTTCTCAGCAGAAATATTTAAGTGAGCAATTAGATCATTACTTATTGAGAGTAGGGAGGGACAATTGTGGAACTAGAAGCAGATAAAGAGGCTAGTATACCTGGAAGCTTAAAGAACATAACAAGAATCAAGGCTCTGGAAGAACCTTATGTAATGATTTTAGTATAGTATTTTTGTTTGTTTTTAATACAAAATAATTTTCCCATGCATTTATTTTATGAAGGAAAAATTTTATAAGTGACATTATATGTTAGGATTTGTTTCATGCCAACTCTGATCATTTGGGGCTAGGTGTCTGCATCACTGTGTTAAGAAGGATTCTGAGGCTCTATCCAGGCTCCAGGAAAAAGAAAACTTGATTATATGGTGATGTATGTTATGGTCAAAATAAAGGGAATGGTGACTGGGTGAACCACATATTTAATCTCTCTATTTTTATTTATGCAGTTAACATAATGAAACAGAGTTGTTCGTGTGTTAGTCATGAGATGGGCAATCCAGAGTTCTAACAGGTTATTTCTTTGCTCTCTGTCCTACCTTCACCCTACCCAACATGTCCAATTACCTCCTATAACATTTAGATCTCTAAAAAATATACCTTGAAAAACCACTATTATAGTTAAAATGCCCTTATATAGATGGAGGAACTATTTTCTGATGGTTGAACCAAAACAACTATTTACATGAAGAATGTACTCAAAACTAGGGTTAATGGATTGTTTTTAACAGTTTATTTTGCAATAACAAAGGATACAAGGTGAAGAATTCTCATTTCTGTGGTTTTAAGAACTACACAGCTTCTGACCAACGAAATAGCTTACAATTTCTAATTGGTTTAGATGTCCCAAGTCCATCTTAGGTGAATAATATCATTTAAATATTTTCAGTAATTTCACTTCCTTTAACAGGTTTTTAAACAATGTTTCTGCCTTGCTTCAGGACATCTTTTAATTGCTCTAAATTATCACTGATGTCTGTAGCATTTTCACAGAACATGGATTGATTTCAATTAACTTTCTCATGCTTTTGCATAAAAGCAGTCTTTTTCAATTTGCCAAATTGGATCACACAACCTCTTAGAGCTGAGGAATGACAGTTATTAAAAGGTTGGGAAAAGAGGACACGGCCAAGGTTGTTTACTTCCTAATGTCTCCATTTGGAATTTTCAGTTGTGCTTGATCATATAAAACCATTGATGAAGAATGTGGGTTAGAGGGTTGAAATAGACTATCCCCCCAATGGAGTGCTTTGAATTCCCCAGGATTATATTTTAACTGCAAAGGAATAACCAAAGAGAATCTGTTTAAAGCCTGTTCAAACACCCCTACCACAATTAAAACTGTTGTTTTCTCCTTTTTTCATCTGCTTGTGCGTATGGTACAAGTGATGGACTCTCAATATCTGTGACCATGTACACTCTGGGTTGTGGGTAGAAATCTGCTGGCACTTTTACACAAAATGACTCCATCACTATTGTTGAGTATTATGAGATTTGAGGTAAGCAGTCAGTGGAGAGCAACTGTGAAAACACAGTCAGTACAAAAAAACGACAGACCTAGAACCTTGGAAGTCACAGGCATTGAGACAACAGAATTCAAGGTGGGACAAGGCAAATGGTGCAGAATCTAAAGAGTGAATGAAAAATAAATGAAAAAAGTGAGTGGAACAAGGGTGAAAGAAGCTAATTTTTACTGGCATATTTAATAAATCCAAGAGAATCAACTTAAAAATACTAACAAGTTAAGGAAATTAACTCAGATGACTAGTTAAAAAGTTAGTGTGGAAAATAATCAATTTCTTAATTTAGAGATAACGTGATTCTATATATAGAAAAACCCTAAAAATTCCACCAAACTATTAGAACCAATAAATGAATTCAGTAATGTTGCAGGGTACAAAATTAATGTACAGAAATCTGTTTCATTTCTATACACTAATAATGGACTATCAGAAAGAGAAATCAAGAAAACAATCCCATTTACAATCAAGTTGAAAAGAATAAAATACCTAGGAATAAATTTAACCAAAGAGGTGAAAGAACTGTACTCTGAAAACTACAAGACACTGATGAAAGAAATTGAATACAAATAAATGGAAAGATATTCTGTCTTCATGGATTGGAAGAATTAATACAATTAAAATGTCCATACTACCCAAAGCAATCTACAGAGTCAATGCAATGCATGGCATTTTTCACAGAACTAGAACAAATAATCCAAATTTCCTCTTCTTAAAAGGACATCAGTCAGATTGGATTAGGGTCCACCCTAATGGCCTCATTTTAACTTAATTTTTTCTTTAAAGTCCCTGTCTACAAATACAGTAACATTCTGAGGTACTGGGAGTTAGGGCTTTAACATATGAATTTTGGGAGGGCACAATTCAGCCTCTAACAGACCGTAAACAACCTAAATAGCCATCAACAGGCTACTATTTACATAAATCATGGTGCATCTATACAATAAATACTATACGGCCACAACGACACACACACACACACACACACACACACACACTTATACTCTTAGCTTACCACAGGAAGGATAGATAAAGGACTGATGATGGTATTTACTTGTAGAGAGGACACACCTTGTGGCTTAGGCATGATGGGGAGACTATTTTGTAATGCTCATTATTTTTTAAGGTGTATGCATTTTTTTTTTTAAAGAGAGGGAAAAATATTTAAGAGAAGGAATGATTCTAGGACTTGTAGCCTGTGCAAAAATTGATGGTGATGCCCTTAACTAAGAAAATGAATACAGAAATAAAAAAATAAAATAAATGTGTGGAAGTCAGCAGCCATGACACTCAAGCTCTTCTTTTTAAAGACCTTTGCAATGATATTGTTATACTGTCATCCTTCTGGTATTTCAAGTAATTAAACCTTCTTCAGTAAGGTCATGCCCATGTAATACTGAATTCCATAGTAACGTCAGTCCTATTATATTGAGCTGCCAATGTGTTACTCCACTTGTGAGACCATATTCCGCTAGACTACACTACAGACACATTAAAATATGAGTGGAATGTTAAATTGACCATCCCTCCATTACAGAATATGTCATCTTTCTCCATTATAATGCAATGTCGCTTTCTTTAGGGGCCTGGAAAACTTTTTGGTATTGTTAGTAAGTTTCTGCTGTCTCTTTGATGTCAGTAGATATTTAATTTAATTATCAGGGTTGAATGAATTTGGTGTAGCTCAGTGATAGCTAACAACTCTGTGGAACTGTAACAGTCCACAAACAAATTAGTTCTCCAGATGTGGAGACATAAATAACCACACCAGTGCTGTCTGTGGGTGTAAAGGGAAGACAGGCATTGTGAGTAATAATTGAATATTTTCTGAAATGGCGGAAAGGGCATTTGGATACAGAGAACAGTTTAATTTTAAGTTTTGCATTTAGAGGAATACTCCTCATTTTTTCCTGTTTTTAACCTAGTGTGTAATCAGTCATTAATTCAGTATTTTCACTTCATTCAATCTCTTAAATATGTCTTGTGCCCATTCTTCAACCCACTGCCAATGTCCTTGTTCAAATAATTTCTTAACCATCTTCCCTTCTCCAGACTCATCCACTGAAATATTGCCACTAGATAAAAATTTATAATAAATACAATCAATAAGATCATCCCTTTGCTCAAAATTACTCTGTGCTCAAAATTACTCTGAGGATTCCTGTTGGCTAAAGGAAGAAAAAAATCTCAACTCCTCTGACAGCTATACCAGCTGCTTCATAATCTAGTTCATATTTCCCCCTTCATTAGCACTCCCCTGCATTTTCTCCTTTATACTTATACTCCAGAAATTCTGACATATTCTCAGTGTCTTTCATGTGCCACATATATTTCTAGTCTAGAAAAATCCTAAGGGAATTGTGTTTCAATCCAAGTATCTAACAAACTCCCTCCCATACAGGCTATGTGTTTATTCACTGATTTTTGTCTCTTAATGTTTTGTTGCTAAAATATTAAAATCTCCAACCATAAATAACTTAAATAAGAAAATATTTGTAACATTTTACTAAAAGTATACCTTTCATGGAAGGAATCCTATAAACAAAGCAGGGTAGATCTACTCCGGGTTAGCTTCATTAGCCTGTTTGCAACCTACCTAATGTTACCCTCTTATCATACTACATAGTTGCTGTTGAGGCTGGCACTCAGGCCTTAGAACACAGAAAAACAAAGCGAGGAGACTGATTAATTTGAAGCAGAGTGACTCTGGTAGTTTACTGGTTAGGATCTGATTAACCGTTTCCGCAGATACAGAAAGTTATTTTGTTTGTTGGTTTTTAAACTGAAAATGTCATTGGCTTCCCATGTATTGACAATCCAAACATAGGATACCATAGTGATTCAGTTACCATCAAGCATGGGTGGAATGGAGGAGTTAACTGTTAGCTGGAGGCAGGAGGGATTTCCTGCATGCAATTAACTGGTTGTTGCCATTGGCTCCATTGTTTGGCATTTCAAGTGGTCATGGTCATGGGAATAAGCAAGAGGATAACATCACTAAAAGTTAAATATATAAAATGCATATATACAATGTTTATATATATATATATATACACACATACACATAATATTTCTGTTCTCTGAAGTTGCCTGAAGGAGTCCCAACTTCTATTTGGACTGAGAACAAGAGTTTTCCTGGTTACAAGGCTAGGGTATTCATGTCATGAAGACACTTAGAGTGACAGATGTCAAACACATTTGCACAGTCATTTGTGAGACAGAGATTTGAAACAGGACTTTACAGAATACCAGCTGGGCTTCTGAGCTCCTCACTTCTTGATTATCTGTACGTTATTTTACCTGTCTGGAATAGCCACTCCTGTTTGGATCCCTAGCACATTTCTAGTAATTCTTTGATCACTTGAATTAGGACTTTCTTTATAAAGCCTCCATTCATTCCCCCACAAAGACATTGTTTTATCCTATACTATGTTCCCACTGCATCAAAAGAGTGATCATCTTAATTGCTCATCTTTATATCTGAAGGGCCCAGCATAGTTTCCTGGCATGTAGTAGCTACTCAATGCATGCATTAAATGAATTCTAGAATTAATCATTAAATATACAAATATATTCATAAATGAATTGATAAAGATGAATGAAAACAATTTCTCCTATTTTAGTGCTTTGAGGAAGAGAAGAGAAGGTAATTAGCATAAATACAGATAAATATTTAGTAAGTGTGTAAGGGGTATTGGAGTAAAGGGATCTCTAATCAATTTTTAATTGTTCAGAAATAAAGACTTGAACACAAAACAAACAAAATAAACGGAAGAGATGCACAGAGAGACTAAACAATGCAATTTCTCACTGTTAAGTCTCTGGGTAGTTCTGCACAAAACTTTTCTGAACTTAGCTCAGATTATGTTCTAGGTCATTGACTGGCTATGCACAAGGACAATACATGAGCAAATCACAGAGCACATAGGATTTTTGTGCTGGAGAGGCAGTTGTTAAAGTTTAGGTCTAAAAGGTAAAGGAGAAAAGAAATGAGGTGTGGAGTCAAGGTTCATTCATGTAGGTCTTTCTTGGATGCTGCCACCAGCCAGATAGAGCAGACCCTTGACTTGGAGCCATAAATGGGAGACAGATGAACATAAACGTCAAGGAAGTGAGAGCTTGCGAAGAAAACTTAGGGCCGAACAATTTATTTCTGGCATGTAGAGTTTTACTAACTTCTTATTTAACTTAAATTCTTAGTAAGTGCCTCCCTCCTTTCTCTGCAGGATATTCCATAGGAGCTTCTGGGTTTAAAAATAATGAATTTGTTAACAATTTTAGTTTCAAAAGAAAGCAGAGCAGATAGACTCAGTGGCAGAAGAGTTTTAATACTGACTATATCACTGACTGAACATCCTCCTTTGAGGAAGTTAAAACCCATTAACCTCTTCTGGAAAAACAGGGTATGTGTGACTGGATTAGATATAACAATGATTAATGATAGTAATACTACCTAGTATTTATTTGATATTTCCAACATGACAAGGACTGAACTAAGAGTTTTACATTCATTACTTAAAATAATTCTTAGCATAACCCTCTGAGTCAGGTGCTTTTTTAATATGCCCATTTTATAGATGCAGAAATTGAAGTGGTAGTATTGGAATTTTAGCTAAGGAATTTTAACTTTAGAGCCTACATCTTTCTTCAGCATCCATTCTGTGAACACTAACCATATATTCCTGCATTTTAAAAACAACCCTGTTCAATTATTATGATTCATTAGGCACATAAATACCAGACTTTTCATTCTTTGTGTCTTGATTTTTAATTTGTTCTTGTTTTAACAACAGCACCTCTGTATGTACCTTTCTATGTGTGTATAAGTAGCTACTGACTTTTCAGAAGCACCACTGGAAAATGTCCATTTGAGAGGACTGATGACAAAGCTGTTACATTCTTTCTTGGTGTGTTCATAAATTTTGCTAACATCTATTTTTTAGTTAGAAAATAAAATTACTGGGCTTCCCTGGTGGCGCAGTGGTTAAGAGTCTGCCTGCCGATGCAGGGGACGCGGGTTCATGCCCCGGTCTGGGAAGATCCCACATGCCGCGGAGCAGCTAGGCCCGTAAGCCATGGCCGCTGAGCCTGTGCATCCAGAGCCTGTGCTCCGCAACGGGAGAGGCCACAAGAGTGAGAGGCCCGCATACCGCAAAAAAAAAAAAAGAAAATGAAATTACTGATAAATATACTAATTATATAATCAAATAATAGAAGTAGAAACATTTTAACTCAAGTATATTTTTGCCAACAGAATGCAAAAATTTTTTCATGGTTTTAAACATTTTCAAGGATTTTACATTATGCAATAGAGAATGATTTGCCATCCTTGGAGGGCAGACAAGGTGTTTTAACACCGAGGCAAACAGGCAGCAGAAACTAGAGTCTTGATCAAAGGTCTTTCAATAGGATGATTCTTATCCAGGACTACTTCTGGTTCAGGAAATTCAAATATAGCTTTCCAGGAATTAATTAAAAAGAAAACCATTTTAATCAGATGAAACTGGTCCATTCTGGATGTCTGAACCAAACTTGGTTGGTATTCAGAGACACGGAACAAGATGGTGAGGGTTCTTAGAAACTAAGCCCTTTGAGGAACTGTCAGAGGAAGTATGCGTTTTTAATCTTCCAGGAGAAGACAGAAGTGTTGAAGTAGACTCTGGAAACCACCAGAGACAGAAAATATCATGGATATTTGTGCACTGAGTGATGATCAGAGCAGGGTGTTTCAAGCTTGGCATCACTGACATTTGGAGTGAGATAATTCTTTACTGTGGGGTGCTGTCCTGCATATTTTAGGATGTTTAGCAGCAACCTTACCTCTACCCACTAGAAGCCAATAGCACCCCCCCCCAGTTGTGACAACTCATTGTCAAACTTCCCTAAAAATCTCTTAAAATGCCTGCCAACTTAGAGACTGAGTTTGTGATTCCTCTCTAATTCCAAAGCAGCATGTATCAATATGTCAAACTTGTTATGATGTGCAGGATTTATTTTAAACTAAGAATGGGCTTCCTCTACTATCCTCTCTTCTTTTATTTTTAAAAAATATTCCGTAATAAAAACTGGCATTCATTTTTAATCCATTTATAAAACTAAATCTTGACAACTGCAAAATTATCGACTCAGAATGTACCATGTGTAATCCTTAACAAAGTAACACTAATATAATTAGCAATAAAAAAAAAGGGATGTGGGTAAAAGTTTCAGAGTGCTAATTATCTTATTTGCATAAAAGGGATTCAATCCATACTACCTTAAACATGTAGGGAAAATAATGAGTCTAACTTCTTAATGATTTTAATAATGCATTTTAAAAAATTTCTTAGGGGTCTGTTAATAAATTATATACCCTAATGTAAAAAAAACACCTTAAGTTTAGCAATTCAGTTAGATTTTCTTCAGGTTCTTTTTTCTCTTAAATTCAAGTAGAATAAATGAAGTGCATTTGCTTAAAATATCAGTAAGAGTAGAAATAGTCTGTTTACAAATGTCTATCTAGTCATCGTCCATCCATGCATCTAGTTTTCTATCTTCCTTTTTGTCCTTCCACTCATCCATCATTTATCTTTCTATCCATCCATCTAATCATCTTTCTATTTGTATGTATGGACAGATAGATGTCTGTTTAGTGACTAATTTATACTACCACCACTGCTATCATCTAATTTGAATACTAGTAACTTCTGGGTTGGTGCTATCCTTTGCTTTCCTCTTTCTGCTTTTTATGTTACTTGAAATGTTAAATGAATATAAATGATTTTAATAATATTAAAATGATAATGCTCTAAATGGGAAAACACATCAGAAAGAAGAAAGAAGAAAGTAGTAGTTGATATAGATTGAGAATCTGGATTGCAAGGATTATCTTTTGTCAAATTTGGGAAAATAATATTTCTTGAAATGAGAGCTACAGGTATTGTTCCTAAGTAGAATAAAAATATCTAAGGAAAATAGGAATTTTGAGCATTTTGTGGATCTTTCACAATATTCAACACAGGCCTGGATTTTGCATAATGAAAAAATAAATAAATTTTCTGTGCCCCTAAGTCCCATAGTTCATATCACATCAAAAGCCAGAAACACACCTGGATACCCAAGTCCTCCCTTACAGTTCCCCGTTCCTCATAGTCTTGGCTTTGCAACTTGACACACTCATCTCATCTTGCCCCATTTAGGTTTGGTTTTCTAGATCCACTTTTATTTCCTGTTTTTGAAGAAGTTTAGGGAGCTATAGGTAAAAAATAATCTTAAGATTATTTAAGTATCAGACCATGACATTCCCAGGTCTAGACTTTCAAAGATAACAGGCTGATCCCAGTCCCATGAGGGTGGTCATTTTGCACTATGGAGATACAAATCACTGAGTAAGAGAGTGTAGGAGTACATCAATGCATATATATACTTTATGCATTTTTTATGTGTGTTCTGCCTCACAGCCAAAGTGGTTTGAGGCAGCCTCTGTGTCCAGCTGATAGGCATGGGAGAAGGAAGCATTGATTTTACACACCCCTTCTTTAAGAGATCATCTTTTTTCTGGCCGCGCCATGCAGCTTGTGGGATTTTAGTTCCCCAACCAGGGATTAAACCCCGGGCCCTCAGCAGTGAGAACACGGAGTCCTAAGCACTGGACCACCAGGGAATTCTCTAGAGATCATCTTTTCATCTAGCATTGGCTTGTATCAATTAAGCTCTGGATGGGTGGGTAATTGTGGAACAGAGTCCTCTAAGAATTGCTTTATTCAATCACTTGGACAAAAGAGGAATTTTTTTTTTTTTTGATAGGAGCTGACGCTGATACTTAACTTACATTCTTTTTTTAGATTGCTCTGTCATCTTAGGCATATTGACAGAGAAACCTCAAGGTGTGTGGCATCAGATAGCTTCATCTCAGTGTGGAACCAAGTTTATCTTTATTTCCACTTTCTTTGGATTTTTCAGTTGGCTTTATTGGGTGGAAGCAGTATATTTCAGCTCTCCTGCTTCCATCTTTTACAAAGCTCATTCAAACTGGGTGCCATAGATAAATTAGATAAATAAACATGTGGTTTAAGTTTCATAGAAAAAGGAAAGTCAGATCAACATGATGTAAGCAAATCCTTCTTAAAAATGTATGTCCTATTCAAAGGGAGGATTACTTTAGTCAAAACTTAATTTGTGGGGCTTCCCTGGTGATGCAGTGGTTAAGAAATCCACCTGCCAATGCAGGGGACATGGGTTCGAGCCCTGGTCCGGGAAGATCCCACATGCCGCGGAGCAACTAAGCCTGTGCAACACCAACTACTGAGCCTGCACTCTAGAGCCCGCGAGCCACAACTATTGAGCCCGTGTGCCACAACTACTGAAGCCCGCGTGCCTAGAGCCCGTGCTCCACAACAAGAGAAGCCACTGCAATGAGAAGCCTGTGCACCGCAACGAAGAGTAGCCCCCGCTCGCCACAACTAGAGAAAGCTGCACACAGCAACAAAAAACCAGAGCAGCAAAAAATAAAATAAATAATTAAAAAAAAAATTGTATGTTATAGATAGGGAAACATGATATTAAAGTGGCAAATATAGCATTAACGGTCCTTTTTTTAAGGAAACTAACTTGTTAGTTGAAAATGGAGTACTTAGGACATAGGCTAAGGGAAAAAAAAAACAGTAAAAAAAAAAAATAAAAGAACAAAAAATCCTGTTAGCGTAAGAAAATGGTGGGATTCAGTGCTTGCTACAGATATGACAGAGAGGAGGAGAGGAATTTGAGAAGAGAAGAAACAAATGACTATTGTAAGTCTGGAGCCAATAGGCAAATATGACGAGTGAAAATATTTCAAGGCAAGGTGGTGTCAAAATATTTGAAACAGATATGTCTAATATTTTGTTTTCTTACATTTTTAGTCTTGTAACCAGATTTTAATGTCCCCAACCTTCAAGAAAAGGTCCCTACACACAAAGAACCCAATGGAAGAAGTATTTGGGGTAATGAATAGAGTTGCTTTCCTGAGAGCCAATGCAATGTTTAAGATGGGATAGCAGGTACAGAAAAAAATGAGAAATTCTTTAATTCAGCTGAAGAAAGAAATTGGAGGCAGGAGTGTGAAGGGAAAATTCAATCAAATCCATAAATGGTCAGAGGGGGACAGAGACTTGAATCTTCCTCTGCATGTGAGACGGCAACTCAATCTTGTTTTGGTTGAATAGCAAAGGACTGTTTGACCTAAGTGATATATGAATTAGACATAGAGCATCATTACTGACATTTTCTAAATGTAAATGAAAGGAAAACTGGATCAACATACTGTACCAGCAACATTGAATGAGAATTAGAAAATATGGATTTTAATGGTACAGATGAACTTACTGGCTAAGTAGAAATAGAGTCACAGATGTAGAGAACAAACTTACGGTTACCAAGGGGGAAGGGGGGATGCCAAATTGGGAGATTGGGATTGACATATATACACTACTATGTATAAAATAGATAACTAATGAGAACCTATTGTTTAACTCTACTCAGTGATCTGTGGTGACGCAAATGGGAAGGAAATCTATAAAAGGGTGGATGTATGTATAACTGATTGATTTTGCTGCACAGCAGAAACTAACACAACATTGTAAAGCAACTATACTCCAATAAAAATTTAAAAAATAAATAAAACTTTCAAAATTGTTGAATGCTAAAAAAAAAAAGAAAATATGGATTTTAATTGAGACTCTGGCATCAATTTTCTCAATGACTTTGACAAAGTTATTCATCTTCTGTGATCTCCAGCTATAAAAAGGGGGCATATGACTAGGTGTTCTTTCAAGTGTTTTGAATCTCTAAAGAAGTTCTGAAATGTGTCAACTATAGTTAACTCTTAATTTGACACAATCAACCTGTCATCCACAGATTTGTTCTCCCTCTTAACATTATCTTTGTAAAGATTTTAAAATTTTATTTGTAGCAGTAATATTCATGATAACAGAGCTGTTATGAAACATGCATTGTGAAGAAATACAATAAATCATTTTCTGGTTTTTTTTCTCTTACAGTAGCAATGGGTCAGGCTACGAGACTGATCTCTAAATGAGTAAATTTGGCCGAAAATCATATAATTCTGTATGCTGCATTACTCCATAGCCATCATGTCTATGTGGAGGGTGAGTGAGTTTCTTGAACTATTGCCAGCCTCTGGGTCTGGGAGCTGAACAGCTTTCCTCTAGTTTAAAGACATCTTCTAACTAGGACACTTGTATGGATGCTACAATTTCCTCCTTTGCAGCTATAACTCTCTAATAACATGGAGTTTTCTCTAGGCTAGCTCAGCAAATTCTGCTCATTTAAAAAATGTCAATCTCCTGGCTGGATTTACCTTTCCTTCAAACATTATAATTTGTTTGTTTTCACTCTGTGAATTGATAGATGGAACATTCAGAAGGGTACTGGGGTTCTGAGTACAAGTGGAAGACCCTAATGGTCCTGTCTGTCTGAAATGAGAAAACTATTAATTAGCTTGCTCTCTTTTCTAACATGGTTTATTTCCCTAAATTGATGAGAAGCTTAAAAATGGTGAACAGATGCAACATCTGTAACTAGGCTAGGTCTGCAGGGTTCCATTGCTTGTTGGAAGGCAGTATTAGGTGATGGTCAAGGCAAGGAACCAAGAATTTGGTATTAAATAAAAGTAGGTTATGTCTGGTTCTGCTACAAGCTGTATGACCTTGGACAAAACACTTTAAACCCAGTTTCTGGAGCAACAAATCACATACAACTATGGCACCTACTTCACGATGTAGTTTTGAAGATCACATTAGATATGATATGTACAGCATTCAAAAACAGTGCCTGCCATAGGGTAACCCTCAATTAATACTATTTATCATTATTTTTTTCTGTCTTATGTGGATTGCACCATCCTATACAGGTGAATTATGGGAGGGCATCAACACTTTGGGTGTTCAGACACCCTTCAATATCTGCTATTTTCCCTTAGCAACAGACATTTTATTTCCCGTTTCCTAGTCAGCTAGCTGCCCCAAGCTGAGTCAGGAATTTACTGCTTAGATTCAATTACATGGTTGATGTTAAATACCAGGTTGTTTGATTGTCCATCTTGCAGGTCTTACAGAAGCATTTATTCACATGCACAAATTCTAGTACATACCATTTAAATACAAAGTGTAGATCTTTCCAAATATATCTCCTCTGATCTACCCAAATTCAGCTAATATTCAGTGTGCCATTGTCCGAATGTCTGTCCTCAACTAAATAAAATCTTTCACATGCCTAAATACTGTTATTAAAACTGTTTAGTATATTTAAAAAGATACTCTCAGGTACTCTTAGTCCTCTCAGGTACTATTTCTCTATTACATGAATTATTATATTTTTTGTTAATTACATTTATTTCATTTTAAGGCACTATACCTTTCACAAAGTTGTCTAACTTTGATGTTCTTGAAGATCATGAACAATGCTCTACTATCCTGAATCACCACTATGCTAGTGTCTGGCTTACCATAGGTGCTAAATAAATGATAGCTTAATATATGAGAGATGAAATAAACCTAGCTATAAAAATTTTAACTCAAAACCCTCAAGTTTTAGGGTTTTAATCTAATCCACTACTTTCTTCTAGGCCTTTTATGTTTTTTACAGTGTAAATAAAGAAAAGACACTGCAAATATATTTTGTTTGAAGAGGTAATCAACATGACTACGTGTATAATCGGCCATGTCCAAAAAATTCCATGGGTGTGACTCATTGTGGCTGGTAAAGATACTCTTGCCGTAGGAAGTGAGATAAATTTATTGAACTATAGAATACTTGAGCAGAAAGTTACCTTAAACTTTACCTTTTCCAATATTTCTCATGCTAATAGCATCAAGATCAAGTACTACTGGGTCAGAATACATTTGTATGGACTCAAGGATTTGCATTTTTAAACTTTCCCTTACTGATTCCTATGCAAAATAAGTTAGAGAACTATCTATTTACTATGTTCAACATACTCATGAAAGACAAATAAAGACATGAATGAGACCCAGGGAAGAGAAGATGTTTAGGTAAGATTACCTTGCCTAGTCTCTTTATTCCCAGCACTATTTGAATAAAATCTGGCCAGTGGAAATCATGAAACCGTTCCACCTCGTCATGTCAATTGCTTAGTGTGAGCTGATCTTTCAGTTTACATGATCTGTACCCCAGATGTCAGGAAACACTCCTCAGTCATACTGCCCCAGGGTATTAAGCAAATAACAGAATTCAGGATTACAAAATTAACAGTCCCTGCCAAGCCTTAGAATCAATGTCTTTAAGGAAAACACACACACACACACACACACACACACACGCACGCATGCACACTTTAAAGTTTGGGAATAAAACATAAAATTTTGTTGTTGGACTATGTCCTGTCTTTATAAGTCAGAACAATTTGCTCATAAATCTTTGGATAATTGACTCTGCTGTGTCCTAACTCCATGAAACCTGGCGCTCAGCGAAGATGCTTTATACAATGTGACCTCCCTGAGGATATTTCTCTGAGTTTTGCTCTTATATTTTTCTCTAAAACTTTTAGCCTAAAAATAATTATAAGACCTGAGGGCTAGTCAGAAAATGTAGACTTGAACTGTTCCTCATGACATCATTTTGAAAGGGACAGCTCTTTTGATTTTAAGATTTAAACAGCTAACCACAAACTAATGACTTCCAAATATACATTTCAGATTCAGACTCTTCTCAGACCTGTCTCCAGGAAATCTAAACCTGGGAACACAAAGACATTGTCTTCCCTCCAAGACTATTTTGTCAGTAGTCACTTTTCAAAAACAACATGTGTGATTTGCTGTCTTTTTTTCTTTTCCTCTTTCCTCCCTCCCTCCCTCTCTCCTTTCATTTCTTCCTCCCTATAGTCTTCTCTTTCTTAATTTTTCTTTATTCTTTCTTTCTTTCAGAGGTCCCTATAACCTTAAGAATGAAGTTTAAACTTCTCATTTCTATTGAGGGGAAATTCACAAACTATAAAATTAGCCATTTTAAAGCAAATAATTTAGTGGCATTTAGTACATTCTCAGTACTGTGCAAACACCACCTCTATCTAGTTTCAAAATATTTTCACCACCAGCCCCCCCAAAACCCCAAACCCATTAAGCAATTACTTCCCATTTCTCTCTTACCCCAGCCCCTAGCAAACACCAATTTGCTTCCTGATTCTATGGATTTATACTTTTATGGATCTTTAATATAAATAGAATCATACTGTATGTGACCTTTTGTGTCTGGCTTCTTTTACCTGGCATAATATTTTGGGGGTTTATCCATACTGTAGCATGTATCAGTATGTCATTCCTTTTTATGGCTGAATAATAATCCACTGCATGTACAAGCCACAATTAGTTTATCTATTCATCTGCTGATGGACATTTGAATTGTTCCCACCTTTTGGCTACTGTGAATAGCACTGCTATAAACATGTGTATACACCTATTTGTTTGAATACCTGCATTTAATTCTTTTGAGTATACACCTAGGATTGGAATTGCTGGGTTATATGGTCAGTTCATGTTTATATTTTTGAGGAACTACCAAACTGTTTTCCACAGCAGCTGAACCATTTTATATTCCTATAAGAAATGTACAGGTATTCTATTGTCTCCACATCCTCTCCAATACTGCTACTTTCTGTATTTTTTTCCTATGATAACTATCCTAGTGTGTGTGAAGTGGTATCTGATTTTACTTTTTTTTTTTTTTTTTTTTTGGCTTTTCCATGCGTTCAGCATTTGGGTTTTTTGTTTCCCCCCCAGGGATCGAACCCATGCCCCCTGCAGTGGAAGCACAGAGTGCTAACCACTGGACCACCAGGGAAGACCCTCATTTCACTTTTAATTTGCATTTCCTAGGTGACTAAAGATGTTGAACATCTTTTCATCAAACTTCTCATTTTTCATCACAAGGTCCTTAGGACCTCCCCCTGCCCGTTTCTCCAACACACCTCTCATCTCTCCCCCACACTCTGTATGTTTTCTATCCCCGTCTAGTTGCAGGTCCCTCAGTAAGCCTTGTTATCTTGCACCTCTCTGTATGTTATTTCCTCTGCGTGGAACATATGTGTCTCTTTTTCCTCCAACAGTTATTCATTCTTTAAGACTCATATCAGATATTAATGCATGTTATATGGCCTCCTTCAGGTTAGTATTGGTTTTCTTTCTATAATTCATGATACCACCATTTACTTAATTATATCATGCTGTTTATGCTGTTTTTGTTATACCTTTCTCTGCTTCTTCTTCTCTCCATTAGATTTCAAATATCTGAAGGGAAGAGTCATCATATTTCCTTTGCGTAACCACACTTTCCAAATTTGATGATGCCAGTCATTGTCATCTCTAACACTCCAAGTGTTTTACACAACCCTTACAGAATGTCCAAAATCTGAAATGGCTTCAAATGACCAGTGTTCTAGCCCCATTGCCTTACTCTTTCTCACGTCAACCCTATTCCTATTTATCTCCCTCCCTCCCTTCTTCCTTCCTTCCTCCCTCCCTTCCTTCCTTCCTCTTCTCTCATACCTTTCATTCTTCTCCTTTCCTCTCCTCTTCATCTCTTATATATCAGCTTCTTATCACTCACTCTTGTTATCTCACTCAATAGTTCTCTCTCTCTCTCTCTCTCTCTCCCCCCTGTTGCTCTCACTCACTCTCTAGCTCACTCTCCTCAGCACCTGCTCCATGTCTTTCAGTCCCTCCAGTGCCCCTTGCTCCTCTTATTTGTCCCTCACTGCTGTTTCTAAACTAAGCATGCCCTCCTCCCATCCCACCTCCTACACAGTTAACAGTTTAGCATCCTTCATGTTTCATCCTGTGCTACCTCAGGGATGCTTCTTCTAAAACCCTAGACTAAATTAATTCCCTTTTAATATTCTCTCTCATAGTTCTGCACAAATTCAATTTATTTTTAACATCCTCTCTTGAGAAAAATCTCTAAGTTAGGCTGAGCCAAAATGCAAAGAGCTACAGTTTTCTTCCCTGCAAGGCAAATGGGTTGTGGGATCTAGGGCACAACCCTTGACACACTGAAATGAAACAATAATCAAATGATATAAGGCTCCTTGAATGCACTGTGCAAAGATGAGGTGTAATAAAAATGCCAGGTATTACTAACATTATCTCCTAAATCTGTTCATCTGATTACTCTTTGCAAGTGTTTCTCCAATGGTAGTACTGGGGATATACCATTAATTCAATAATAAGGTTAAAATCCTAACTTCTATTCATTTGACCTCTGTTAAACCTATCTGTTTATGGAGGCTTCTACAGAGAAATATGAAGAAACATGTAGTTATTGAAGACAGAGTTAAAAGGTTTATTATATCAGTGATACCATTCAAATAATTTTTGAGAAACACTTAGTTTTGTCTAAGAAGTCATTCATTTAGCTTATGGGATCCTTATGATACACACAATAAGAAGCACTTAACAAAAACTAGAAAGAAAACAATAAAAGAGAGCCTTGTACCAAGGGTCTGAGAAGTGATAATCTGAAAAGAGATAAAGAAGACCAAAGGGGCACATTCAGTTCCCCAACCAACCCTCCCTCCCTCTGCGTGTGGCCCAAGGTCCACATCAGGATCAATAGGGAATAAAGTCAGAGTTGTGTTTCAAGCAGCTAAGTGCAGCAAGTTGTTCTTTCACAGACCTGGTAGGCTTTGAAAAATCATTTGCTCCTGTACTGGATATTTCTGCCCCAGCTGTCATATGGTACAATAGAATGTGACAAAAAGCAAAATAAAGCATCATGTGCTTTTGCCCTTTTGGCAGTCGACTCCAGGTTTGCTTATTATTTTTTTAATGATAATCTATTTCCAGTCTATTGGTTTGCCCACAAAACAAATAGTGCTATCCTCTCAGTGACAGTGGCTGTAGAAAATTACAGGACCTCAGGGCCAAGCCCTTCTCCCAGATTATGCTAAGAATGCCTAAAGAAAGAAGCATTATGTATTATTTGCCTGCTGTATGCAGACATCACTCCTAGTGATGTCAATTACAATGTTCCATTCAAACCGCAGAGTAAGACTGTATGGTAGATGTTACTCCCTCTATTTTCAAGAGTGGTTCAAGTGAAATTCAGAGAGGTACAATAGCACAAGGTTTACACAGCTTCTGTCTGACTCCCAACCCAAGCCTGCTATAATGGAGAGTCCAAATGAAGTCTTGATAAATTTCATTGGTTGAACAAACTCTAAGGTTACTATTCTGACAGGTACTGTGGTTACTTAAAGTGATAGAGGACTTTAAAAATAAAAAAGTGACTGACATGAGTCTTTAGGTATAGATTTCTTTTCTGGTCCGTGCCATATACATCTTCGATGTGAAGGAAATCACCAATACTGAGCCAACATATATTCTACTGAAAAAAGACAACTAAAATACACTAAAACCGTGAAAGTCACTTTACTAACCAACGACATATTATTTAGGGAGTTCCTCTTAAGTATCTCTCTTTGGAGTAAATTCCAGACAATCTTCACTTTCCTATATCATTGGGAGGCACCTTTGAGAAGAGTGAATGGCTCTTGGATTTAATGTCTAGGAAAATGTTTCTAAAGTTTAATTTTATTTCAGAAAGATAACTTGCCAACAATTCACTAAAAGACTTGAGTCAGTTTCTTTTGTAAGTGGCTAATCAATGCTCATTTGGGGAAAAAAAAAACCCAAAACCAAAAAACTTCATGACAATGTATTTGGATCTGTTATAAAGCAAATAGATGGGAAACCAGGTGACTAAGAATACTTTTTTTTAATTGGATTGAAACAATGCAAACTGCACACTGTGTCAAAATGTTTAATATAAACATTTACACTGAATATATTTGCAGATCAACAGCTGCTCAAACAAAAGCAGTGAATCTAATGGATTTCATAGTCGAAGCCCCCAATCAGAATGGAGTTTACATTCACCACTCATGGCTTATTCAACTGTGCTTGTGTACTGGCCTTTGTTTCAAAATTATTACCTACTTTTAACCTTCTTCCAAGAAACAATCAAAGTTACTTAGTTCATGTTTCTAGACCAAATTAAGTGCAGGGCAATTAATTTTATTCCCCAAACAAAATCCAGTTAGTACTATTGATATAGAATAATGCTTTTCTATCATAATGCAATTATGCTATGTGTGCCCATTTCAACTGAACATATACAAAGACATTCCAAATGCATCTGAATTCTCTATCCCTGTTCGATGTACAATTCAAAGCACTTCAATTAGGGGCACTTGCAAACCCTTGGGGATCGTGGACTGAACACCTCCCTTTGTGAGCAATCAAGAACTCCATGAACTAAATTGATTTATAATTTTGCAGGAGTTTGAATCTTACCGGAGGAGGCTGATGTGTGGGAGTCAGTCACTTAGTATAGGTAGAGATAGCATTATGTATCCCAATTCAACTCTATTATACTTTACTGTTCATTGTGCACATAATAATCTTTGGGAAGTGAACAGAAATGGAGTTTCTTTGTAAAAAATGAGTGCCAACTGTTAATGTTAGTAATAAAATCCAGGAGAAAATAAAGACATCTTCATGAGTAATGGTACTCTAAAAAGAAATAGGAGCACTCCCCCCATACCACCACTACAAGAATTGTAAACTATTGTGGTATTAATTAAGTTGGTTATTCCTAAACATAGTATATTCCTCATAAATGATAAAGTCATAATAAATGTGATTAAATGAAGGTATAATTATTTAGTTTCATATAACATTTCATTTGGAGATGATTTTGGATCTGGCTATTCTTATGGCTTAAAGGAGGAGGAGATTAAGCTAGACTCTAGGAGAAGGTACAATGCATTAACTCTTTTATGTCCTCTGAGTACCTTTTAAGTAGTAAGACAATGTTACAAGTGATGAATCTTATTCACTTAGGTTTCACAAGTGAACAGAGGCAATGCTATATTTAGTTATTTAACTGCTAAGTAATTTGTTATTTTATCTCCTTTTTCTTTCTTCATCTGATCTAAAAACAACATACTTTCTTTCTTGAAATAAATACTAATGAAAATAATTTTTCTTAGTGATAAACATATGCAGCTTTATGACACCTTTCTTCTTATCCTGAAAAGTAAGAAATTCCAAAGCCACCCTGATGCTGAAATTCTTTCCTTCATAGCGTTGTGCTGTTTTAACAAAGTATTCTTATAAATACTTCTTTTACTGCTGTATCTTCATGCCAGAGGCCCATTTTCACTTCCAATCTACCTTTTATAATGCTGACAAAATATATTTTCTAGAGTATCACTTTTTATTATGGAATTTCCCAGCTCACAAATTTTAATGGGCCCCTAATGCCAACTCTCAGGGATCCGAACAATTTGTTTTCGCTATTTGCTTTATTTTAAATAAGAATCACTACCTTTAAATTACTTAAACTCAAATGTTATCAAGTCTAAAATGAGGGGGGTGTTGGAAAATATATTATATACCTCCTTGCTCCTTGGAACTGTACAAGATACATCACAGAAATCACTTCACATAATTTTCTCAATAATCCTGGAATGCGGAGGAAGAAAATGAGACATGGGCAACTTACCTGTAGTAAGTGCCAAAATTTGTATTTGAACTAGCCCCTTAGACTCCAATAGTGATATGTGTGTATGAGAGCAATGGAAAAAAATGTTATGGGGATTCACGGATAAGGTGAAGGTTGCTGAGGGTCCAAGACCTGGATGTTTTATTCTCACATTGCTGTACAATGGCATCCTTGTGGATTGCTACTGTTTGAAGACAACTGGTGCAAGACCATGCCTACAGATGCACATGACTTTGAGTATCATTTTCATCCTAAATCAAGCCCAGTTCTACCATCTCTTCAAGCATAGGTCTGATTGCTGGCTAACTCTCAATTGCTAATATCTAGAAGCTCTTCCCCCAGAGGCTTGGCCTCTGCCCCATAAGCACATGCTGTGAGAGCCGCTAATATTGCTCTAGGGGTCACTGCACATTGGCATTCTAAATAAATATCTGCTGCTGATTTTTCATAGTTTATATGTCTATTCCGATCCTTATCTAGACATGGCAACATGAAAGAAAGCAATGTCACAGTATATATTTATAGATATTCATGATTTCATTCTTTCACAGATACTTGAGTTGACACCACGTGGCAGGAATTTTTCTAGAGCTTGGAGCTCTAAAGGTGAGATACACTACCTGCACTCAAATAATCCATCACCACAATCAGGATCAGTGATTCTGAAGCTACTCTCCTTGGAGTATTAGAGGTTCAACAAAACACCTCAACCTGTACCCACTACTTTTTCATTTACAAATATTTAATAATTTAAATATACACCAAATGGAGATTTAAAAAGATAGATGGAGCCACATCTATGGGATGGAAGATTGTGTAATCATGAGTAATGCTCGCAAAATTTTGGTAACATTCAGATTTTTATGCATTAAGTTAGTATAAAATATAGAATTACATATATATATACATATATGTTATCATATATGGACATATGCATAAAATGAAATTATACATAAGATACATTATATTAAATTATTAAAAATGGTTTTCTGTGATAGATTGTGAATGAATTTTTCACAAAAAATTCATTTTTCATTTTGAATTTTTCTGAAATTTCAAATTCCAAAAATAATTGTATATTTTCTGAAAAAGACAAACACCAATTATAAAAATAAATTGTATTCTGCCATCCTGATAGTGTATACCACCTCTCACTATTTCTAACAAGCCCCACCACAACACTACATATATTTTTGTCCAGTTTTATTGAGGTATATTGACAAATAAAATTCATATATTTAAGGTATACAACACGACAATTTGATATATGTATACAGTGTGAAATGATTACTACACTCAAGTTAGGTAACACATCCATCACTTCACATAGTTAACGTTGTGTGTGTGTTGAGAACATTTAAGATCTTCTTTCTTTGCAGATTTCAGGTTTACAATACTGTAACATTAACTAAATTCATGATGCTGTGCATTCGATCCCCAGAACTTATTCATGTCATAAATAAAAGTTTGTACCCTTTGACCCACATCTCCCCATTGCTTCCACCCTCTAGCCCCTGGCAACTATGGCTCTATTCCATTTCCATGAATTTAACTTTTTTAGATCGCAAATATAAGTGAGATCATACAGTATTTTTCTTTCTCTGTCTTATTTCACTTAGCATAATGCCCTCAAAGACCATCCATGTCATGCAAATTACAGATTTCCTTCTTTCTCATAGCTGAATATTTCATTGTTTACATGTATTTATATATATACCACAGCTTCTTTATCTGTTCATCTATCAGTGGACACTTACATTGTTTCCATGTCTTGGCTACTGTGAATAATGCTGCAATAAACATGGGCATGCAGACATCTCTTTAAGATCCTATTTTCATTTCCTTTGGATATATATCCAGAAGTGGGATGACTGTATCAATATCTAATTCTATTTTTTTTTTGATGAATCTCCCTACTCTTTTCCATATGGCTGTGCCGAATTATATTCCCACCAAAAATGCTCAAGGGTTCTCTTTCTCCTCATCCTCTTCAACACTTGTTATTTGTTGTCTTTTTGATAATAACTATTCTGACAGGTGTGAAGTGATATCTCACTGTGGTTTTGATTTGAATTTCTATGATGATTAGTGATGCTGAGCATCTTTTCATGTATCTGTTGGCCATTTGTATGTCTTCCTTGTTAAAAGGTTTATCCAGGTCCTAAGTCTACATTTAATTGGGTTATTTGTGGGGTTTTTTTGCTATTGAGATATTGGAGTTCCTATATATATATATAATATTACCCCTTATCAGATATATGGTTTGAAAATATATTCTTCCATTCCATAGGTTACCTTTTCCTTTTGTTGATGGTTTCCTTTGCTGTATAGAAGCCTTTTACTTTGATGTAATTCCACTTGCTTATTTTTGCTTTTGTTGCCTGCACTTTTGGTGTCATATCCAAAAAATCTTTGTCAAGACAAATGTCAAGTTTTCTCCCTATGTTATTTCGAGGAGTTTTATGGTTTCAGGTCTTTCATTTGAGTCTTTAATCCATTTTGAGTTCATTTATGAGTGATGTAAGATAAGGTCTGACTTTACTCTTTTGCATGTGAATATACAGTTTTCCTGACACCATTTATTAAAGAGACCATACTTTCCCCATTGTGCATTCTTGATGCCTTGTTGAAGTTTAGTTGACCATATATGAATGAGTTTATTTCTGAGCTCTCTATTCTGTTTCAACGGTTTATGTGCCTGTTTTATGTCAGTACCATATTGTTTCAATTACCTTAGCTTTGTAGTACAGTTTGAAATCAGGAAGTGTGATGCCTCCAAGTTTGTTCTTCTTTCTCAAGATTGCTTTGGCTATTTGGGGTCTTTTGTGGTTCCATGCAAACTTTAGGATTTACTTTTCTAGTTTTGTGAGAATTGATATTGGAATTTTGATGGGGTAGCATTAAATCTGTGGATTCTTTTGGGTAGTGTGGGCATTTTCACAATATTAATTCTTCAAATCCATGAACATGAAATATCTTTCCATTTATTTGTTCCTTATTCAATTTCCTTCATAAATGTTTGATACTTTCAGTGTATAGATCTTTTACTTCTTTTGGTTAAATTTATTCCTAAGTATTTCATTGTGCTTGATGCTATTTTGAATGGAATTTTCTTCTTAATTTCTTTTTTAGATAGTTTGTTGTCAGAGTGTAGAAATAAAACTAATTTCTGTACATTGCTTTTCTATCCTGCAACTTTACTGAATTCATTTACTAGTGCTCACTGGCAGGGTGATGCCACTTGGTTGTACTCTGCAACTGAGCGGGTCCACAGTTGGGCTCCATAATTACCCCTGGTAAAGTGGGGCCCCAGGCTGTGCTTCCTGGAAGATGGGTGTTGCTGGCTTGACTCTGCCTTCAGGCACAGCTGCAGGCTGGTCGCTGTAATTGATTATGGCCACAAACTGCGCCCCACAGTTAAGCAGGATCACTGGCGAGGTTCTCTGCTCAGGCAGTGCTGCTGGCTGTGCTCTGCTGTAGGTTTGGGTTGTTACCAGGCTACCAGTTTGGGCAGACTGCAGGTTGTGCCTAGAAGCTGGACAGGGTTGCTGATTAATCTCCCTGGTTGAATAAGGTTGGTGTATGTATCCCAGATTTGGGCGGGGCTGGAGTTTGGGCTCCACAATTGGGTTGGGTCACTGTCTGGGCTCTCCGGTTCCATACAGCTGCCTCTCATTTCATTGGGATCATTGGCTTGGCTTCTTGCCCCCCTGCAGTGGGGCAGGGTCTCTGGTGTGGCTTCCTGCCTGGGTGAGGCCAATAGCTGTGCTCTCCCACTGGGCTGGATTGCTGGTCGGGAAGCCAAGCAGGCAGAACTGCCAACCATGCTCCCTGGCTGGACAGGGACACCAGGTCAGCTCCGTGAGTAAGTGGAGTGGCTGAATGGGCTAACTGGTCAGGTGATGCTACCAGCAGGGATGCAGTGCCACCACGAAAATCCATGTGCTGGTCACTGTGAGTCCTGTTTCTCTTCTTTGTTCCTAGCTGACTCCAGGTGATCTAACCCTGTCACTTCCCCCATGTTCTCCGTGAGACAGAATCTGGCCTCCTGGGAAGTGCCTTGGATTCTGGGGAAGCTGAATATCCACCTTGGACTCTCTTTCTCCACTTGAGAAATTGTAGGCCCAGAGAATCCCTCTCAGTGTGGTGCTGTGTCAGCATGGGGGAGGGCTGTCACAGTCAAAGTGACACAACTCTTCTTACTCTTCTAATGCAGCTTGTCTTTTTTTTCTAGTCCATGGGTGTCCTTTACTCTCACCCCTGGGTTCTGAGATTTTCAAAAAGGCATTCTTGTCTGTGGATAACTGCTAGTTGCTCCTTCTGTGAGGAAATATAGCCAGGGACCTCCTACTCTACGATCTTTCTGATGAACCCAGTCACTATGTATATTTTAATTGGACACATAACCAGGCAGACATTATCATTATGACAGAAATACAGAAAACGATCTGTGGCCACAACATAGAAAGGGCAGCATTAGCAGTAATAGCATAGATAAGCTTTTTTTTTGTTTTGGAAAGGTTCAAAATTCATGATTTTCAAGCAACAAAGTACCCCTAGAGTAAGAGACAAGCAATATGTAGACCAGTTCTTTAAAAACATGACAGAAACAATGAAGGCATGGCTGAAGCTCATCAACCTGTTAAGAAAGATGGAGGAAGACACTTTCTTCCACTGTGAAGATGGCAGAGCCCATAAACTCAGGACACACTTGACAGCAAACTGAATATAACCAGAGCATGCCAGATTTGCAGAATGCCATTATTCATGCACTGGTTCTACAGCAGTTACTAACAGTAAGTTATTGAGCGTAGTAGGTCATTCTCATCCTCTCATCATCCCCTAACAGTTTAACGGTGAAAGGAAACATGATTTTAAGGATTTCTTTAAGATGGAGAAAGAACTGACTTCTGTTACGTTATAAAGGAGATGATTAAGGACCAAATGGGAGAATATGCTGAAGCAAACTTAAAGACAACTTACCGTCCTGGCAAAGATGGAGTTCCTCTCCCTTGTAATTTGTAGACAGAGTTCCTGAGACTTGACCAAAGCACCAGCTGCCTTTCATTTCCTCAAGCTCTGCTCTCACTGTATAAACCCGGTGATGGAAAAGGCAGTTTTCCAATGGATCACGAATAGATAGCAGCCATTTGGAAGTACTGAAAGGAAAAGAAAGGAGTGTTAGTGACAAAGTATTTATATTTATATTTCTTCAGAGTCTTCTAATTTTAAGACATTGCTTTAGATAAACTATGCAAACTTATTATTTCCAATTCTTCTTTCCTAATAGTTTTAGATGTGGCTGAATGGCCCTAGATTTGAAGAGATGGTCAGTTATAACGTGTACAGTAAATCTTTCTTCCTTCATGTCAAAGGTAAAAGTAATAACATTGATTGAAAACCTAATATGTGTCAGGGTTTTATATGAGTTTACTCTTTTTGGTCTCACTACTATTCTTAGGGTGCACATTATTTTAAAGAGAAATGGCAGCCAGGGAGATGATATGAGTAACAAAAACATGTCACTTGTAGGTCTTGCAGGAGAATTATGAAACCAGTTGTCTCTGACTCTAAGTTGAACAGGCTTTCAACTTTATCATTTAGCCAGAAAAAGGTTGAAATGTGTGCTACAGGAATAGTTAATTCACTTTAAAATAAACTCTCATGTATTAATTATAGGACTTTTCACAATTGAAGCATGCTTTTAAACTGGCATTTTAATATGAACCTTCCAAATTAATCAATTAGTGCCTTACAGACTCAAGCCTTGTAAACCAAACATTGAGCAAATCTTATCTCTCAAGATTAATTTATATGGTTTGTCTAAAGTATCATATACCACAAAATCATATTTAAGAGTGGGTATTCAAAGAAAAGAATGCTATTGCTTTATTTATAGGATAACCCAAATAAAGTAAACCTGATTAGAAAAAATGATTTAGGAGGTATTAGGTTATGATAGTAATGTTCTGAACTTAGAATCAGTAGCACAGGCTTGAAACTTAGCTTTACCATGAATGAGGTATCCTCAGAAAACTCAGTCAAAATTGTTGAACTTCAGTTTCCTCACCTGAAAATTGAAGGTAATAACGACCTACTTGCAACATTGTTTTAGATGAAAAAACATATAGTAGAATAAATGTTTCATAGTAGGTACAGGACTGTGTTAATAAAATAATTAGGACAAAGTTCATTAGAAATCTATGAAAATCCTCCTTGATTATACCTTTCTAAGTTTTACTCATTTAACACATTTTTGCTGAGTGTCAACATTTATCAAGTGCATTAGTCTGTAGAGCTGCCATAACAAAATACCACAGACTGGGTGGCTTAAACAACAAAAACTTATTTCTCACAGTTCTGGAGGCTGGAAGATCAAGATGCTGGTTGGTTTGATTTCTCCTGAAGCCTCTTACTTTGGCCTACACGTGGCCCCCTTTCTGCTGTGTCCTCATATACATATAGCTTTTCCTCTGTGTACATATATCTCTGGTGTCTCTTCCTTTTCTTATAAGGACATCAGTTAGATTGAATTTAGGCCCACCCAAATGACTTCATTTAACCTTAATTACCACTTTAAAGTCCCTATCTCCAGATACAGTCACATTCTCAGATACTGAAGGTTAGGACTTTCACATATAAATTTTGTGAGGACATGATTCAGCCCATAACACCAAACATTTTAGGGTAGGGGATTGACTAAAACTACACGCAAAACAAACGTGTTACTTGACCTCAAGGAATCTTAGTCTGGTGGAGGTATAGATGAATTAAAAGGATATTATAACACCATGTGATAAATGACCTTAGGGAAATCATGGGGTGCATGAAAGCAGTGAGTGGAAACATTCTGTTCAGATTTGGGGATCAAGGAAAGATAACCAAGGAATTTCTTCTAAATTGCCAACTGACATAGAAATAGAAGTCAAATTTGCAAAGATGAAAGAGGTAAAGGGTACCCCAGGCACAGGAGACAATCTGTGCAAAGTCACAGAACTGAGAATTTCTGTTTAGGGAACTTAAGTGAGCTGAAGTGTGGGAGGAAGAGAAAAGAAGAATATGCAGAGATTTACAAAGCATGGTGCAGTCATAATGCTCCTTTCTAGCTAAATCAGAACTTTTGACCTAATCCTAAGGGCACTGAGAACCTCATAAAATAGTGTTAGATAAGAGGGACACATTAGCAGTTTTGTATTTTAGAAAGATTTGTGATGTAGGAAATGAGCTGATGAGAGACAAAAATGAAATCAAGAGATGAAATTCCTCCAATGCACCAGTTATCATGGTCTGGGACATGGAAATGTCAAAAGGGATGAAAAAGTAAATTTGTGAGCGACTTGTGGGGTAGAATTTATACTTAGATTGGTTGAGGAGGGATGAGAGAGAGTATGGAAGAGTCTAAGATGTCTGCCAAGCTTTTGACTTGAGTTCATGAGTGGGGGGGAGTAATATTGCTTGGAAGGAGGGTTAAAGTGAATGGGAGGTTTTAGAGTGGAAGGATACATTGTGTTTAGATGTACTGCTTTTCAGATGGATATCTTATTGGAGATGTCAAAGACAGCAGTTTCTATGGGGTCTGGTTGCTGCTAATTGCATTTTGGTAAACGATCTTCAACCAAATTCAGCTCTATTATTTCTAAGGTAAAATTCACTTATGTCAACTCTTTATTTTTGTAAGACAAAACTAATAACTACTAGTTTTCTTTTACCTACTTTGGAGAAATTATGGATTATAAGAGGTAACTGGATTGGTCTTTTTGACCATTATTTCATGAATCTTTAGACATTAGTTCAGCTTAAAATATGTCTGTGCATGTAGTAAAATATGTTTATCCCATGATGAAAGATGCAAGTAGACAGCCCATGAAAATTTATGTAGGGAAGTCTCATTTGTTGTTGTTAAGAACAACTTGAATAAAGTCCAAAACCATGCATTTAAGAAAACTAAAACAGAAAAAAAAATTCATTTAAGAACACAAACACAAATTATTCAATAAAAAAGAAACAACCTGATATAAAAATGGGCAAAAAATCTGAATAGACATTTCTCTAAAGAAGAGACACAAATGGACATAATTACATAAAAACTGGCTCAACACCACTAATCATTAGAGAAATGCAAATTAAAACCACAATGAAATAATACTATACACCATTAGGATGGTTATTATTAAACACACGCACACACACGCACACACACACACACACGCACAAACCCAGAAAATAGCAAGTGTTGACAAGGCCGTGGAGAAATTAAAACCCTTGTACATTTCTGGTAGGAAGGCAACATGGGGCAGCAGCTTCAGAAAACAGTATGACAGTGCCTCAAAAAAATTAAACATTGAATTACCATATGTTCCAGCAATTTCATTTCTGGGTATATACCCGAAAGAATTGAAAGCAGGGACTTGAGCAGATGTTTGTACACCCATGTTCATAGCAGCATTGTTCACATTAGTCAAAAGAATGGAAAAAACCAAATATCCACCTATGGATGAATAGATAAACTGTGGAATATGCATAAAATATTTTATATTATTTATTTTTTTATTTTGTATTTTATATTATTTAACCATAAAACAAATGCCATTCTGATACATGCTACAAAATACATGAACAGTGTGCAAACTGAAATAAGCCAGTCACAAAAGCACAATTACTGCATGATTCCATTACATTAGGTATCTGGAAGAGTCAAATTCATAGAGACAGAAAGTAGAATGGTGGTTGTCAGAGTCAGAAGAGAGAGGAATGAGGAGTTATTTTTTAATGGGTACAGAGTTTCAGTTTTACAAGATGAAAAGTACTGGAGATGGACGGTGGTAATGGCTGCATAGCAATGTGAATGTGATTAAAGCCACTGAACTGTACACCTAAAAATCACTAGAATGATAAATTTTTCCAAAATTTCAAAAAACTTTAAAATAATTGTATAGTATTTCCTTTACTTATGGATTAAATTTAAAAGCAAAAATCTCAGTTTGTCATACAGCAAGTATATGGTATCAACACTCCATGATACAATCAGCAATAGTGAATGCTATCAATACATCAGAAGGTCACATTATCCTGCAAGGTGTTTATGTGATATACATATGTTAAAAACAATATTATGAAATAAATGTTAACTTTTCAGCACAGATGGAGAGTTATAAACCCTGGGATCTTCTCTGTCCCCACTAACAGAAGCACAACAATTATCAACAGATGCTGAGATTAGAACTTACTAAGACTTGGGTGCAAAAAAATAATAATAATAAAATAAAAGTCAATTTATAAACAATATTGTTATGTCTGCAATTTATATATTTCAGAGGATATTTAGAAAAAGCCCCATGGTAATGAGTTTCAATACATCAAAGCAGAAATAAACACATATTTTCACAGTGTCTTGGAGAATAATGCAAATAAATTATTACAAAATGAGGAAAAAATTGATTGCACTGATACTCCTTGGAGCTGCTGTTTCTTTCTGGTTAATTCCATTTATTACATGAAGTTGCTTGAAACTTCTTAAAAGTCTGTTTAATATTAGCTTGTTAACTATTCATAAATATTTTAGAATTTGGTTATTGCTTTCTTCAGATCCATAACCTTGCTTTAATAGCCCACATATATTCACATCCACTTAGCAAACACATTACATTGTGTCATTAAGTTACACAATGAGTATAATTGCTTTACTTCTACTGATTCTCTGCTAGGTGTAATTCATCAGCTAAGAATCTTCTCTCAGAGTCTGGAAAGCCTCCTGGTATCTGAAGGGATCAAGCCAGGTGAGAGTCACCATATCCCTCCCAACATCTTAACTATTTATTACCTTGCTCCAGCAGGAGGTCAGGGTTTTTTCTGAAGACACTGTCAATCTGACTTGAATCAGAAGAAACCTCAGAGCTCACTCTCAGTTAACGGAGGCCAAATGCCCAATGGCTGAGGAGAGTTCCAAGGAGCTTCACAGCCTCATTAGGGTATAAATGGGATTTCCTGATCCAAATTTGCACATAAAAAGTCAACTCACTTAAACAAACAAACAAAACATTTCTTGATTACATGCTTCAAATCCTTTAGATTCACCTCTTTAGATTTCCTGCTTCTTCCTGACATCTGACTATGCCATTTTCACAAATTCTTAGTATGTCCTCAAGAGACCAAAAAGAAAGGATAATATGAAACTCAAATGATTGTTTTGTACTTTAGTTGCAGTCAGAAATTAGTGTGAACGGAACTTGAAACTGTTGGCAAAATGATAATTTGGGAGCATCAGTGATTTCAGTTTCCTTGACACCCCCTCATATACACCTTATTATCCCCAAATGTTTTTCCCAAACAGCCAGTGGAATTGAAACACCTGCAGCCTGGGACTTCCTTGGTGGTCCAGTGGTAAAGAATCCGCCTTCCAATGCAGGGGACAGGGGCTCAATCCCTGGTAGAGGAACTAAGATCCCACATGCCACGGGGCAACTAAGCCTTCGCGCCACAACTACCGAGCGCCTCAACTAGAGAGCCCATGTGCTCTGGAACCCGCATGCCGCAACTAGAGAGAGAAAACCCTCGTGCCACGACTAGAGAGAATCCCATGAACAGCAACAAAGAGCCTGTGTGCTGCACTGAAAGATTCTGCATACCTCAACAAAGATACTGAGTGCCACAACTAAGACCAGACACAGCCATAAAAATAAAATAAATAATTAAATTAAATAAATATTAAAAAAAAAAAACACCTGCATTCACTATTTGTTACTTGTTAAAAGTGGTCTTCTCTTTGAGGTGTATATCCTGTGCATGAGAGACATGAAATGTCTACTTGGGAATCCAGGCAGGGGCTGTGTTAGGGAGATGAAATAAGAATATTAGTGAATCTCTTGGGTATTGTATCAAGTAAAGTAACTAGTTTGATTCTCAGGACGCCTGTGAAGGACTACGTGACTGCAGATAAGCCTTATAAACTCTCACTATCTCATTTTCCTTAACAGTAACATTTAAATCTACAAGCATCCCCCAAATCTCTTCTTCCATTCAGTGCTGTACCCAATGTTTGAATATGTAAGGCCAAGACTGAGCTATCATCCAGGTGACAGTCTAGACACACAGATCATCAAACTCTAATGTGTATGAATATCCCTGGGGAACTTGCTATATATGAATATTCCTGCAGAACACAGACAAATTCTGATCTAGAGATGTCAGAAATAGCTGATTTCTCCTTCTAAAAAAACATTGAATTTTTTTATTATTTAAAAACCTTGTTTTGCTCCGTATGTCCTGATCAAGTATGTGCCTGTCAATGATTTTAGGTCATCTCTTTTCTGCATTGCCATGCTGTGACCAAGGCAGTAGAAAAATTTCCCTTAAGCATTCCGTACTGTACCTAAAAATGAAAGGCGCCTCATTTTGTCATAGCCACATGCCTACCATGTATGACAATGGTATATATTGGTGATCACTTTAATCAAAGAGGGTGCTTTTAATTTTTGTTCTTCTGAGGATACTGACTGAAGGTTATGTATATTTTTCACTCCAAATTCTAAATACGATCTTACCATGCCTCTTCTGAAAGTCCCTTAGTTACTACCCAATTATTATACCAATGTTTTTCAAATTTTGGCTAGGGAGGATCCTCAGGGAGTACCGGCCAGAAACGTAGTTGGAGACAGACCTTCAGTTGTGCCAGTCTCCCTTTCCCTCAAACCCCCACCCAACTACGTGCACATACACACACACACACACACAACTAGAAAACTGCAGTTTTAACCTGTTTTTGCTTACTGGATTTCCAAAGAAAATTTTGATTGGGTTTCAGAACTAATCAAAGACAGAATCAAAGCATCAGGTTTACTCTCTCTGACACGAAACACAAGTTCCATTATCAACCATCTCCATATGTCTTGTCAGGTTTGCCTGTCCCCACTTCTCCATGTATCCACCTACACAGAATTACTTGCAGTTCCCTGGATGTGACACACTTTTGAAAATCTGAGCCTGTTTCCTGTTTCTCATGTAGTTCCTTCCTGTGATATACTAGCTAGCTCACTGCTACTCGTCTCCCAGGACATAGAAACATTTTAAGGCTATATTTGGGACCCCTTTTCTGGGATTCCACAGATTTTTGTGAATAATTTTGCCATAACCCAAACTTCAGTATACTATAATCATAGGTTTACCTCTTGATATGTATATCATTCATGGAAAAGAGAGCCCTTTGAGGGCAGATACCATGTCTCCGTGTCTGTTATATGCATTTTAGTTTTAAATTTCCAGTACCTAACACCTTGCTGGATACATGATATGTGCTAGTGCTTGTTTACGAAATAGAAATATAAAACAATTTCTTTTTCATTTACTCTCTTTTAATGTGTTATTAATGCTTCTAGCTTTCTTTTTTATTTCTTAAAGACAAGATACTAGCAAAACCAGTACATTCAGACAAACAAATTCAGAAGATTACTTGGATTTTGTTAGAGATAAAATAAAAGAATTTAGGTCAAATAACATGTAAATCTTTGAAAGGATCTGGCAATACTTTAGGCTTTGCTAAATTAAGGGTTTGTTGTTGTTGTTATTCTGTTCTGTTTTTACAGCTATTTAGAAATCAGGTGGAGGATGTAGTTTTAGCTTAAGAATGTTCAGCAGTTCCCTACTCACCTCAAGATAAAATCAAACATTCTTCTGCCCTGAAAACTCAGCTCTTTGAAATTGATATCTTTCCCCATTCAAATACCATGAGATTCTACATCTTTCTACAAACTTAAGATCCAGACATAATTGGTCCTAATTTGGTCAACACCTACTAATACCTCAAGACCCAGTTCAAATGGTTATTAATTATACAGCCTGTCTTGGTAAATATGTTCTGTTAAAGTACTCGCCTGACCTGGTAATTTTAGGTCTCCCCTCTTCCTCATTGACATGAAGCCATCAAGGCAGTTTGAAAATTTCCCTTAAACACATCCATGACTTACCTGAAAATAAAATATGCATCATTTTGTTGTAGTGACTAATACATGACTAATACACCCCACTATATGTGAGGATGTTAAACACTGGCTATCATTTGAACAAAATAGGATACTTCTCTCAGTAATTTTATTATTTAAATTATTGTTGAGTGAAACTGATTTATTTCTTTCGTCATTCTATGAATTTTAGCACCTGTATAGAATCATGTATACTACAAATGGGACAAAGAACAGTTCCATCGTTTCCAAAAGACTACTTCAGGTTATCCCTTTACAGTCTCACCTTTCCCCCAACCCTAACCCTTGGCAACTGCTGACCTGTATTCTACCTCTACAGTTTTATTTTTTTGATTCCATATAAATGGAATCATAAAATATATAACCTTTTGAAACAGGTACTTTTTTCAATCAAAATAATCTCTTTGAGATTCATTCAAGTTGTTGCATATATTAATATCCCACTCCTTTTTATTTCATAATCGTCGTCCATTGTAGATGTACCAGAGTTTGTTTATCCATTTATTCATTAAAGGATATTTGGATTGTTTCCAGTTTTGGGCAATTACAACTAGAGCTGCTATAAATTTTTATGTATGGGTTGTTGCATGAATATAAGTTTTCATTTTTATAGGATTAATACCCAGGAGTCGATTTCTGGGTCATATGGTAAGTGTATGTTAAAATTTATAAAAACTGTGTAAATGTTTTCCAGAGTGGTTGTACCATTTTGCATTCTCATCAGGAACTTATGAGAGTTCCACCTGCTCCTCACCCTTGTCTATAATTAACACTAGCAGAATTTTTTAGCCTTTCTAATAGGTGTGCAATGGTATGTCATCATGCTTTTAATTTACATTCTCCTAATGACTAATTAAATTTAAAATCTTTATTATAGGGTTATTTGACATACATAATCCTCTTTAGTGAATTACCTATTCAGGTTGTTTGATCATTTGTTGCTTTTTTCCTCGCCAATACCGCCTTTGAAAATTTTAAACAGCTTTATTGAGATATAATTGATATACCAAGGACTGCATATATTTAGTGTATATAATTTGATGAGTTTGGACACGTGTATACACCTGTGAAACAATCACGACAATCAAGGTAACAGACATAGCCATCACCTCCAAGGTTCCTTTGTGTCTTGTGATGGTTAATTTTATGTGTCAAATTCATTGCACTAAAGGATGCCCAGATATCTGGTGAAACGTTATTTCTGGGTGTGTCTGTGAGGGTGATTCTGGAAGGGATTAGCATTTTAATCAGTCAACTGAGTAAAGAAGATCCTCCCTTATCAATGTGGGCAGGCATCATTCAATCCATTGAGGGCCTGAATAATACAAAAAAGAAAAGGCAAATTCTTTTTCTCTCTTCTTGAGCTCGAATGCCCATCTTCTCCTGATCCTGGACTTTAGAGGTCCTGATCTTGGGCCTTCAGACAGGGAGTTACACCATAGGCTCCTGTGGTTTTCAGGCCTTTGGACTTAGACTGAATTATACCACTAGCTTTTCTGGTTCTCCAGCTTGCAGATGGCATATCCTGAGCCTCCATAATTTCATGAGCTAATTCCCATAATAAATCTCCTCTTCCATATCTTTATATATCCTATTGGTTCTGTTTCTCTAGAGAACCATGACTAATACAAGCCCCCTCTTTTAAATATTTCTGTGGTACAAATATAACATGAGATCTATCCTCTTAATATTGAAGTGCATAATACAGTGTTGTCAGCTATAGATACAATATTGTACAGCAGATCTCTAGAACTTACTCATTTTGCATAACTGAAACTTTGTACCCATTAAATAACTTCCATTTCCCTTCCCCCAGACCCTGACAATCACAATTCTATTCTCTACTTCTACGATCTTAACTATTTTAAATACCTAATATTGTATAAGTGGAATCATGCAGTATTTGTCCTGTGACTGCCTTATTTCACTTGCAATAATGTCCTTCAGGTTCATCCATGTTGCTGCAAATGACAGGATTTCCTTCTTTTTAAGGCTGAATACTCCTCCACCGTATGCAGAGTATATCACATCTTCTTTATTCATTCATCTGTCAATGAACACTTGGGTTGCTCTGATACCTTGGCTATTGTAAATAATGGTATGATGGCTATGGAAGTACAGATGTTTCCTTGAGACACTGATTCCAATTTTTTTTCATATATGTATCCAGAAATAGGATGGCTGGATCATATGATAGCTTTATTTTTAATTTCTTGAGGAACTTCCACACTGTTTTTCATAGTGGTTGCACCGTATTACATTCCTACCAACAGTGTATAAGAGTTCCAGTTCCTTCACATCCCTGACACACGTTTATCATTTTTCGTTTGTTTTTTATTAATAGCCATCCTAACTGGTGTGAAATGATATGTCATTATGTTTTGATTTGCATTTTCCTGATGATTTGTGACACCGCACACCTATTATTTAATGGTGGCCATTTGTGTGTCTTCGGAGGAATATCTTTTCAAATCTTTTGCCTATTTTTAAATTCGGGTTATTGTTATTATTTTTTATATTGAGTTGTAGGAGTTCCTTATACATTTTTAATATTAACCCCCTAGCCCTAAAAAAGTATGAAATTCTGCCGTTTGCAACAACCTGGATGGGCCTAGAGTGATTATGCTTAGTGAAATAAGTCAGAGAAAGACAAATACTGTATGTTATCACCTACGTGTGAAATCTAAAAAATCAAACAATCATGAATATAACAAAACAGAAACAGACTCACAGATATAGAGAACAAACTAGTGGTTACCAGTGGGGAGAGTGAAGGTGGGAGGGGCAATATAAGGGTAGGGGATTAAGAGTTTGAAACTACTATGTATAAAATAAATAAGTTACAAGGATATATTGTACAGCACAGGGAATATAGCAAATATTTTATAATAACTTTAAATGGAGTGTAATGTATAAAAATATTGAATCACTATGTTGTACACTTGAAACTAATATAACATTGCAAATCAACTACACTCCAATTTAAAAAATTGAATAAATAAAAATAAGCATAGATTCAGATATGACCAGAAAGCTTTAGAAACAACATGTCACAGTAAGAAGGTCCCTTCCTACTGAGAAATGGATGATCATAAATAAGCCCTTGTGGGTCAGGATATATGGAAAGACATTTGGTTTCACCTGCAAGAGTCTGAGGATGACTCACTGTTTTCAATATTCTGGCTCACAAGGTACCAAAACCTCCTGGCAATCAGGAAGCTGATGCCCTAGACCAGATATAAGCCCTAGCAACTGACCCTTCAGTAGAAACAGCAGATCGGATATGTAGAAAGAATGGCTACCACAGCACCCAGATGGGATGACATATTGCCAAGGATGCTAACTTGCCCTTTATATACAGTGAGTTGGTTAATGTAATTATAGTGTGTCCTTTGTGTTCTAAACAATGCCCAAGGCAACTGCGAATTGAATCTGGGGCCATCCGCCAGAACTCCCAACTTGTAAAGGATTGGCAAATTGATTATATTGGCCCATGCCCTCCAAATGAGGTTTTTAAGTATGTCTTGATTTTTGTGGACACCATGTTTGTCCTAACCCAAGCTTTCCCCTGTTGCCAAGCAAACTAGGCTACCCCCATTAGGGCATTACAGAAGCTAAGTACCATGAGTACATTCTCATGGAATAGACAGTGATTAGGGGTCACACTGTAAGCGTCATGGCATGCAAGCCTGGGCAAAAGAACATGAAAGGAAATGGAGTTTCCATCTCTGCTATAACCCATAGGCAGCAGGGTTGATAGAATGGAAGAATGTAATATTAAAGCAGCAGATTAAATTAGTAAAAAGTAAAGCCACTTTGGCCTGCTGGACCAGCATAGGTACCAGGCTTTCGTACATCTGAATAACCAACCAGTAGAGCCTGTTACCTCATATATCAGACTGGGAACCCCTGCCAAGACATTCAACACTGTAAAGGTACAGAAATCATGGGAGACAGCCAGCGACCTGACTCATGTTATGGATCAACCTGTTCTACTGCTGAGAACACCGAGCCCCGTTACACCTGGGAAAGGCGTTTTCTACTGTAATTTGCAGTGGGATGTCTCACAGGGATGGTGCAGCCAGAGAGCCGCCAAACGAGCCGCTTTCATGCAAGTGAAACCCCTGGCTGACCACTCAGGGCACATTCTGGAAGAGGAGTGAAAGAGGAGCGCATATAACAGCTAATTCCGAGGAATAAAGTGTTGGAGAAGGTCATCCAGATGACATGACCGTTGGCCGACCTGCGAGCTGGAGCTGGGAATTCGGTGTTCCTCACCCCTCCCCTGTCCTGGGAATGTACCTTCTGCCCACCATTCCCACAGCTGGAGCCGTTTCAGTGAAATAGCCTTGAGAGAGTAACTGAGAGGGTGTACGTGACTGAACTCTCTTAAGGCCTCTCTATTAACTGTCAAGATTCTGCGGGCAGGTGCAGATACCTACTTGTCTCGCAGTCTCCCAACACGAGTCTCTTGGGTAAGTTCCCTTGCTTATTTAAAGGGCCACCTACCAATTCGGAGTGGGCTGCCTCTTTCCTCAGTCACTCCTGAAGCTCCATGTCCAGGCTCCAGTTCGTGAACTAACAGGGAAGACAGACTGGACCAGGCCCGGGAGTGGCTGAGAGGCCTTGGCTGTGGTGTGCACTCCTTGGGCTGGCCGGCTAGTCACGGGCTTGTGCGCGGCAGTGGAGGCCAGTGACAGGGGTCTGCTGTAGCTACAGGTGTAGCTGTGGGCACAGGCGACAGCCTTGGGTCTGGAGCCTGGGATCCGAGCCTCGTCAGCGTCCGCGAGCGTCTCGTCAGGTTCTCTTCTGTGCCGTCCGCGCTCGGGCTAGCTGTGAGCATGCGCACAGCGGAGGAGGCGGGTGGCGGGAATCCCGCCACATCCGGGAACCCTGCCACATCCGGGAACCTGAGCGGTCGTCGGAGGCTAAAGTGCCTCCTGAAGAGGCAAGATGGCTGCAAGTGCGGGCCCCCAGCGCCGGACCGTCCATGGTGGCTCTGGCAGCCGGAGAGGAGGAGGACAGAAGCGGGTAGAGACTCAGTCACTGTCATCTGTAAACGCCAGAAAACCTGTGGAGTCCTCAGCGGCAGGAGTGGTCTGGGTCTGTGATGGCTGCTCTAGCCGCTATTTTCCTCAGTGAGGAAAACTGCTGGTGTCTTCTGCAGAGCAGACCGCTGGGTCCACAGTGAGGTCCTCAGTAATGAAAGCTTCAGGGGTCCACTGGCATCTGCAGCAGCTGTTGAGGCCCTCGGAGGCAAAGGGTATTGGAGTCCGTGGCGGAGCAGGTGACCGGGAATTGTGGGCGCGCTGCCGGGGGCTGGTATCCGTGGCCTCTGCTTTCCTCCTTGTTTCGAGCTGTCTAGAGACAGCTCGGCTGTGCCAGTCGCTGGGTGGGATGAAACCAAAGGCCGTCCTCCTGCAGGGCCCTGGCAGGCTGGGAAGCTGGTTGCTCTTCCTGTTCTCCTTTTCCTGGTGAAGGGAATTCTCTGGGGTCTGAGAGTTCCCTGTCAGCGCCAAGCAGTCCCAGCCTGGGGGATGGGGTGATGCAGGCAAACTGAAACTATTCTTCCTTCCCTATTTGTGAGGTTATTATCGGGCTTTTTTGCTCAGCTGTGTTGCTGAAGCTTCTAAGTGGTCTCCTGAGCTCTCCCAGAGCTATGTAAATTTGTGGATAGCTGCTTAATTGCTGTTCTTTATGGAGGCTGCAGTCGGCTACTCCACCATCTTGGTGACATCGCTCTTACCACTCCCCAAAATTTTTTGAATGACCTTCGCTATATCTACAAAAATATACTGCTGTAATTTTGATTTGAATTAAATTAAATCTTTAAAAAATGCGAGGAATGACATCTTTATGAGGTTGAGTCTTCCAATTCGTGAACACAATATGTATCTGCATTTTTTTAAAGATAAAATTGGTTTTATTGAGCGGTTCATGAATTGTTTAAATAGAAAGATGCTCCCTATGCATCTCTGTTTTTTAAGATCTTCGATTCTTTCATCAGTGCATTTACGGTTTTCAGAATACGGTTTCTATATATGTTTTACATATTTATACAAGAGTATTTCCTTTTGGGGTTATTTTAAATATTTACATATTGTTTTTGAATTTCATTTTATAATTGTGTATTACATTACTAGACATGGGAATACAATAGATTTTTATGTGTTGACCTTGCATCCTACAGCCTTGATAAATTCATTTATTTAGTTGTGAGAGGTTTTATTCTGTTTTGTTTGTTTTTAGACTCTGGGATTTTCTCCTTAGATGATGAGGTCATCTGCAAGTAAGAACAGTTTTATTTCTTCATTTCAAATTTGTATGACGTTTATTTTATTATCTTGTTATATTTTCCTGGCTGCAGCCTCCTGTTGAATAGGAATGGTGTGTTTAATAGGATTGGTGTGAGTTGATACTCTTATTCGGTCTTTCACTATTAAGGGTGAGGTAGTTGTAGTTTTGTTTTGGTTTTGGTAGATGCTCTTTATCAGGTTGAGTGACTCCTATTTCTGATTTCTGAGAATTTTTATTAGCAGTGGATGTTGAATTTTGTCAGATACTTTCTGGGGCATGAACTTTTCTGATCATGTGGATTTTCTTTAGACTGTAACTATAGTGGGAGATGTTTGTTTTCAAATGTTAAACAAGCCTTGCATTCTCATGATAAATCATAGATGGTTTGGGTTTATTATTCTTTTATATTATGTTGGATCCTATTTGGTAATATTTTGTGGGGATTTTTGAAATTTTATGTATTTCGTGGAAAACCTGCTTTACATGAATGGAGTTTTAAAAACAAGAGTTCATACAAAGGCTCCAACAAGGTAAGTGGTTGGTGTTGGTTTCTAGTTTAATTTCACTGTGATCAAAGAACAAAATTTATATGATTTCTCTTATTTTTAATGTGTTAAGGTTTGTTTTATGATCCAGGATATGATGTATCTGGTGTATGTTCCATGCAGGCTTAAAGGCATATTCTGCTGTTGTTTAGTGGAGTGCTCTATAAATGTCGATTAGATCCAGTTGATTAATGGTGGTGTTCAGTTTTTCGATATCCTTGCTGATTTTGTGAGTATTAACTCATATTGATCCTGATTTTTACTCAGCAAAAGTGTTAAGTTTCTGATGTTTATTGTGGATTTATCTATTTCTCTTTTCATTTCTGTTGGTTTTGCAATGTGTATTCTGTAGCTGTGTAGTAAGGTGTATATATATATTTTCTTAGGGAATTGACCCTTTTATCATTTTGTAATGCCTCTCCTTATCCTTAGTAATTTTCTTTGACTGGAAATTTACTTGTCTGATGTTAGTATTGCCACCCCAGCTTTCTTTTGATTAGCATTCATGTGTTATGTCTTTTTGCTAGGCTTTTAATTTTAGTCTCCTTATATCATATTTGAAGTGAATTTCTTGTAGGCAACACATGTTTATAGATGTATTCCTCTAATCTCTGTCTTTTCATTGGCATATTTAGATACTTCACATTTAATGTAATTATTGGTATGTTTGTATTAAGTCTATAATTTTATTAATTGTTTTCTGTTTTGTCCCTTGGTTTATTTCTACTTTCCTATCTTTTGTGGCATATTTTAACATTTTTAGTACTAATATTTGACTTATCTATTATATAGTTGATTATAATTTTATGGTATTTTTGTGGATTACTCTAGAAATCACAATATAGACTCTTAATATTTCACAGTATAATAGTATCAGCATTTTATCATATCAATTGGGATGTAGAAACATTACCACCATATAGTCCCTTTAGCTTCTTTGCTTTATGTTACAGTTTCTTATCAATTGAAGCTACATATGTTGAAAACCCCATGATACAATATTATGAATTTTTGCTTTCAACGGTAAAACATTTTAAAGCTCTTAGAGAATAGTCTATTATATTTACCTAAGATATTGACCATTTCTGTTGTTTTTACTTTATTCCCAATATTCCAAGTTTTCTTGTGATATTTCTTTCTGTTGGAAGAATTTCCTTTAGTGATTATTTTAGAGCAAATTGACTGGCAACAGATTCTACTAGTTTTTCTCTGCTCCTAAGGACTTTGCCTATTTTGAATTTACAATCTTAGTCCTAACTTCATCTGCATGCTCAGTGAGGAAGTACCCCACATCTAAACATGATTTTATGTTATGCTGGAAGGCCTCATCCTTAATTCAGGGCAGCTTTTCCTTTTGTGGCTTTTGAGGTTTATGTTTCTGCTGAGTGTTAGAATTTCAAAGGTGAGAGACTATTTATTTACATTATGGCCAACTTGTCTAAGGGAAGTCTGACAGTTGTAATAAGTCTGTTGAGCCTTCAGAGATTTAAAAAGAAAAAAAAAAAGAGACTCTCATTCTGACAGGTTAGCAGTGGGAAACCTGGCCTTGATTTCTGAACTTATTTGTTCTTTGAGTTTTTATGTACCATATGGAAAACCTCCTTTATATGAAAGAAGTTTTAAGAGCAAGAGTTAGTACGAAAGATCCAAGTTAGGCATGTGAAATCAGGAAACATAAGTGGAGTGAAATGTGCTTAAGTTGTTGGTAAAACATTTGCTCCTGTTTAATAGCTTAATGAATGGATCTCCACTCCTAATCCGTCTGACCTCTGGTGTGGGTTCTGAGTGTGAATTCCCTGCAGGGAAACAATATATATTACCTACAATGCAGTAAATTGGGAGGGAAATGGAATCTGATTTTTGTCTTTAACAGCCCTATTTCTTCCTTTTCTTGCACATTCAGGTTCCTGCGTCCCACCCTCTAAGGAGCAGGAAATTTTCCAGAGAGAGAGAAGTTAGAAAGAGAGGGGCCAATTTTCTGCTCATTTGTGTGTGAAGAATCTCTAAACAGAGATATCAATCTAGTGATAAGGTACTCAGACAGAAGGGGGCCTATGTACTCAAGATCCTGATTTCAGTGCTTTCAGATAAATATCTGAAAGTGGGATTTCTGGATCATATGGTTGTTTTTAGTCTTTTGAGGACCCTCCATACTGTTTTCCATAGTGGCTGCGTCATTTTACATTCCGGCTGACAGTGTACAGTGTTTCAATTTCTTCACATCCTCACCAGCCCTATTGTCTTTATTTTTTTTTAATATATAATAGCCATCCTAACAGTTGTGAGGTGATATCTCATTGTGGTTTGATTTGCGTTTCCCTGATGATTAGTGATGTTGAGCCTTTTTCCTATACCTGTTGATCATTTATATATTGTCTTTGGATTCCCATGTTCTTTAAAGCATTATTCACAATAGCCAAGAAGTAGAAACAATGTACGTATCCATCTACACATGCCTGGGAAAATGTGGTATATACATACAATGGGATACTATTCAGCCTTAAAACAGAAGGAGCTACTACACATTGTGCAGCAGCATGGATGAATCTTGAGAACATTACGTTAAGTGAAATAAGATGATCACAGAAGGACAAGTACTGTATGATTCCACTTATATGATAATCTTATATGATGATCTGAAATAATCAAATTCATAAAGCAAGGAGTAGAATGGTAATTGCCAGGGGCTATGGGGAAGGGAGACATGGAGAGCTGTTCAGTTTTAGTTATGCAAGATGAATAACAATACTGTAATTTACGCTTAAAACTTTGTTAAGAGGGGGAAATCTCATGTTAAATGTTCTTACTACAGTAAAAAAAAAAAGGAGACCTAACAGAAAAGACAGCTCCATGCATGTCAGGGTGCACTATTTGAGCATCTTGCAAGTAGGAGTACCTGGAGTATTTTGGGTGTGTGATAGAATAAGAGAGAAGAGGAAATGCAGTTTCACCAAATAAACCTGTGAAATGTAAAGTAAATAAACTTTGATGTACTTTGAGATAATTAATGACATTTGAATCGAAAAACTTCTGATTGCGATTGACCCTTGAACAACTTATGGGTTAGGGACACCAACCCCTGTGCAGTTGAAAACCCTTATTTCACTTTTCAGTTGGCCTGCCATGTTCCATATTTGTGGTTCTACATCTGTGGATCCAGCCAACCTCAGATCATATAGTACTGTACTATGTATTTATTGAAAAAATTCCACGTATTAGTGCAGTTCAAACCTGTATTGTTCAAGGGTCAACTGTATTTTATTATTTTTACCACAGTTGCGTTAAACTGCTGTAGACTAGGACATGTAAATCTATCTGTATGGATTATATCCATTTGGTATCATACCCAAATATCTCCCCTCTGCTCCAGGAATAGACAAATTGATTTCACTCTCATTTCTGTAATTCTACCAATGTAGTTCCTACTAATTCCTTAGGACTTATATTATTATCACTTCCAAGAAGGCATTTTCTCCCTCCACCCCCTCAGGAATAATGTTAACTATTCTGTCTATTGGCATCCATTATTTACTTCTTAATCTTTATCAGATCATTTGTTGTACAATTCCATAATCAATGATTTCTTCTGTTTTGTTCTCTTTCTTGATCCTCAGAGTTTGCACAGGGCCTGGATGGATGAGAGTCCCCCCTCCCCTTGAAATATATTTTAAATGAATAGAGAAATAAATAAACTTACCTAGCTAAGATACTTAAGACAAGTGGTATGGAAGACTACTTATAGTTTAGTATTCATTTTTAAGGAGAAAAGTCTAATCTGGAGGAAATGATACCACTTTGAGAGTTAAAGCAGAAATGATAATGGTACAAGTGAGAAAGTTTTCTGTTCCAATTTCCCACTTACAGTTCCACCCAAACTGAAAAAAGTTCCAAGAGATGTTTGAGAACTGGTCCAGTGGGATAAAGTTTAGAAACAAGTTCTGTATATAAGACGTCCTCAAGTATCTAAAGGGACATAAGTGGTAGAGTATCTGATAGGGGTCTGGCCCCTTTATAAGATATTCAAAGCAGAACTGGCCATATTTTTTCATACAGTTTGGATGTGGCTTATATCCATCAAGATCTTTCCTTACATTCTTATATATCCTCATTCTTTCTCATGCTATGGATATGTATTTTGCCCTTTACACATTTTCCTTTCTAATCATTTGTCATAGGCATCTTTTTTCCTCTTTCTAATGATATATCCATTGTTAAATAATATATTTTATGTTTTATATTTTTCATTTTTACCTCATGTTTTACCTCAATTATTTCTCATATGCAGCACAAAAGTAACATTTACTATAATAGAACTTCACTGTTGGTTATATAATTCCCTACCCCATTACAATTGCCAATGCACTTAAATAAATTCTATGAAAACTTCCTTTTTTTTCACTGAATATTATTTTTATGGGTTTTTTTAGCATCTTTATTAGAGTATAATTGCTTTACAATGTAGTGTTAGTTTCTGCTGTATAACAAAGTGAATCAGCTATATGTATACATATATCCCCATATCCCCTCCCTCTTGCATCTCCCTCCCACCCTCCCTATCCCACCCCTCTAGGTGGTCACAAAGCACCAAGCTGCTTTTTTTTATTTTTAATTTTTTAAATATTTATTTATTTTATTTATTTATTTTTGGCTGCATTGGGTCTTCGTTGCCGCGAGCTTCCTCTAGTTGTGGTGAGTGGGGGCTACTCTTCATTGCGGTGCGCGGGCTTGTCATTGCAGTGGCTTCTCTTATTGCAGAGCACAGGCTCTAGGCGTGTGGGCTTCAGTAGTTGTGGCATGTGGGCTCAGTAGTTGTGGCTCATGGGCTGTAGAGGGCAGGCTCAGTAGTTGTGGCTCACAGGCTTAGTTGCTCCGTGGCATGTGGGATCTTCGCAGACCAGGGTTCGAACCCGCGTCCCCTGCATTGGCAGGCGGATTCTTAACCACTGTGCCGCCAGGGAAGCGCCAAGCTGCTTTTTGACAGTATCAAATTTGACAAAAAATATTTTAAATTTCCTGATTTCAGATAAAATCATATTTTAAATGGTGAAGTATGAAAATAATAAGACCCTATTTACTTAATAGTTTAAATACAATAGACTGTTTTCTCCTAAATAGAAGAAAAAGAAAGAGAAAAAGAAAGTATACATTCTTATTGTTTCCCACTGGCTGTATTTAGTTGATTTCATGAACTTAATATTTTTTGTCCTTGGTGTTCACTATAATTAGCTGAACAAGATACTTGAAATAATGCATTTTAATAACAATTATATACAAGTGCTTTTAAAAATCAATTGACAGCCTTATATATCAATTCTCAAACTGTGCTATTGGATATGTTATTAAAAACACCCTATGATTTTAAAATAGAAGTTTGGAAAATGCTGGATTACACAAAGTCAAATGGGTGTTCAATAGTGATACTTTTCAGAAAATATTAGTGTACAAGAATCCTAAATAAAGATATACTTGGTACCACTTTTGAAACTATTTTTACCATGTGCACGCTCGCTCTCTTTATTTTGTTTTTAATTTCTAGCATTATATATGTGTGTGTAACAGGTAGAAATTATTAGTTTTTTTTCAAGTTAATTGAAAAGTAAGATCTAATACAAAAGTTGTATGTTTGCATTAAGGGAAGACAAACTAACATCTTGGCATTCTGTAGGAATGAAGATTTCTCTGTGGTTTGAACATAGAAAAATGGCATAAACTTTGACTCATTACATGGTATGCATAGTGGAGTCATGCAGAATTCAAAGGAAACGAAATCTAAAACACTAGGTCACCTACTACACATGACCTCATATTTCACATTAAATTAATTACTTTTCTTTTATAATTCTGTTTGTTTTAAGCTATGATTCTGGCAGTTTAAAAGTTTTAAAGTGAGTATAAGGATATTATACCTACACTAATGTTTACATATATTTACATAAGTTTAGACTGTTTTAAATCAACTCATAGGATGTAGGATTTTTTCCTCTGTAAATAATAGTTTTATTATTCAAGGTTTAGAAACTTTGTCACATGATGGACATCATCTAAAGGTGCATTTGATCAGTAATGTTTAAATTTCATAACTATTGACTTAGAGCTAATAAATCACTTGTCTTATGGAAGCTCATGTAAGGAATAAAAATGAGTTAATAATTATAATCCCCAAATAAAGTATCTCCTCAAAAACTTGAACTCATCAAAAGAAAAACTTCATCTGCAAAATATCATAAAGTTTAGTAAGAATAGAAGTGTGATGTTACCACAAAAAGAGCAGAGATTTTAGTAGTTTCTGGTTGAATGTTACTGATGATTTAACCCATTCCTCTGTGAATTTCCAAATTATAATATCATATACTTAATATATTATTTTAAAATATTGTTACGGATGTTATGGACATATATTTTCAGAGACAAATAACCTGCATGAGAGTGGAAATACATACATTTTGAGAACAAATAGAGTAGAAATACCTGCTCTGCCACTTATTAGTTTTGTGATACTGGGTAGTCAAACACTAGAAATATGAATTTAAAAAAAGTCTTCAAAAGACCTCTGAGAATGCATAAATCTCATTTACTGAATTACTGAATGTTTATTTTTTTCCTCTCACTAAATACTCCCTATACAAACTTAATGGTTAATATAATAAAATAGGCCATTTTGTATAATTATTCTATGGACTTCAGTTTCAAATGTTCTTCATCTGAGAATATTTAATAATATGCCTCAGGGAAGAAATGTACAAGTGCTAAGTCTTACTTAAGGTATCTTAAGAGGAAAATGTTTTTTTATGAGTATCTCCAAGTACTTTTATAGCATAAATGTAGTTTTCCTGTCTAAATATCTTTTTGATGAATTTGATATTCAAATAAATATTAACATAATCCACATACAATACCCATTTGAAAGGTTATGGGTGAAAATTCAAGAGAAAACTGTTTTTAAGAATAATGCTCAAGTGAGTTAGTTCATTGCCATAGAATATATTTTTCTTCTCATTTGAATCATAGTTTTTTTCAAAACTAAGAACAATTCTCACTTATGTTTTCTAAAGATTTCTTATTCTGTGGAACATAATGTCTGTAAAAGGTTCAAAGTAGGGATAAAAGTAGTGAGAATTAGCAGCTACATAACCTCATGCATTCTATGTATCTATACCTTTATCTTTTGGTTAGAATTAATTCATGCATTCATCCACTTTTCTCCCCAGTATTTTAGAGATGAAAGAACATTCTTTATAGACTCCTGTATGTACTCACTTCTTTGACAAGTTTGCTTGGCTATTTAAACAAATCAACATATCTTCAGTTGTTTATGATATCATTATCATCCCTGATGTCTTTCTTTTAAGTGAGGGAGGAACAAACAGCATTAAGATGTGCTCTTGGCTGTGTCATTTTATGCATAATATTATTCATCGTTAGGAGAACCCCAGGAGAAAGGTATCACCATGCTCATTTTACAGTTGAGATAACTGAAACTTAGAAAGGTTAAGGGGGAAATCACGAGTTATGCAATAATTAGGTGGGTGGCTCTAGATCTATTTGCTCCCCACAGCCTTGGTCCTTTTAAAAGTCAGGAAGCCGTCTAGTATGACCTTATCACATATGTCATTGCTCAGTTTCTTCTCTGTTGTGAAAATTGAAATTTAAAGCCTCTTTAACCCATTTTACTGAGTGAGATTCATCTTACTTTGTTAAAAAAATCTCTTTTAATTGATGTTAATTATAATCTTCCTTGTTTCTTCCTTTGACTTAGTTTAAAACCTTCCAGTTTCAGGCAAACCTCATAAAACACATGACCGTGTACTTGCTGGTTGATTCCTGTCTGTGGATGATATTCTCAATGATTCAAAAATTTGACCTAAATAAATGTACTCTGTTCAAACCTGCTCCCATAAGGACACTGGTTTCTTTCTGGAGAAAACTCTGGTTTCTGACCTCCTGAGGAGACTTTGACAGAAGTTGGGCTGCACAGGAAGGTAACCTGTAGTGGCACATCTGGAGGCAGAGAGAAAACAGAGACAAAAGCCGGGGGGAATGTAGGTGATGGTTGTAGCAAGGAGAATTTTCAGGCCCACACCTAGAAACGTGCAAACTTGCGAGATTTGCCATTCTATTCAGCAAACATGCCTTGAACTTTCAACACATGCCAAGCAATATGTAAGAGAAAGGAAGATTAAAAATCAGGGAATGAAACTAACATTTCTTAAGATGTGACAAACATTGTGGTAGATAGAACCTAAGTTTTACATTCTACTGATGTATTTTTTCTAACGAATACCTATTGTGTTGGTTATTTTTTTTTGGATGGTTAATCTTATATGTCAACTTGGCTAGGTCATGGAGTGCCCAGACATTTGATCAAATATTATTCTCTGTTATCATGAGGGTATTTTTGTATGAGATTAACATTTGAATCAGTAGACTGAGTAAAGCAGATTGTTCTCTCTAATGTGGGTGAGCCTCATCCAATCAGTTGAAGGCCTGAATTGAACAAAAAGTTTCACCTTCCCCTCCTGCCTTACTGTCTTCAAGTTGGGACATTGTTTTGTTCCTGCTTTCAAGTCAAATTGGAAACATCAGCTCTTCCTGGGTCTGGAGCCTGCTGGTCTTTGAAGTGCCACTTAGACCATCAACTCTCCTGGGTCTCCAGCTTGCTGACTGCAGATCTTGGGACTTGTTAGATTTCATAACCACGTGGACCCATTTCAATAAAGGAAGAGAGAGAGAGAGAGAAGGAAAGAAGGAAGGGAGGAAGAAAGAAAGAAACTCCATTGGTTCTGGTTTTCTGGATAGTACTGAGCAATATACCTATGTTGGTGTGCTATGGACAGGAGATTTCAAGGAGTATGAGATAATCCATTTTCTAATTTATTCTTCCCTGATTTTCTCCATCAACATGGCCCCTGCAGTTTCTAACTGAGATAGAGACCTCAGAACAGGCATCTTTCTCAAGAAATCTGAGACCACATAGATTTTTAGCCCTTACCAATTCTCTCCCTGCTCCCAATCAGTAAGAAATCTATTTCTGGGAGATTGAGCCATTGCTATTGATCAGTTTTCCAAACTGCAGTCGTTTTCTTGCTATGTCCATGGTTTTGTCACAACTGTCATCTGCAATATTGACTTGATATTTAAATATACTCACCATTTTTACTTAAGTGCATGTGCTAAAGAGGTTTGAATATACTGGTATTTTACATGGAAAACTAGTATCACTTGCGTTAAAGAGAAGGTAAAAATAAACCTAAGAAAACAAGAGAATACTCTTACATTGTAATACGACCTTATTGCTCACAAGGCTCTGAATTTGAGCCAACTTTCTCTTTGTTTCAAGTGGAAATTAGCAAGCATTAGAAAACTGAAACTTTCTCTTTGATGCAATCAGCATGGATTAAAGATAGTTCAAAAAGGAATTACTTCTTACTGCTTGAATCAGTGTTTAAAAGGTATACTCTTGGGAGTTTCCTGGTGGCCTAGTGCTTAGAATTCTGGGCTTTCACTGCCATGGCCCAGGTTCAATCCCTGGCTGGGGAACTGAGATCCCACAAGCCACATGGTGCGTCCAAAAAAAAAGGTATACTTTTTACTACTCTAATTACCTCTGGTAATACTATGATATGTACGCTGCATTTTGAGGAATGTTATTATTGAACATTTCCATCTTTAGTGGTAAATTATACCTTCTGACCATGCTATTCCTGGCCTCATGCTTCCCTTCCTCATGCTAAATTTTCTGCAGAAAGGTACTTCCTTGGGAAAACCTTGTTCTGTTGTAAATAACTGTCTTCCTCAGCTCCATAAAGGTAACTAAATTATTGATATATTAGAATCACCTGGAAAACTTTTGCAATGTCACTACTTGAAATTCCTCCCCAGTGGAATGAAGCCATCTCCATAGTTAGAAACTAGAAACCTGTCTTTTTAAAAGCAGCCTTCATCCTCATCAAGTCATGAACCAATCTGGACTGAGGCAAGCAACCTAAATCCAATAACCTAAGATCTGTTGCTCCCAGGGTCCATCAGTGATCAAAAGGTGTTGACCAAATGGAACCAATATTGAGGAGAGAAGTTCAATGAGATCATGAGAATGTGCCATTAAGGAACCACAAAAAGTGTTAAAAGCAGAATGGAAGTCTTGGCAGCTGCAATCAAGAATTTAAAGGGAGGTCAGCCTTCCACTTTGTACTTTCAGAGTGAGACATGATTCTCAGGCAAAGATGGAGGAACATTTCAATACACTGTAAAAAAGTATGGAGGAACATTTCAATAAAATATATAAGCAAATAAAATTTTTTACTCATTAGAGTGGCTCAATAATGTATTATCTCATTTTACCACTTATCAGTTTTCACTATTTCCCAAGGTAGGGAATTGGGATATAAAGTTTCCCTTGAGAAACTTTTAGTCAAGTAGGAATGACCTAATAGTGAACACTCATAGGGATACAACAGTGGCTGAATGACCCCATGATCTGGGGTGACTGAGCCTGCTGTATAGGTGAAAGGTAGGACCTGATGACATCTGGGGCTTCTTTTTCTCTAAAATCCCAAGTACTATTACTGACTTGTTGCAGAGGTATGCTATATAAATGGGGGTGAAGTATATTATACTCACACATCTATACATGTATGTATCCATTTGAAAGACATCACATGCATTCTTCAGATAGCTATCTTCAAGGCCCATTTATTCCTCCTTTTCTAACAAAGAGAAAAATGCATTTGGACATGGAAATGGCAATGCTTTTTTCTCCCCCATTCAGTTTTGGTTCCTATTATAACTCTTGGTTACTTTATTTCTAGGAAAAGGAAGTAAGTTAGCTTTGCTTTTGGCTCTGGTAATTCTTATTATTTGCTGTGAATGGAGTAATTTCCAGTTAGTGTGTTAGGGATCGATTGCAATTTCAGGGTCCTGTCTCTACCATTCATGTTACCTTAGGTTGAGCGTAAGACAGAATTGTGAAGAAGGTAAAAGTAGTTTTGGTGCCCTCTCCCCTTTTCTTCCTTGATCTCTATAGCCCCATTTCCTGCAGTCAGACACTTCCTCTCTGCTCCCTGGCACGTTTCCAAAGGACTGAGTTTCAATTGTGAAACCTTAATTGTCCCTTTTTAAATGCATATTTATGGATTGTGTATGACCAGCTATACGCTAACCACAGAACACAGAGAAGGGTAGCCTTTGCTCTCTAAAAGTTATTGTTACACAGTAATATACTGGGGAAAAAACAATTGCAAAAAGTTAGGGGGGAAACTACCCTAGGATGCCGAAAGAGGGAGATGATCTCTAACTGATGGGGACATTTGATTTGGGTTTTGAAGTATTGCTTTGCAAAAGTGATCTCAGATGGAGAGAAAAGGCAAAGCAAAGATATGAACTGAACCGAGGGTGATGTATACAAAGGTTGTGGTTAATGGACCACCTGGTCTGGAATAAATGATGGGGAAAAAGGAACTTGTATTATAGATATGGATGGATACAGAGAAATCACTAGATGCTTCCAAGGTGATCTTTTCCCTTAATATGAAACAGTTAAATAAAAGTAAACCTTTTAAATAAGGATATGGGCATGCTAAGACATGTATAGGTAAATAGAGCATTTTGTGTGTGTGTTAAATACTGAATATCAATTGTCTGACTATAGAAGCAACATAAAATTGTTAATATGTTCTTTTTCTTTCTGTATGTTTATAGTTTCCTGGCTAGAGGTGGCTTCTTTTTTAAAGTGAGAATTCAGTTTGGCATGTTTGTAAGAAAGTAATGAAGATAAGACGAGTGACAATTAGAAACAAAATAAGGAAGGCCCTGAATTCTAAATAGGAACAGAGGACTGTTGGGTAGTCCATGAGGGGCTGGCTGCATCCCGCTGTCTTTATTTATTTTATTCAGTTATTTAAAAACCTTTATTATATTTTTATCATAAAGAAAAATATGGCAACTATAGAAAACTTGGAATCATAGAAAAATATATAAGACAACCTGAAAGTCATCCAAAATCCACTACTCAGAGATAGTAATTATATAATGCATGTTTCCTTCCAGCTATACATGAATATATAATATATAACCCTCCACACACACACACACACACACACACACACAATTTTTGACATTGACAGAACTAGAATTATACTGCATGTATTTTTTTAACATTTTTATTGGAGTATAATTGCTTTACAATGGTGTGTTAGTTTCTGCTTTATAACAAAGTGAATCAATTATATATATATCCCCATATCTCTTCCCTCTTGCGTCTCCCTCCCTACCACCCTCCCTATCCCACCCTTCTAGCAGATCACAAAGCGCCGAGCTGATCTCCCTGTGATATGTGGCTGTTTCCCACTAGGTATCTATTTTACGTTTGGTAGTGTATATATGTCCATATATACACTGGCACTCTCTCACTTTGTCCCAGCTTACCCTTCCCCCTCCCCGTTTCCTCAAGTCCATTCTCTAGTAGGTCTGTGTCTATATTCCTGTCTTGCCCCTAGGTTCTTCATAACCACTTTTTGTTTTTTCTTGGATTCCATATATATGTGTTAGCATACGGTATTTGTTTTCTCTTTCTGACTTACTTCACTCTGTATGACAGACTCTAGGCCCATACACCTCATTACAAATAACTCAATTTCGTTTCTTTTTATGGCTGAGTAATATTCCATTGTATATATATATGCCACATCTTCTTTACTTATTCATATGTCGATGGACACTTAGGTTGCTACCAAGTCCTTGCTATTGTAAATACAGCTTCAGTGAATATTGTGGTACATGACTCTTTTTGAATTATGGTTTTCTCAGGGTATATGCCCAGTAGTGGGATTGCTGGGTCATATGGTAGTTCTATTTGTAGTTTTTTAAAGAACCTCCATACTGTTCTCCATAGTGGCTGTATCAATTTACATTCCCACCAACAGTGCAAGAGGGTTCCCTTTTCTCCATACTCGCTCCAGCATTTATTGTTTGTAGGTTTTTTGTTGATGGCCATTCTGACTGGTGTGAGATGATATCGTGTTGTAGTTTTGATTTGCATTTCTCTAATGACTGGTGATGTTGTGCATGGTTTCATGTGTTTGTTGGCAATCTGTATATCTTCTTTGGAGAAATGACTGTTTAGGTCGTCTGCCCATTTTTGGATGGGGTTGTTTGTTTTTTTGATGTTGAGCTGCATGAGCTGCTTGTAGATTTTGGAGATTAATCCTTTGTCAGTTGCTTCATTTGCAAATATTTTCTCCCATTCTGAGGGTTATCTTTTCGTCAAAGATAGACATTGATCAAACCTTTCCAGGTTTCCTTGGCTGTGCAAAAGCTTTTAAGTTTCATTAGGTCCCATTTATTTTTACTTCCATTTCTCTAGGAGGTGGGTCAAAAAGGATCTTGCTGTGATTTATGTCATAGAGTGTTCTGCCTATGTTTTCCTCTAAGAGTTTTATAGTGTCGGCCTTACATTTAGGTCTTCAATCCATTTTGAGCTTATTTTTGTGTATGGTGTTAGGGAGTGTTCTAATTTCATTCTTTTACATGTAACTGTCCAGTTTTCCCAGCACCACTTCCGGAAGAGGCTGTCTTTTCTCCATTGTATGTTCTTTCCTCCATTATCACAGACATGGTAACCATATGTGTGTGTGTTTATCTCTGGGCTTTCTATCCTGTTCCATTGATCTATATTTCTGTTTTTGTGCCAGTTCCATACTGTCTTGATTACTGTAGATTTGTAGTATAGTCTGAAGTCAGGGAGCCTGATTCCTCCAGCTCCATTTTTCTTTCTCAACATTGCTTTGGCTATTTGGGGTCTTTTGTGTTTTCATACAAATTGTGAAATTTTTTGTTCTAGTTCTGTGAAAAATGCCAGTGGTAGTTTGATAGGGATTGCTTTGAATCTGTAGATTGCTTTGAGCAGCAGAGTCATTTTCACAATGTTGATTCTTCCAATCCAAGCACATGGTATATTTCTCCATCTGTTTGTATCATCTTTAATTTCTTTCATCAGTGTCTTATAGTTTTTTGCATACAGGTCTTTTGTCTCCTTAGGTAGGTTTATTCCTAGGTATTTTAGTCTTTTTGTTGCAATGGTAAATGGGAGTGTTTCCTTAATTTCTCTTTCTGATTTTTCATCATTAGTGTATAGGAATGCAAGAGATCTCTGTGCATTAATTTTGTATCCTGCTACTTTACCAAATTCATTGATTAGCTCTAGTAGTTTTCTGGTAGCATCTTTAGGATTCCCTATGTATAGTATCATGTCATCTGCAAACAGTGACAGCTTTACTTCTTCTTTTCCGATTTGGATTCCTTTTATTTCTTTTTCTTCTCAGATTGCTGTGGCTAAAACTTCCAAAACTATGTTGAATAATAGTGGTGAGTGTGTGAAACCTTCTCTTGTTCCTGAGCTAAGTGGAAATGGTTTCAGTTTTTCACCATTGAGGATGATGTTGGCTGGGCTTTGTCATATATGGCCTTTATTATGTTGAGGTAAGTTCCCTCCATGCCTACTTTCTGGAGGGTTTTTATCATAAATGGGTGTTGAATTTTGTCAAAAGCTTTCCCTGCACCTATTGAGATGATCATATGGTTTTCTCCTTTAATTTGTTAATATGGTGTATCACATTGATTGATTTGCATATATTGAAGAATCCTTGCATTCCTGGGATAAACCCTACTTGATCATGGTGTATGATCCTTTTAATGTGCTGTTAGATTCTGTTTGCTAGTGTTTTGTTGAGGATTTTTAGATCTATGTTCATCAGTGATATTGGCCTGTAGTTTTCTTTTTTTGTGACATCTTTGTCTGGTTTTGGTATCAGGGTGATGGTGACCTCGTAGAATGAGTTTGGGAGTGTTCCTCCCTCTGCTGTATTTTGGAAGTTTTAGCAGGATAGGTGTTAATTCTTCTCTAAATGTTTAATAGAATTTGCCTGTGAAGCCATCTGGTCCTTGGCTTTTGTTTGTTGGAAGATTTTTAATCACAGTTTCAATTTCAGTGCTTGTGATTGGTCTGTTTTTATTTTCTGTTTCTTCCTTGTTCTGTCCTGGAAGGTTGTGCATTTCTATCAATTTGTCCATTTCTTCCAGGTTGTCCATTTTATTGGCATATAGTTGCTTGTCGTAATCTCTCATGATCCTTTGTATTTCTGCAGTGTCAGTTGTTACTTCCCATTTTTCATTTCTAATTCTGTTGATTTGAGTCTTCTCCCTTTTTTTCAGGATGAGTCTGGTTAATGGTTTATCAATTTTGTTTATCTTCTCAAAGAACCAGCTTTTAGTTTTATTGATCTTTGCTATCGTTTCCTTCATTTCTTTTTCATTTATTTCTGATCTGATCTTTATGATTTCTTTCCTTCTTCGAACTTTGGGGTTTTTTTGTACTTCTTTCTCTAATTGCTTTAGTTGTAAGGTTAGGTTGTTTATTTGAGATGTTTCTTGTTTCTTAAGGTAGGATTGTATTGCTATAAACTTCCTTCTCGGAACTGCTTTTGCTGCATCCCATAGGTTTTGAGTTGTTTTTTTTTTCATTGTCATTTGTTTCTTGGTATTTTTTTATTTCCTCTTTGATGTCTTCAGTGATCTCTTGGTTATTAAGTAGTGTATTATTTAGCCTTGTTGTGTTTGTATTTTTTACAGATTTTTTCCTGTAATTGATATCTAGTCTCATAGCGTTGTGGTCAGGAAAGATACTTGATATGATTTCAATTTTCTTAAATTTATCAGGGCTTGATTTGTGACCCAGGATATGATCTATCCTGGAGAATGTTCCATAAGCACTTGAGAAGAAAGTATATTCTGTTGTTTTTAGGTGGAATGTCTTATAAATGTCAATTAAGTCCATCTTGTTTAATGTATCATTTAAAACTTGTTTTTCCTTATTTATTTTCATTTTGGATGATCTGTCCATTGGTGAAAGTGGGGTGTTAAACTCCCCTACTATGATTGTGTTACTGTCGATTTCCCCTTTTATGTCTGTTAGTATTTGTCTTATGTATTGAGGTGCTCCTATGTTGGGTGCATATATATTCTCAATTCTTATATCTTTTTCTTGGATTGATCCCTTGATCATTATGTAGTGTCCTTCTTTGTCTCTTGCAGTAGTCTTTGTTTTAAAGTGTATTTTGTGTGATATGAGAATTGCTACTCCAGCTTTCTTTTGATTTCCATTTGCATGGAATATCTTTTTCTGTCCCCTCACTTTCAGTCTGTATGTGTCTCTAGGTCTGAAATGGGTCTCTTGTAGACAGCATATATACGGGTCTTGTTTTTGTATCCATTCAGCCAGTCTGTGTCTTTTGGTTGGAGCATTTAATCCTTTTACATTTAAGGTAATTATTGATATGTATGTTCCTGTTACCATTTTAGTAATTGTTTTGGGCCTGTTATTGTAGGTATTTTCTTTCTCTTGTGTTTTCTGCCTAGAGAAGTTCCTTTAGCATTTGTTGTAAAGCTGCTTTGGTTGTAGTGAATTCTCTTAGCTTTTGCTTGACTGTAAAGGTTTTAATTTCTCATTTGAATCTGAATGAGATCCTTGCTGGGTAGAGTAATCTTGGTTGTAGGTTTTTCCCTTTCATCACTTTAAATATGTCCTGCCACTCCCTTCTGGCTTGCAGAGTTTCTGCTGAAAGATCAGCTCTTAACCTTATGGGGATTCCCTTGTATGTTATTTGTTGTTTTTCCCTTGCTGCTTTTAATATTTTTTCTTTGTATTTAATTTTTGACAGTTTGATTAACTTGTGCCTTGGCGTGTTTCTCCTTGGAAATTTCCTGTATGGGACTCTCTGTGCTTCCTGCACTGATTAACTATTTCCTTTCCCATATTAGGGAAGTTTTCAAGTATAATCTCTTCAAATATTTTCTCAATCCCTTTCTTTTTCTCTTCTTCTTCTGCGACCCCTATAATTCGAATGTTGGTGTGTTTTATATTGTCCCAGAGGTCTCTGAGACTGTCCTCAATTCTTTTCATTCTTTTCTTTTTATTCTGCTGTGCAGTAGTTATTTCCACTATTTTATCTTACAGGTCATTATCTGTTCTTCTGCCTCAGTTATTCTGCTATTGATCCCTTCTAGAGAATTTTTAGTTTCATTTATTGTGTTGTTCCTCACTGTTTTTTTGCTCTTTAGTTCTCCTTGGTCCTTGTTAAACGTTTCTTGTATTTTCTCCATTCTATTTCGAAGATTTTGGATCATCTTTACTATCATTATTCTGAATTCTTTTTCAGGTAGACTCCCTGTTTCCTCTTCATTTGTTAGGTTTGGTGGGTTTTTACCTTGCTTCTTCATCTGCTGTGTTTTTCTTTGTCTTCTCATTTTGCTTAACTTACTGTGTTTGGGGTCTCCTTTTCGCAAGCTGCAGGTTCGTAGTTCCCGTTGTTTTTCGTGTCTGTGCCCAGCGGCTAAGGATGATTCAGTGGGTTGTGTAGCCTTCCTAGTAGACGGGACTAGTGCCTGTGTTCTGGTGGATGAGGCTGGGTCTTGTCTTTCTGGTGGGCAGGTCCAAGTCTGGTGGTGTGTCTTGGGGTGTCTGTGACCTTATTATGATTTTAGGCAGCCTCTTTGCTAATGGGTGGATTTGTGTTCCTATCTTGCTAGCTGTTTGACATAGGGTGTGCAGCACTGTAGGTCATTGGTCGTTGAGTGGAGCTGGGTCTTGGTGTTGAGGTGGAGATCTCTGGGAGATTTTCACCACTTGATAATATGTGGAGCTGGGAGGTCTCTGGTGGACCAATGTTCTGAACTTGGCTCTCCTACTTCAGAGGTGCAGCCTTGATGCCTGGCTGGAGCACCAAGAGCCTGCCATCCACACAGCTCAGAATAAAAGGGAGTAAAAGAAAGAAGGAAAGAAAGGAAGGAAGAAAGAAGGAAAGGAAGGAAGGAACGAACAAAGGAAGGAAGGAAGGAAAAATTTTTTTAAGTTATTAAAATAAAAAACAAAAAATAATTATTAAAATTTGAAAAGTAATTTTTTAAAAAAAGAAAGAAAGAAGAGAAAAACCAAACCCAAAAACAAATTCACCAATGATAACAAGTGCTGAAAACTATACTTAAAAAAAAAAACAAAAAAAGAGGACAGACAGAACCTGAGGATGAACGGTAAAAGGAAAGCTATACAGGCAAAATCACACACAGAAGTATACGCATACACACTCACAAAAAGAGAAAAAGGGAAAAAACAAAATATATATATCGTTGCTCCCAAAGTCCACCTCCTCAGTTTGGGATTATTCGTTGTCTATTCAGGTATTCCACGGATGCAGGGTACATCAGGTTGACTGTGGAGATTTTATCCGCTGCTCCTGAGGCTGCTGGGAGAGATTTCCCTTTCTCTTCTTTGTTCGCACAGCTCCTGGGATTCAGGTTTGGATTTGGCCATGCCTCTGAGTGTAGGTAGCCTGAGGGCGTCTGTTCTTATCTCAGACAGGAAGGGGTTAAAGGAGCAGCTGCTTCTGGGCCTCTGGCTCACTCAGGGCGGTGGGGAGGGAGGGGTACGGAGTGCGGGGGTGGGGGAGCCTGTGGTGGCAGAGGCCGGTGTGACGTTGCACCAGCCTGAGGCGCGCCGTTTGTTCTCCTGGGGAAGTTGTCCCTGGATCACGGGACCCTGGCAGTGGGGGACTGCATGTATTTTTGTGTACTTTTTTTTTTAACTGACTCATATCTTATTCTATTAACCAGCCTATAAAAACAGAACTTCCTGAACAATGTTAAATTACAAGGCTGATAGCATTTATTCTCTGGTGTTTGGATGATATACTTTTCCATTGTTCTATAATATGTTTCTAAAGAGATATAAAGACAGGCAGATAGATGGATAGATTTAATTTACTTTCATTTCACTTTGGTCTCCTGAATAAATAGTTGGAATTTGCCAGACATCTCATTATATGGAATGCTCATGGAGTTCCACATCTGGAAGTTTGTTGTTGTCAATAGCCATGAGCCCACTTTTCAGTACAGTCCCTCTTTAAATATACTGGAGATCTGTTAGACTGAAGAGAGATAGCCTTACCCCAAATGTCAGGTTTTCAGACAAGCTGGCGTGTGGAATAACTGACAACAGCAATCTCCTGCATGCATGCCTACCATGAGCCTCCTTGCCACCCCGCTATGGACAGCCTGCCCATGTAGCTGCTACTTACTAGCCAGCTGTTTTCTGGATGTTCTAGTCTAGGAGCAGAAGTAGCAATTGAGATTGTTATGTGGATGAAGAAGGAAGAACCCTCAGGCTGTCTCAGTTAAAATTCCCATGCACTGATAGAAGATGATTGCAGAGGTGAGAAACACATCATTTCTGAACAAGATAAGAAACAGCAGTAGTGAGATAAAGGGATTCAGGCACATACCTGACTGATGGATTTCTATGATTTGTTGCATAGCAAATGTGAGTTGCCAATTTCTCAGTCTCCTTCCAATTCTTGTCAGTTTCAGTCCTCAAATTTTCTGGCAATTAAGTAAACCTAGTGTTCAGTATAGTTTTGAATTTTTTTTCTGCAAATTTGGATTAGTATCTATGATATATAACCAAGACCCTCTTTAATGGAGCCAATTTTTACATGTGGATATGTTAGGGATTCTTTCTGGTCTGAATCTTTCTATTTTTCTACTGCCCCCTCAACCCTGCCATGAAACATGTCCTGTATTTCAGGGGCCGGCTGAAGGCCGTTTTCTTTGTATCTGGGTTTTCTCTGTTTAAATCACTTTGACATCGATGTTTTATGGGAGAATCCCTTTGGATTCATGACCTTACCTTCATCCATGCATGCTGTGAGGCCTTTTAGACCTAGGTTGTATCTGTATCTCCTCAGTTTCTAGAACCCTATATCAGAGTTCTTTGGTTGCCTGGGAGAGGAAAGTTGGGGATTTCTATGGGTTTCTAATTATTTCAGTGGGAAATTGAGAGAGGTTGAGCCAGCAGCTCTTAGTTGCTCAGATGTCATTTAAACCTGGAAATAATTCCAATGAAGTTTTCTGAGGAGAGAAATGAATGATTGATACTATACTTAAAGATAATAAAAGTTTGGCTGCAATGTATAGAAAGCTTTAAAGGGGAACTGAATTTGAGAAAATCAGTAAAAACAAAACAAAACAAAACAGTGTAAAACCAGAGGTTTTAAGCCAGAGGTAGTGAAGGCCTGAAATAGGGTAGTGTTTGTTACAATAGAAGCGCTGGTATTACTTGGCTCTTGACTCAAAGCCAGACAAATAAAAAATTTAGAAAAAAATCAGTGTTCTTTAGATGACTTGAAAAACACAGTGGTGGGCAGCCTAGTTAAATATGCTGAGCTGCAATTTGTGGTTTTCTTTTTCTTTTTTTTTTTTTAAAGAAATGAAGATTGAAAAGAATATTACCTACATAAAGAAAATTGTGATATTAAATAATCTATTGGAAAGAATCTGGCACACAGTAGGTATGAGATAAATATTAGTCCTTTTTCTTGTCATTTTTAGAATTATTTATTTATACTCAACTGGTTCTGTTTAGCTATTTGTATGTTTATCTACCCACTGAGTTAAAACAAATCCTTCTGTTGTCTTAATTTTATTAAGCTGGATAAACTGTGTTGCTGTCTTGCTTTGTTACCTTGTCCCTGCATCAGAAATGAATGATGAACATCACTATCTCTGGGACCTTTGGTTATTATCTCTGGTTTTCAGAATTGTGCATTTTCCCCATGTATGTTTTCAAGCTGATATGTCACACCAAGATAACTCAATGTGAGCTGCAGAATTTGTATCATAGTATCACTGAGGCTTCCTATCATTTGCCATGGCTGAAACAACCTGACATGAAATATAACACTATAACATGTCAGGTGGAAAATTTAAACATTGCTTTTTCCCAAGGAAGAATAGAATCTTTATATTATAAACCACACTGTTTCAACAGGGGGGAAAAAGTTATGATACTGTATTGATTCTTCTAGGGAGCTGAGTTAGCGAAAATCCCTTCTACTTAAGGATTGTTCATTTCCCTCTTTTGACACAAGAACAATTCTAAACAAGCTGTTTCGTAGCTAACTAAAATCCTTTAAAAAATATCCTAGGAAAGCATTTTGATAAGTACCAAACTAGTAAAACTGTTGTTTACGAGGGTCTTGTTAATTTCTTCTCTCATATTTTCTTGGTAAACTCTAAGTAATCAAGATGGATACAGACATACCTTATTTTATTGTGCTTTTTTTTAATAGCACTTCACAGATACTGCATTTTTTCCTTTACAAATTGAAGGTTTGTGGCAACCTTACATCGACCAAGTTTATTGGTGCCAATTTCCTGACAGCATTGGCTCACTTCTTGTCTGTGTGTCACATTTTTGGTAATCCTAGTAATATTTCAGACTTTTTCATTAGCATTATATTTGTTACGGTGATCTGTGATCAGTGATCTTTGATGTTGCAAAAGATCATTGCAAAAAGATTACAACTCACTGATGGCTCAAATGATGGTTATCATTTTTTAGCAACAAGGTACTTTTTAATTAAGGTATTTTTTTTTTAGACATAATCCTATTGCACACTTAATCGACTACAGATTAGAGGCAACATAACTTCTATATGCATTGAGAAACCCAAAAATTGTGTGATTCATTTTATTGCTGTGGTCTGGAACCGAACCTGCAGTATCTCTGGGCTATGCCTGTACAGCCATTTACAATTTATAAGTCTCTCTCCTTCCTATTTGCACTAGAGAAAAGTAGAGTTAAAAGTAGAGTGTTACAAAGCAAATAAGAGCTAATTATGCAAGAAAGCTTAGTTGTAGATGGTGCATTAGTTTCCCTGAAGTGATCAATCTCCAGTAATTAGCATGAGCTAAAGAGAAAGAGTGTCTAGTAGAAACTACCATCATTTCTCTGCCTTGCTTTCTACTTTTCTCTCTTTATTTTGCTCTCTGCCTCCTTTCACTCTCTTGTTTGCTAGACATTCTTCTTGGCTTAATCAGAAAACAGACTTTGGTTCCTTGTAATAAAAATAATTTATAAATGCACACTTGAGGTTTCTTTCTGCTGTCATTCTGATTTTATATTGATGATTTTTTCTTGATCATAGGAGTACTAGAGGTGAATAAAGTAGCAAATAATCATCATAAAATGATGATGAGGATAATGATGACATTGCTGATACAGATAGTTCACATATGAGTATTTTTTATTCACTGGAAATCATGTTAAATAGTTCCTAAGCCAGGAGTGCTCTGGTGGTGGGAAACATGGCAATTCTATGTGGTAGGTACATTTAACGTTTTCATTTCCTCACAAGGTGATTGAAATTAATACAAATCATATTATTCTTCTGAATTATTGTTTGTTAGTAACAGAACCAAAATACAGACCTTATTTATTCTGACTTGAAATCCTATGTGCCTACCCCTCATGCTGTGCTCTTTGGAAGATGGACTTGCACTGATAACATAGGATTTGGAGTATTAGCCAAATTCTACTTAGTGGGGACAGATCCAGGGTTAGGGTTAGGGTTAGGGTTAGGGTTAGGTTTAGTGGTGTCTAAACATAGACACCACTGCTTCTTAGTGATGCTGCTTTTATAGAGGCATATATGGACTTGTGGGCTCATCCCTATTCTTTGCATTCTTGGATGTTTAGATTTTAAGGTAGTTATATTCCATAGGCAGAGCCAGCAAAAACAAAACAACATACTTAAGTGGCGTAGGTGGGTTAAAATGCAAACTACTTATACAAGATTATAATGGCATAACAGCAGAACAGATAAGGGTATGAATATTTCAGTTGGATAGTGGTGGATTTTAGAACACAGTTCACACTACACCCTTTGTGTGACTTCGGATTCATTCTGCCTTGGTTTCTCCATCATACACTTTTATACTATTGTTCTTACAGGCCTGTTGTGAGGTTTAAATAAAATAATGCATAGAAAGTGCTCTGCACTATACTTATAAAAAATAAGCATGCCACAAATGCTGTCTGTCTCCTTTCCCATATCTGTGGGGCACTGGTCTTTCCTTGGTCACTCTGGTCAATCCGACAGACATGGGACTATCAACAAGAAGAGGAAGCAGAACAGACACTATTGTTGCTGATAAATCATCCTGGATTTAGAGACTTCTCCCTTTGAAATTTAAGAATATCGAAGGCTTAGCCAAGGTGGCAGAGATTATTATTCTTTCTGTTATCCCTTAAGAGCTTGGAACAAGATCACATTTGAGGGGGCTTCTTGAGGACGTGCTTTGCTTTGAAGACTGAAATTTTATGTATGCATGTAATGCCTTGTTTGGGATGGTTAGATTTTTACACCCTAGTGGGAAATTCCAGTAGCACCTCATGTGTTCTAATTATTGCTTTAAATTTGCTCAATCCACTGAAGTTGTAGAGTATAGTTTTGGGTGGTGCCCAACAGTAAGAATTTCTGGAAGAGAGATAGAATTTAAATACAGATTTGTGCTGGTACTGTTCCTGTATCCTGAAGTGTCTTTTCCTCTTGGAGCACATTATATCCTCCTTCAAGACTCAGTTCAAATGTTATCACCTTCCCAGGTCATTCCCTAACCCCTCTTATCAGGTATAGAAATATGTATTACCTTATGCCTATAACTGGAAATAATACTGAATAAAAAAAGTATTTATTTAACACTCTATAAATCTGCCAGGCATAGTGCTACCTCTTTAATATACTTTATTCCATTAATCCTTATAAGAATCTTTTGCTGAAGACATTATTGCTATGCCTATCTTAATGATGAGGAAATGAAGGCTCAAAGATGTTGTGTAGTTTTCCCAAGGTTACCAAGCTAGTCTTGGGTTTTCCTCAGAGAAGATGGATGTGTTTTGCCCAGTTGATGCATAAACTAGGCTCATTCCAGAATATTAATGGAGTCAATTAATCTTTTTATTATAACCTCCCAAATTCTCTGGAAATATTTGTCAAATACAGAATATTAATAAAAAATTAAAATGCAATATACTGAATAATTAAACCCACAAAGGCCTGATTTATCTTTAATGCTTTTAATGATATTTTTAAAAAGGGAAAGTTTTGATAACATATGCTTGGGGCAGCATATGAAGAGATGAACAAGCTGTTCCTTCTTATTGTTTATTCTTAGAGGCTGTTGGTGGGGAAGCAAAATGCCAAGGGCAGTGATACTGTGGGTATGATTGCTGTGTGCATGCGTCTAGTAGTATATTATATTTTTCTTCCTTAAGTTTTATTTCTGTTCCATATTCAAAAGTCGTTTTCTCAGTTGTGCTTTTTTTTTAGAAAACATTTTTAATTTTGAGGATTTTTTTTTCCTTTTTTGTCTATCTGTTGAGAATTAACTAGATTAATACTTTCAAAGTCCTTCGTCACCAGGTTCAAAGGAATTGAAGTCATGGCACCCTTACGGTATAGCATGAATATCTCCCTAAAGAGATATTCTTTATATCTCTTTAGGAAGATATGAGCAATCAAGCCATGAAAAGACATGGAGGAAACTTAAAGCCTAAGTTACTAAGTGAAAGAAGTCAATCTGAAAAGTTCACATACTGTGTAACTCCAAATATGTGACATTTTGGAAAAGACAAAACTATGGAAACAGTAAAATGATTGGTGGTTTGGGGCAAGAAAGGATGACTAGGTGGAACATGGGATTTTTAGGGTGGTGAAACTATTCTGTATGATAAGGTAGATACATGTTCGTCAAACCCAAATAATGTACAACACAAGAGAGTGAACCATAATGTAAATTATGGACTTTGGTTGATAATGGTGTGTCAATGTTGAGTTACTCATTGTAGCAAGTGTACTAAACTAGTATAGAATGTTGATAGTGGAGGAGGCTCTGTGTGTGTGTGTGTGTGTGTGTGTGTGTGTGTGTGTGTGTGTAAAGGGACATACATGGGAATTATATGTACTTTCCACTCAACTCTGCTGTGAACCTAAACCTGCTTTAAAAAATACAGTTTATTTTAATAAGGAGGGAAAGGAATAAAGCACAGTGGTTCCTTTACTTTTCATATTTATCCTGTCAGACAATCCTAATTTCTATGATCCTGTAGGAAAGTAGTGATAAGAAGTTTAAGGAAACATTTCCAGAAATGGAAAAAATTGCTAAAAATAGGAAAACTACAAGTTCACAATGCTTTCCCTCCTTCAATATCTAACTTTCCCATCTACTTCTCCCTTCTTTGCACAGATAGCACTTTCTTGTGTTACAGAGCACAGCTTAAACATTGCCAATTTAAGAAGCTTTTCCTGACCATCCCATTGATCACAGACATATGGATGGTGCCTAGCATATTCACCTACTCTAGTTCTCCACATAACACTTACTACTGCTGTTCTTCATATTTATAAATCCCTTTACTTTATCGTATCTGTCTAGATCTCCTTGCCTTACAGTTAGCTTCCTTTGGGGCAGATTAGATATGGGTATCTTCATGTTCTGTCTAGGTCACTGTTTTCACTGTGGAGGACGGCAGTCATAAAAGATACTTTTATGACCCTTAAAGATACAAAAGACTCTCATAAAGGAAATAGGGCCCTTGGACTCTAGGAAATTTGGCTATTCCAGCTGGTCCTTCAGCATTGAGTCCTACATAGCAGTGATTTATGCTTGAGCAGCATTTGTTAAGCCCAGATGTTAAGCCCATTTATTTATTTAAATGAGATTTAACGCTAGGGAAAAAAACATTTATTGTGTAGCATACCTACTATGAAACAAACCTTCTATTAGGCACTGGAATGCAAAGATGAATAAAACAGAATCCTGAGTCCTTCAGGTTCAGAAAGAAGCATTGAAGAGGGAGGCATGATTATACTGTTATAATACTACACAGTGGCAGTTATAATGAAGGCTGGTGTCAATATTTGAACAGTAATTCAGATATTTGATAAAGGTCAAGGGAAACTTCACCAAAGTCGTAAATTAGTAACAACATTCAAAATTCTGTAGGAGTTTGAAAGAGAAATGAGGAGGAAAGAGTTTCACGAGCAGTTACCAAATGATCTAAGGCTGAGGTGTGTAATAGTGCATGGCTTCTGTGGGATGACAAGCCGTTCACAGTACCTACACCTGCACCTCTGGGAGGGAGCTGTGAAGGAGGAAAAGTTTCCACACACTAGGAAGCCCCTTCACTGGTGGAAACGGGGTGGGTGGGGGTGAAGCTTCAGAGCCACGGAGGAGAGGGCAGCAACAGGGGTGCAAAGTGGAGAGATGCCCGCACAGAGGATTGGTGCAGACCAGCACTCACCAGGCTTGTCTGCTCACCTGCCGGGGCGGGTGGAGACTGGGAGCTGTGGCTTGGGCTTCGGAGTTCAGATCCCGGGGAGAAGACTGTGGGTGAATGCTTGAACACAGCCTGAAGGGGGCTAGTGCACCACAGCTGGGAGGGAGTCTGGAAAAAGTCTGGACCTGCCAAGAGACTATTGTTTCGGGGTGTGTGACGAGGAAGGATTCTTGCTCCATGTGCCCACAGAAGGCAGAGCACCACCTAAGCGAGCTCCAGAGACGGGCGCGAGCCGCAGCTATCAGCTTGGACTCCAGAGATGGGCATGAAATGCTAATGCTGCTGGTGCAACCACCAAGAAGCCTCTGTGCAAGCACAGGTCACTATCCACACACACCCCCGCCCCCGGGAGCCTGTGCAGCATGCCACTGTCACTGTCCCGTGATCCAGAGACAAATAATTTTTTCTTCTTTTTTGCGGTACGCGGGCCTCTCACTGTTGTGGCCTCTCCCGTTGTGGAGCACAGGCTCCAGATGTGCAGGCTCAGCGGCCACGGCACATGGGCCCAGCCGCTCTGCGGCATGTGGGATCCTCCCGGACCGGGGCACGAACCCGCGTCCCCTGCTTCGGCAGGCAGACTCTCAACTACTGCGCCACCGGGGAAGCCCTCTTTCTTTTTTTTTTTTTTTCTTCCTTTTCTTCTGAGCCATGCAGCTGACAGGGTCTTGGTGCTCTGGCCTGGTGCCAGGCCTGAGTCTCTGAGGTGGAAGAGTTGAGTCAGGACATAGGACCACCAGAGACCTCCTTGCTCACGTAATATCAATTGGCAAGACCTCTCTCAGAGATCTACATCTCAGTGCTAAGACCCAGGTCTACCCAATGGCCAGCAAGCTCTAGTGCTGGATGCCCCATGCCAAACAACTAGCAACACAGGAACACAACCCCACTGATTAGCAGAGAGGCTGCCTAAAATCATACTAGGTTCACAGATACCCCAAAATGCACCACCAGATGCAGCCCTGCCCATCAGAAAAACAAGATCCAGCCCCACCCACCAGAACACAGGCACCAGTCTCCTCCACCAGGAAGCCTACACAACCCACTGACCACCCTTACCCAATGGGGGCAGACACCAAAAACAACGGGAACTACGAACCTGCACCCTGCGAAAAGGAGACCCCAGACACAGTAAGTTAAGCAAAATGAGAAGACAGAGAAAAACACAGCAGATGAAGGAGCAAGGTAAAAACCCACCAGACCAAACAAATGAAGAGGAAATAGGCAGTCTACCTGAAAAAGAATTCAGAGTAATGATAGTAAAGATGATCTTGGAAATAGAATGGAGAAAATACAAGAAACGTTTGACAAGAACCTGGAGGAACTAAAGAGCAAACAAACAATGATGAACAACACAATGAAATTAAAAATTCTGTAGAAGGAATCAATAGCAGAATAACTGAGGCAGAAGATCGGATAATGACCTGTAAGATAAAATAGTGGAAATAACTACTGCAGAGAAGAATAAATAAAAAAGAATGAAAGTAATTGAGGACAGTCTCAGAGACTCTGGGACAACATTAAACACACCAACATTTGAATTATAGGGGTCCCAGAAGAAGAAGAGAAAACAGAAAGGGTCTGAGAAAATATTTGAAGATATTATACTTGAAAACATCCCTAACACGGGAAAGGAAATCGTCAATCAAGTCCAGGAAGTGCAGAGAGTCCCATACAGAATAAATCCAAGGAAAAACATGCCAAGACACATATTAATCAAACTATTAAAAATTAAATACAAAGAAAAAATATTAAAAGCAGTAAGGGAAAAGCAACAAATAACATACAAGGGAATCCCCATAAGGTTAAGAGCTGATCTTCCAGCAGAAACTCTGCAAGCCAGAAGGGAGTGGCAGGACATATTTAAAGTGATGAAAGGGAAAAACTTAAAACCATGATTACTCTACCCAGCAAGGATCTCATTCAGATTTGAATGAGAAATTAAAACCTTTATAGATAAGCAAAAGTTAAGAGAATTCAGCACCGCCAAACCAGTTTTACAACAAATGGTAAAGGAATTTCTCTAGTCAGGAAGCACAAGAGAAGGAAAAGACCTACAATAAAAAGCCCAAAACAATTAGGAAAATGGTAATAGGAACATACATATCAACAATTACCTTAAATGTAAAAGGATTAAATGCTCCAAGCAAAAGACATAGACTGGCTGAATGAATACAAATATAAGACCTGTATATATGCTGTCTACAAGAAACCCACTTCAGACCTAGAGACACATATAGTCTGAAAGTGAGGGGATGAAAAAGATATTTCATGCAAACGGAAATCAAAAGAAAGCTGGAGTAGCAATTCTCATATCAAACAAAATAGACTTTAAAATATAGACTATTACAAGAGACAAAGAAGGACACTACATAATGATCAAGGGATAAATCAAAGAAGAAGATATAAGAATTGTAAATATTTATGTACCTGACATAGGAGCACCTCAATACATAAGGCAAATGCTAACAGCCATAAAAGTGGAAATCAACAGTAACACAATCATAGTAGGGGACCTTAACACCCCACTTTCACCAATGGACAGATCACCCAAAATGAAAATAAATAAGGAAACACAAGCTTTAGATGACACATTAAACAAGATGGACTTAATTGATATTTATAGGACATTTCATCCCAAAACAACAGAATATACTTTCTTCTCAAGTGCTCATGGAACATTCTCCAGGATAGATCATATCTTGGGTCACAAATAAAGCCTTGGTATATTTAAGAAAATTGAAATCATATTGAGTATCTTTTCTGATCACAACGCTATGAGACTAGATATCAATTACAGGAAAAAAACTGTAAAAAATACAAACACATGGAGGCTAAACAATACACTACTAAATAACCAAGAGATCACAAAGAATTCAAAGAAGAAATCAAAAAATACCTAGCAACAAATGCCAATGAAAACACGATGACCCAAAACCTGTGGGATGCAGCAAAAGCAGTTCTAAGAGGGAAGTTTATAGCAATACAATCCTACCTCAAGAAACAATAAACATCTCAAATAAACAACCTAACCTTACAACTAAAGCAATTAGAGAAAGAAGAACAAAAATACCAAAAGATAGTAGAAGGAAAGAAATCATAAATATCATATCAGAAATAAATGAAAAAGAAATGAAGAAAACAATAGCAAAGATCAGTAAAACTAGAAACTGGTTCTTTGAGAAGATAAACAAAATTGATAAACCATTACCAGACTCATCAAGAAAAAAAGGGAGAAGACTCAGAGTTAGATATGAAAAAGGAGAAGTAACACCTGACCCTGCAGACATACAAAGAATTATAAGGGATTACTACAAGCAACTATATGCCAATAAAATGGACAACCTGGAAGAAATGGACAAATTTATAGAAAAGCACAAACTTCCGAGACTGAACCAGGAAAAAATAGAAAATGTGAACAGACCAATCACAAGCACTGAATTTCAAATTGTGATTAAAAATCTTCCAGCAAACAAAAGCCCAGGACCAGATGGCTTCACAAATTCTATCAAACATTTAGAGAAGAGCTAACACCCATCCTTCTCAAAATCTTCTCAAATATAGCAGAGGGAGGAACACTCCCAAATTCATTCTACAAGGCCACCATCACCCAGATACCAAAACCGGACAAAGATGTCACAAAAAAAGAAAACCTAGGCCAATATCACCTTTGAGCATAGATGCAAAAATCCTCAACAAAATACTAGCAAACAGAATCCAACAGCACATTAAAAGGATCATACGCCATGATCAAGTGGGGTTTATCCCAGGAATGCAAGATTTCTTCAATATACACAAATCAGTTAATGTGATAAACCATATTAACAAATTGAAGGAGAAAAACCATATGATCATCTCAGTAGATGCAGAAAAAGCTTTTGAAAAAATTCAACACCGATTTTTGATAAAAACCCTCCAGAAACTGGGCATAGAGGGAACTTACCTCAACATAATAAAGGCCATACGTGACAAACCCACAGCTAACATCGTTCCCAGTGTTGAAAAACTGAAACCATTCCCTCTAAGATCAGGAACAAGACAAGGCTGCCCGCTCTCGCCACTATGATTCAACATAGTTTTGGAAGTTTTAGCCTCAGCAATCAGAGAAGTAAATGAAGTAATAGGAATCCAAATTGGAAAAGAAGAAGTAAAACTGTCACTGTTTGCCGATGATGTGATACTATACATAGAGAATCCTAAAGATGCTACCAGAAAACTTCTAGAGCTAATCAATGAATTTGGTAAAGTAGAAGCATACAGAATTAATGCACAGAAATCTCTTGCATTCCTATACACCTATGATGAAAAATCGGAAAGAGAAATTAGGGAAACACTTCCATTTACCACTGCAACAAAAAGAGTAAAATACTTAGGAATAAACCTACCTAAGGAGACAAAAGACCTATATGCAGAAAACTATAAGACACTGATGAAAGAAATTAAAGATGATTCAACAGATGGAGAGATATACCATGTTCTTGGATTGGAAGAATCAACATTGTGATAGTGACTATCCACCCAAAACAACCTACAGATTCAGTGCAATCCCTATGAAACTACCAATGGCATTTTTCACAGAAGTAGAACAAAAAACTTCACAATTTGTGTGGAAACACAAAATACCCTGAATAGCCAAAGCAATCTTGAGAAAGAGAAAGTGAGCTGGAGGAGGCAGCATGCCTGACTTCAGACTATACTACAAAGCTACAGTAATCAAGACAGTATGGTACTGGCACAAAAACAGAAATATAGATCAGTGGAACAGGATAGAAAGCCCAGAGGTAAACCTACACACATATGGTCAGCTTATCTTTGATAATGCAGGCATGAACATACAATGGAGAAAAGACTGCCTCTTCAATAAGTGATGTGGGGAAACTGGACAGCTACATGTAAAAGAACGAAATTAGAACACTCCCTAACACCATACACAAAAATAAACTCAAAATGGATTAAAGTCCTAAATGTAAGGCCAGACACTATAAAACTCTTAGAGGAGAACATAGGCAGAACACTCTATGACATAAATCACATGAAGATCCTTTTTGACCCACCTCCTAGAGAAATGGAAATAAAAAGAAAAATAAATAAATGCGACCTCATGAAAGTTAAAAGCTTTTGCCCAGCAAAGGAACCTATAAAGAATATGAAAAGACAACCCTCAGAATGGGAGAAAATATTTGCAAACAAAGCAACTGACAAAATATTAATCTGCAAAATATACAAGCAACTCAAGCAGCTCAATATCAAAAAAACAAACAATCCAATCCAAAAATAGGCAGAAGACCTAAATAGACATTTCTCCAGAGAAGATATACAGATTGCCAGCAAACACATGAAAGGATGCTCAACATCAGTAATCATTGGAGAAATGCAAATCAAAACTACAACGAGATATCACCTCACGCTGGTCAGAATGTCCATCACCAAAAAATCTACAAACAATAATTGCTGGAGAGGGTATGGAGAAAAGGGAACCCTCTTGCACTGTTGGTGGGAATGTAAATTTATACAACCACTGTGGAGAACAGTATGGAAGTTCCTTAAAAAACTAAAAGTAGAACTACCATATGACCCTGTAATTCCACTACTGGGTATACACCCTGAGAAAATCATAATTCAATAAGAGTCATGTACGACAACATTCATTGCAGCACTATTTACAATAGCCAGGACATGGAAGCAACCTAAGTGTCCATCGATAAATGAATGGATAAAGAAGATGTGGCACATATATGCAATGGAATATTACTCCGCCATAAAAGGAAACGAAATTGAGTTATTTGTAGTGAGGTGGATGGACCTAGAGTCTGTCATACAGAGTGAAGTAAGTCAGAAAGGGAAAAACAAATACCGTACGTTAACACATATACATGGAATCTAAAAAAAAAAAAAGGTTCTAATGAACCCAGGGGCAAGACAGGAATAAAGACAGAGACATAGAGAATGGACTTTAGGACGTTGGGTGGGGTAAGGGTTAGCTGGTACGAAGTGAGGGAGTGGCATTGACAAATATACACTACCAAATATAAAATAGATAGCTAGTGGGAAGCAGCTGCATAGCACAGGGAGATCGGCTTGGTGCTTTGTGACCTCCTAGAGCGGTGGGATAGGGAGGTTGGGAGGGAGACGCCAGAGGGAGGGGATATGGGGATATATGTATACATATAGCTGAGTCATTTTGTTATACAGCAGAAACTAACACACCATTGTAAAGCAATTGTACTCCAATAAATATTTTAAAAAATATAAAACTATAATATACTTTTACCATGCAACCCATAATTATAATCCTTGGCATTTACCCAAAGGAACGGAAAACTTATGTCCACACAAATACCTGCACAAGAATGTTTATAGCAGCTGTATTCATAATTGCCAACACTTAGAAGCAACCAAGATGTCCTTCAGTAAGTGAATGAATAAATAAGCTTCAGTACATCTGGTTAATTAACTATTATTCAGTGCTAGAAAGAAATGAGCTCTCAAGACATGGAACGACATAGAGGACAATTAAATATGTATTACTGAATAAAAGAAGCCAGTCTAACAGGGCTGTATAATGTATGATTCCAACTATATGACACTCTGGAAAAGGGAAAATTTGGGAGAGAGTAAAAAGATCAATGGGTGCCATGGAGTGAGTGTGGAGTGGGGAGGGATGAATAGGTGGAGCACAGAGGATTTTTAGGGCAGTGAAACTACTCTGTATAGTATAATGACGAATGTATATCATTACACATTTGTCCAAACCCATAGGATGTAGAACACAATGAATGAACTCTAATGTAAGCTATGAACTTTGGGTGTTTATGATGTGTCAATGTAAGTTCCTTCATTGTAACAAATATATTATTTTGGTGGGGGATGTTGATAATGGGGGAGGATATGCATGAGTAGGGGTGGAAAATATATGGAAAACCTCTGTACCTCTCTCTCAATTTTTGCTGTGAACGTAAAACTGCTCTTAAAAAATAGTCTTTAAAAAAAGTGTATGGTCACCTTAGTGACAAGGCCAAGGAGGGAGATAGGATCAGGACTGTGGGGATGTGGTATATTATGGTTGGAAGGTTGGGCCTTTTTCCTGTGAGGACCCAGATAAGTAAACTGTGAAGGATAATGACCATTTAGGATTTTTATATTTTATTTATTTACATGATATTTTAAAATGCAAGTCACTCAAATAGCAACACAAATAGTGAAATATACAGGAAATGAGGATCCTCAAATAATCTAATAAGAAAACTATTAATATTGAAAATAATTGAGGAGTAGTACAGTGTGGACTAGAGCTAAGGCATGGTGAAGATAGGGAGAAAAATAAAGCATTTAGAGATTTCTGTGAAAGAATCAATTGGGCATGGACAGAGGGTGATGACTCCATGTTTGTAATGTGACTTATAGCCTGGAAATACAAAAATTTGGAAGGAGATGACATGCTCGGATGTGGGAGATGATAAGATGACGTCCTGTGGGGCAGGTATGGGAACACAGATCGAGGAAGGAATTGGTCAACAGTGATGATTATTTCAGACAAGTGAAGTATGGGTAAGGCAGTCTTCTGGAATTTCCACAGGCATTAATGATTATAATAACTGAGCAGAATAAGGAAGATGTGAGGTCTAGGAATCTAATGTCAATCAGAATTTGGAGGTTTGCTAAGATAATATTTGATGAACACCTCAGTGGAACAGGCATTGTGCTATTATTTTGTACCCATGTAAAATCACAGCAGCAGAAATAGGGTTGTCATTCTTTCCCCCAACAAATGTTTATTTAATGTATCTTGTGTTTCAGATAGTGTAATCATCATTGGATAACTGTCTTTTACTTTCAAATGTGAAAACTTATGCTCAGAGAGAGGAAGATATTTATTGGAATAACAAGCTAATAACTGGCAGGGGGTGGGGAGGGAATGAACCTGGTTATGTTTATTTCCCCAGTCAATGAACCTTCTTCTGCACAACCTTGCTATCAAGGTATCCGACCTAAGAACAAATCTGATTGTAAAGTGGTTAATTGCATTTGGGTGGAGGTAGATTGTTTAGGATGGGACTTCCAGTCTAACTGGAGTCTTCTGTATAGAGAAGAACACCAGTGTCAGGATTTTAAAGTATTCTAATCAGGCACATACACACAAAACAAGATATCTAGGTGGTACAGTGATAGACACAGGAAAATGTTCATCCATAGAAATCTGCTGTCATCTGAAGCTTAACATAGTGGTAAAGGTGGTTCCTGGTGGGTAGAGAAAATAATTGGAATACCTCAGGGCAGGAGCTACTAGAAATGCAGGCTAGTTCTTGACATCAATGATATTTTTAGGAGGGAGAAGGATTCAGCCCGTCTCTGTCATAATGCCCGGGACTTCTCCTTGTTTACGTAGTGCTTGTGTGTCAGTGGTGGGGAGAGAGGTGGTTGGAGGTAATTCAAGGTTCTTGTCATCCTCACTCCTTTCCTCTCTCCCTTCATTTCTCCCTACTTCTCTTTTCTCATTTCTTCCTTTCTTCCTTCTTCCTTTTACAAACACTAGACTTTTATTTACTATGTGTGATGCACTGGGAATGTAATAAAAAGCAGGGTATGACATCGCCAGTATGGAGCTCACATTTTTATGCAGAAAGCTAAAAATAAATAAAATAATTTAATTAGTGCAAAATAACTCAAAAACATGGGACTGAGCTAGATCTACTTTACATAGAGACTTCAAGGCAACATTTTTTGAGGGTTGATAGTAAAACCAGGTCTTAAAGGATGAGAATGAGTAACTTTGCACATGTGAAAGCTTTCTTTTCTTTCTTTCTTTCTTTTTTTTTCTGGCCGCGCCATGTGGCATGTAAGATCCTAGTTCCCCGACCAGGAATCGAACCAGCGCAGAGTCTTAACCACTGGACCACCAGGGAAGTCTCGAAAGGTTTCTTAATAAGAGGAACCTACAACCACCTAGTTGCTCAAACCTGAAATGATGGCTCTTCTGTTCTTCACCCCTTTCATGAAAACCATCACCGACTCACTATCACTCTGGGTTACAAACAAGAAAATAAAAACACTTATGAGTACTTAGGAAAAAGGAAATTTAACCAGGAATTAGTTACATTGGTGGTAGATAAGCAGAAAGCCACCTACATTAGTAACCTACTGTGCTTAGGCTGGTGGAAGATAATTGGTATTCTCCAATAGGGGCTGAAGCCATGAAAGATCCACAGATGCCTCTGAGGATGGAGCTGGGAGGCAGAGAGGGATCATGTGAAACACCATTTCCTCCCTGTTTTTTTTTTCTTTCAAATGTCTTAACCTGTGCCACTCATTGGTTGAGCATCTAGATGACAAGGGGGGCTTCAGAAGTAACACCCACTGGGATAGTCATAGCTCAATCCTTATGAAAAGCAAAGCATGGCTGGTTTGAGGAATGGATCTGAAGATAATCAAGTCCTGGTTTCTCACATAGTATTGTCTCAAAATGTTCTGTGAGACCAGTCCACTTCTCTCCATTTTTAGACCTTGGTCTGAGTCATCATCCTCCCCCACACAATAGCCTCCTAACTTCCTCCCTAGATTTAGTCTGATGCCCTGACAAGTCTCCACAAAGCAGTATGAATGAATGAATGAATGAGTGATATTGTTTAAATAATAATGGGTGGATAAAAGGGAGGGGGTATGAGTTTCAATATTCTATATGAACTCCTGACTTAGGAATTTACCTCTAATGAAGTAACAAGTTTTTCTGAACCTCTATTCCTTATTGGTAAAATACTCATAGCAACTCTCTCACAGGAATGATAGAAGTAAAAACAATATTAGGTACGTAAAAGTGCTTAGAAAACTGAAAGTACAGTGTGCTGCTGTGAAAAATCAAAACCATTGGCCCAGTGGGCATCTGTATGTTTGAATCCTCACTCTGATATTTACTATTCACTGTTGCTTAACCTTTCTGAGCCTCAGCTTTCTCTTGTTTACCATGTATCTTTCCCTATTTTTTTTGAATCTGGCCTGCCCTCAGGACTTGCTTTGACTGATAGAAAGTGGTGGAAGAGAAATGATGCTGCTCCTGAGGCCAAGCCTTCCATTTGTGCCCTCTTGGGACACTGCCTTGAGACTGCCATGGGAAGCTGAGCTAGTGGACTGGGTTGTGCGAGGCCACATGGAGGAGAATGGAGGGGCCTCAGCAGCAGCACCAACTACCAGTCACACAATTGAGGATCTAGAACCTTCTAGAATAGCCAGCCTCCTGATAAATGCAATGCAAGAGTGAATACAAGTAAAATCAGAGGAGAATCTCCTAACCACCCCACATAATCAAGATAAATAGTAAATTGCTATTTGTAGCCATTAAGTTTTGGGGTGATTTGTTGTAACAGTAGTTAACTAATACAGTGTATATTATCAAATGGCATGACTTATTAAGAGAACATTATTATTAACTATTGATAAATTGTGATTGGTGCTACTATTGACATAATAATAGCATTGTCATATTTTAAGCTCTTCAAAATAACTAAAGGTAGCATTATGTCCAGAGCTTTTTCAATAGCGTATGGACCATATTATGACTTTAACATTATATTGAGGACAGGGTTCATTTGCAATTTACAGGTCTTAGCTTCCTTTCCCCTCCACTTTTTAGCATGTTATCTCATTCATAGTAGATATACATACACATTATTTAGCTTAAGGGAATATAAAAAATGTACAATTTTCAGAAATTGAAATACTTATTTTTCCCAACATTGACAAACACTTTATAGACTCTCCTTTGATTTTTAAGCTAACTAAAGAAGAGGGCGGGTGGCGTATGCCCTTTTGCTGATTTTTGCAACAAAGACCAGGACGGGCAATTGAATGCTAGTTTGAAAGATGAAGTTTGACCCCACTTGCCCTGTGACCATCTCTTCTTTTTCTATGGAAGAAAGCTCTCAAAAGTCTTCTGTAAAGCCAAACTTAGAGCACTCTTATCTGAAAGGAACTGCTCGTCTCCATCTATGACTCAGATTATTTCTTTGCATATTAAATTAGAAGAGACAGTTCCAGCTGGATCCATCAATGTATTTATAACTCAGTCACACAATTTTCCTCCAGGCAGAAAACTTGGCAAACATTCTTGCAGCCTCGCTGTGACTTTCAAAGATGAGAACAGGAAAATAATTGTGGCAGTTTTTATATCAAACTTCTTGTCTAACTTCTGAATATAATAGAAGTTCAGTCCCCCAGCACATCACAAGGCACCATTTCCACGAAAGGAGGGAGTCAGTAGGACAGCTGAGGAATTTACCAAAAAAATCATAATTTCTTCTGCCTCTCTTGGATCTTATTCCCAATGAATGATCTTTGGTAACAACAGTGAGAATGTCCCTTGAATTCTATGAAAGAAAGGAGTATTTTCATTCATTAATGACCTGGCACAGTATCTAGCACATAATCAAGACCACTGTGCTGGGTGCTTTAGACACACAATGTCATTAATCAATAAGACAGATTTGATTTTCCTCAAACTTAGGTTGTGACAAGTTAGTTAGCATATTCAGGGCACAGAGTCATCTCCTATAATTTATTTATAGCTTTGTTTCCAAGGGAAACTATATAAGTAATTATATATACACACAGGACTTAAAGTGCTCTTATCTGAAAGAAGTCAGTCGTGTGTGTCCATCTATCAGTCATAGATATCTGTATTTTTACTTAGTTTGTGACAGAAAATCAAATTCAAAGTGTTCTAAGTAAACAGGCAATTTGTTTAGTCATATAACTAAACATTCAGAGGTAAGTCTCTATCAGGTACAGCTGTAACATGGAAATATCACTAGGAATCTCATCGTGTGTCCCTATCTCTGAAGTTGAAACATTTCTACTCTATTAGTTTCAAGATTAACCGATCCTATATTTAAAAATTCTAGTACAAAAGAATCTTCTATTTCCCAATAAATTTAATTAAAATACCTGATTCGAGTCTCATTGGCCTGTTATAAAGCATTCAGCCATCCCTAGAGTAATCCCTGTAGCCAAGAGGAGGAATTAGGCTGAGAAGTTCAACCTGGATCATGTGTCCTCTGGCAAAATTCTAGCAAGATCTATACATTAGTTAATATTATTATATCAATGTTAACTTTCTGATTTTGAGAATTATACTATGACTATGTAAGATGTTTATATTAGGGGAAGCTGGATAAAGGTTATGTGGGAACGCTACAGTTTTTGAAACACTTCCATTAGTCTAAAGTTATTTCAAAAACATTTAGAAAAGTATATATTGAACCTAATGAAATGTATGATAGTAAAACTTTAGAGGGTAAATATTTGTGAAAGGCTTCACCTAGCAATTTTCTTTCATCAAATGAGTTAGAACCTTTGGGTTGCATGGTTGGCCATTCCAGTTTTCTCTTGCTTCTTCTTCTTCCTTGCTTTCTTCATAGACCACTTCCTTTTTATATAGATACTTTTTTTTTTTTTTTTCCGGTTCGCGGGCCTCTCACTGTTGTGGCTTCTCCCGTTGCGGAGCACAGGCTCTGGACGCGTAGGCTCAACGGCCATGGCTCACAGGCCCAGCCGCTCCGCGGCATGTGGGATCCTCCCGGACCGGGGCACGAACCCGTGTCCCCTGCATCGGCAGGCAGACTCTCAACCACTGCGCCACCAGGGAAGCCCATATAGATACTTTTGATTACAAAAGCATGTGTTATTATTTATCTGTTCACATATTTATCTCCTCATCTAAGCTGTGTGTATCTAGAGTGTCAGGTCTGTAGGTTATTCGTCTTTAAAATCTCAGAGCCAAGCTGAAAGTCAAGTATAGACCAGAAGCTCATTAAATGTTACTAGAATACATGAACAGGAGCATGCTAATTTATTAATTCATATCAACAGCTGGGATAACAGACTATTATTTTAACTAGCTAATGGTTTGGCTTTTAAATAAATATTTAAATAGAATTTTAGTTTATAATGTTCATTTAATTCTTTCCTTTCATAGACATCATTGTCCAATACCATATTATAGCTAGGGAAAACATATCCTGAGTCTGTTTCTCAGAAAAATAAATGGAAAAATGCTAATAGCATTGCTGTTTCTAACTGCTTTTTGTATGTGGGTTGCAGGGAGTAGGGGGAAAGGCATTGAGAGTTTATTTATTCTTCATTTATTCTATCAATATTTATTGTGTCTCAATGCTGTTTTAGGATGTGGTCTATACTACCCAATCGTAAGAGATTAGTGAATTCATTTGAAGAAGCAGGCAATTCAGTGAGGGAGAAAATCACCTTAAAGTGTAGCATATTAAAACTAAACTCACAGTTCCTCCACCCCACCCCCTGCCATTATCCCCTGCTGTCTTTGGAATGAGCCAGGTTTCAGTCAGCTCTAGTGTTGTCATATGATATACATCCATCAGCAAACATGCACTCAACTCCTGCTGGGGGCAAGTGTCATGGGATAAAATGATCTTGGAAATGCTTGCCTATCTGAATATGCCTGAGTGCTAATATTTTATATACTCTATATTTGGTTATTTTTTTAACTAATTAAAATTATTAGGATGGATTAGATGTAAATATGTATTAGGCAATTCAAATGTAACTGATAGCAAACAATATCAACTCAATTCTATTTCAGAGAAATGTGTCCACATGTCTTGTTATGGTAAATATAATAAAAGTGCGGAGGTCTTGTATCTGGTGACATTCAGGAAGCAGGAATCAGGTATCCATTTGTCTAGGGCTGATGCAATGTTGTAGGCTTGGGTCCAGTGTACTGACAGTTCTCTGTTCATCAACATGAAGAAAGTCAAAGAGATTTTCTGAATACATGTGATAACATTATGGGAATTAAGTTCCCTGGAGTTTCTAATAATAAATTAACTATCCAGAGATTACTGTTATGTAATCTACTGAAATGGGAACTGACCTAATTCCTACTTGCAATGGACTGAATTGTCTCCCAAAATTCACATGTTCTAGTCCTAGCTTCCACTGTGAAGGTATTTGAATATGAGGCCTTGGGGAAATATTTACGTTTAGGTAAGGTCATGAGGTGGAGCCCCCATGATGGGATTAGTGCCTTTCCTAAAAAGACTCCTGAGAGCTTGCTCCCCCTCTTTCTCCCTCCCATGTGAGAACACAGCAAGACGGTGGCTATCTACCACTAGAAAGAGAGCTCTCATCAGAAACCAACAATGCTGGCACCTTGATCTTGGACTTCTAACAACTGTGAGAAAACACATTTCTATTGTTTAAGCCACTGAGTCTATGGTATTTTGTTATGGCTGAGTTGATTAATTAAGACTCTACCTTTTCTTCTTCCCATGTTAGTTAGCAGAGCTGTAACACATATTCAAGTGTATTGACAAATATTTTTATACTGGATGCCTCTTAACTCTGAAGGACTAGAGGTTTGACTTGATGGGGAGCTTCAGTAAGATATTAGGGGAAGCAGAAGTGATCAAGAGTACTTAAGAGAAAGCTTCTGCTAGTACTGATAATATTTTATAATTGAGGAAACACATACTCCAAGGATAGTGTCAACTGTGGGAAATATCCTGATCTGTGACTGAAACATGGTAAAAGAAATGGGATACTACACCTTATTTTCTTGTTTGATCACTAAAGTCCAAACATAAATGGTTTTTGCTTAAGTTTCTGTATGTCAAAAGTACTTTATTTAAATGGTCCATGTGGTTGGTTTAAGATGATTAGAATGAGAAGTTTCTATTTGTAGGGTATTTATTCCCTCATATAGAATCTCTGAAGAACTGTGTTGAAACCACTGTTAGATGCTTCGGGAAGCACTGTGCCTTGACGAAGCCTGACCAAGACCTAAAACTTAGGATCATTGGGAAAGCTCATAATTCTCAAAGATTATGATTTTTAGTGTATGAAGTTTAGTAACCGATAATGCATTGTACAGAGAGTTTTAAGTGTCTCGTTTACCTTACCATAATATCTTAGTGATGTATACTTTCTTAATTTTCACGTCTTTTAGGACAGGGACTTCTTTTAACATCTTTATTGGAGTATAATTGCTTTACAATGGCGTGTTAGTTTCTGCTTTATAACAAAGTGAATCAGTTATACATATACATATGTTCCCATACCTTGCGTCTCCCTCCCTCCCACCCCTCTAGGTGGTCACAAAGCACTGAGGACAGGGACTTCTTCAACCTCCCTGTCTTTAGCTATCTTGCTCATTTCCAAACAGAAAAACATGAGACTACATACTGTGGCTAATAGAAAATGAAATATATGACCCTGTATTTCAAACAACTTATATTTAATGGGGACAAAATAATATGAAAATAAAATTAAATAAGCAATTCGGAGGAATAACCAATGACTATTTGCTGTTATTCCTGGAGGGATAGGAATTAAGTTGGACCATGGCATCATAGGGACTGAAATGAGAATGAAGAATATATCAAGTGGTTGAGAGCTAAGATCCATGGATCTGCAGCAAATACAATATTTTAGGGAGAGGAAGGCAGCTATTTCAAGCAAAGTTCCCCCACCCCCGCCACAAGAGAATAATGAAGGTTGGTTGGGGCCAGATTGGAAATAGTGTATCATAACTACAAGAATATAAACAGCATCCACTGATCCAAGAAATAGAATAAAATTTGTTTTGGGAATACTGAACCAGCAGCAATTTATAGAGTGGGAGTGGTGGGTAAAAAGAGTTGGAGGCACAGAAGCAAATAATGGAGGAAGATCTGGATGGTCTTAAGAAACAACTCTCTTCTTCTGCCAAGGTTCTATTGCTTAAGGGATTCACAACAGGAACTAGTAGCCTAACAGGAATTAAAGTGCCATTTTTATAATTCTAGATTACAAAAGGCAAGGCAGACTCCTTGCTTCAAACTTGACCTCTGTGATGCTCAATTTTATAGATGCAGTTTTGGTTCTCTTTCATTGACCCTTTAGATTCTGAAACAGACCATACTCCTTCCAGCAACTGTGCCTTTGCATATTTGCACATCTATCTCCTCTCCTTGGAGCACTTTCTTTTTGCTGTTGTGAATTCATACTCAGTGTTCAGATTTCTGCTCAAATATAACTTCTTCAAGGTGTCTTCCCTACCATCCTCATATTTAGACAGGCATATTCACTGCTTTCATAGCTCATGTTCTTTTTATTCATTAACTTATCTCATCTCAATACCTATACACTTGTTTGTGACCATGATGATTAATGTTTATCTATTCCTACTGAAATGTTAAGTCCTAAAATAACCAGTCCATAGCTAGAAAGTGGCAATCTGGACCTAAAAGTAGGTATCTTTGAAGAGGTGAAAAAACCTAAAATATATCTCAAACAGACTGAGAATATGGAGGAATCTTGCCAAAGCAAACACAAACAAACCAACCACAGGATTAAACCTACTTTGATCTCACTGAGATAAAATACCCAGTACCAAGGTTTGAAATGCTTTACCCTTAAACAAGACACACCAAAAAGTAATATTTTACTCCCAATTCAGACTATGTCAACTTTCTGACATAGGAATTTGCAGTAGAGATGCACAGAGACACCATGGAAATGCTTGGAAGCCCTCAAGTGCTGAGAATTTTGGGGGCAGACTTCTCTCCGCACAGATGAACACCATGAGCTTGCTGGAAGGGGTTCAAAGAACAGCCCACAGCACCACTCAAGTTTGCTTAAGTGACTGACGTTGGCTTCAGCCTAGAATCCAAAGGTGACAACTGACAAGGAAGAAAAGAAGGGAAAGCAGAGGCGAGGTTTGAACATTTGCAAAAGCCTAAGGCAGCAGAAGGCAAACGCATTCTGGGGTTATCACAGTGTTCGTAACGAGTTGCACCAGAAATCTGTCTAACAGAGTGACAGCTGGTGATTGGAGCAGCCAACCCTAAAGAATTACCCCTGTCCGCCTCCTTTGTAGGGTCTGAAACAATAGGGATGACAAGAATGGGTTGTGTGTCTTTTCATGTCTCATTTATTCATCTCTGAAGGGAGGATTATAATAAAATAGTAGACATTATATAGTGCTTACTATATGTCAGACATTGTTCTGTGTTGCTTATGTTAACTACTTTAATAAGCCCAACACTCCTGACATAGGTACTATTATCAATCCCTCTTTTCAGATGAGAAATGGAGGCACAACATTAAAATAATTTGTCCAAAGTCACACAGCTATTATTAACAGTCTGGCTGCTAAGAGCATGTGCTTAATGCTGGCACTACACTGCCCCTGTATTATAGTATGATGGTTAATATTTATTGAATGTTTATCATGAGTGTTTTTTATGCCAAACAGATACATGTGAAATCCTTTGTTCAGGCTTGGGAAGAATGTTTTCCACTGTGACTCTACAGATGAAAGAATTTAGGCAGAGAGAGCTGTCATGTTGAGAAGCAGTTATTGAGCAATTCCAATGTATATGGTAAGATGCTATGTGATGACCACACATATAAAGATGAATGCCTCACCCACAAGGAGTTGATAGTTTAAGAGACTAGAGGTAGGGGAGTAATGGTAAGAAACAAAGCTAAACATTGACTTGATCATCTACTGTGTTCCAGGTACTCGGCCAGGCATTTTGCATATACTATTCCACGTAATGCTTACATCATCCCTATGATGAGAAAGGTCTCATTCTAACCCAGTCTTCTATCACTGTGTAGTTTTTATTATATACATATTTATAAACATCAGAAAGGAGCTGGAGAGAGTACCTTAGCAGAGGTGTTCAGTTGAGAAAGCTGTACATCTCTTATAGCCCAGGTTCTCACTGTCAAGTCCATGCCACTTGGCTGAAGCTTCCCTAGGTCTCAGACTGTAGCCCAATTCATATCTTTAATTCTTGTCTTTCGACAGTAAGCATGTGTGAGGGACTTAGTACTGATAAACAATATAACTTCAAAACCTTCAGAGAACAATCCATTCTAAGTGTTTTTCATGGAAAATATCCAAAGTACTCAATAATTGATACAAATGATCAGGTGCTTATTCCAATTTTTTTAATTAAAAAAATGTTTTGCAGAGTATTCTTCTTTTTAAAATTAATTTAATTTTGGCTGCATTGGGTCTTGTTGCTGCACGCAGGCTTTCTCTAGTTGTGGCAAGCGGGGGCTACTGTTCGTTGTGTTATGCGGGCTTCTCATTGCAGTGGCTTCTCTTACTGTGGAGCATGGGCTCTAGGTGCGCAGGCTTCAGCATTTGAGGCACGTGGGCTCAGAAGTTGTGGCTCACGGGCTTCCTTGCTCTGTGGCATATGGGATCTTCCTGGACCAGGACTCGAACCCATGTCCCCTGCATTGGCAGGTGGATTCTTAACCACTGCGCCACCAGGGAAGCCCTGCAGAATATTGTTAAAAAAGGATAGATGGGAACAGATTGAGAGAAGAAAGGAAAATGTATTTGCATATAATACCAAAAAAGCCCACAGACTTTTGCACTGTTTCAGATGCTTTTGTAGGCATAGTTCTTTTTAAGGATGATTATGCATGTTGTAGCAACGTGTGGTATGGATTTTCCCTTGGCAATAAAATCAGTGACTTGTATGGTACTGAGTACATCCCACCGCCTCTCTTGACCACAATCACTTCAACTTCCAGTTTTGTGTAGAGGCCACTATAGCAAGATTCAAAAGAAACACCTCTGACCAGAGCTCCAAGAAGATAATGACCAGGGCTTCAGTGACTCCACATGGCCTGCACAGTAAGACCCAAACTCTGCAGCTTGAATTCCAACGCTCTGAGTGTGCCCCCACTCTCTATTTACCTGGCTCCCTTCATGTCTTACTACCACCATACAGCCCTAACTCCAAACATTATGAACTTGTGCTTTTTTCATTTTAGAAAATGTCATGTTTATTCAGGATTCAGTCCCTTTTCAGATGCTGTTTCCTCTTCTTGGTATGTATTTTCATACCTTTATCTCTTAACAGATATCTACTCATCCTTTAAGCCCCAAAATTCCTACTCTGAGAGCAGTGGCTTCAAAAAGGTACAGTTGAAGTATTATCTTTAAAATATATGTATTTGCCAGTGTGGTAGGTGAAAATATCTTATTTTGCAATTCCCTAATTTCTAATAAAGTTCAACTTTTTGTTATTTGGAAATTGTTATTTTTCAAGCTAAATATCTTTTCATAAGTGGAACATAGTGTGCCTTTGTGTATGTGTTGCACAGTTGTTTGTTCCCTATTTGAGTTAAGGTCTGTTTCTCCCTTTTATGCTTCACTTGTAAACATCTGGGTCTTTAGAATGTACTTTTCAGATGTTGAGTTATAGGATATCTTGTATGGACCTCCTAGGCAAAGTCAGGTGAGGCTCTGATGGGATTCAGCAAGAATCTGTTCTGGTCCTTCTAATCGGTGATGTGTGGGTAGCCATGTCCATGTGTATCTATTGATATCTCTGCCTGATAGAAGTTATAAATGAATGGAGGGAATTATTTTTTTCTTTATAGTTGAAAATTTTTCATGATTCTTCTCTACCTAAATGAACATATGAGAAGATACAATTACTACATCTCCTCCACTACCTGTTTCTTTTTTTTCCTCTCTTTTTTTAATTTAACATCTTTTTTTTTAAAGGACATCTAATGTTTATTAAACTTCTACTATGTGCCAAGACCTTCTGCATCATCTCACTGGACCGTCAATAACTGCATGAGATGGGTACTTTTATTATCCCCATTTAATGGATGAAGAAAGTGGGTTCCAGAGGTAGAAGTAACTTACCAGGAGTCACATAGCTAGGGAGTGGCAGAGCCAGGCAGGGTGCCCATAGATCTGACTCCCCCACTCCACACCAGTGTGCCATACAACCTCGGGATGATGCCTCCATTAAAGCAAAGGAAACACAAGCAAGTTCCTGAAAGACATTCTTCTAAAACACAACAACTATGACAGAATGTTAAACCAAATTCAAAACCATGCAAAGAAAATAAAGCCCTGGTTCTTTCCCCTTACATTTTCTCATCAGAATTCACAATCCCATTATGTGTATTGCTCCCTTTGTTCCAGTTTCTTCTTACAAAGAAGTTTTTTTTTTTTAACATCTTTATTGGAGTATAATTGCTTTACAATGGTGTGTTAGTTTCTGATTTATAACAAAGTGAATCAGCTATACATATACATATATCCCCATATCTCCTCCCTTCTGCGTCTCCCTCCCACCCCTCTAGGTGGTCATAAAGCACAGAGCTGATCTCCCTGTACTATGTGGCTGCTTCCCACTCGCTATCTATTTTACATTTACCTGTGTATATGTGTCCATGCCACTCTCTCACTTTGTCCCAGCTTACCCTTCCCCCTCCCCGTGTCCTCAAGTCCATTCTCTATGTCTGTGTCTATTCCTGTTCTGCCCCTAGGCTCCTCAGAACCTTTTTTTTTAGATTCCATATGTATATGTTAGCATATGGTATTTGTTTTTCTCTTTCTGACTGACGTCACTCTGTATGACAGACTCTAGGTCCATCCACCTCACTACAAATAACTCAATTTTGTTTCTTTTTATGGCTGAGTAATATTCCATTGTATATATGTGCCGCATCTTCTTTATCCATTCATCTGTTGATGGACGCTTAGGTTGCCGCCACATCCTGGCTATTGTAAATAGAGCTGCAGTGAACATTGTGGTACATGACTCTTTTTGAATTATGGTTTTCTCAGGGTGTATGCCCAGTAGTGGGATTGCTGGGTTGTATGGTAGTTCTATTTATAGTTTTCTAAGGAACCTCCATACTGTTCTCCATAGTGGCTGTATCAATTTACATTCCCACCAACAGTGCAAGAGGGTTCCCTTTTCTCCATGCCCTCTCCAGCATTTATTGTTTGTAGAGATTAATCTCCAAAATTTACAAGCTGCTCATGCAGCTCAATATCAAAAAAAACAAACAACCCAATCCCAAAATGGGCAGAAGATCTAAATAGACATTCTCCAAAGAAGATATACAGATTGGCAACAAACACATGAAAGGATGCTCAACATCACTAATCATTAGAGAAATGCAAATCAAAACTACAATGAGGTATCATCTCATACCGGTCAGAATGACCATCATCAAAAAGTCTACCGGTTTCTTTCTATTTGCAAAATCTATCCGACTTCATATTTCAGAATGTAGCACCCAACCTTCACTCCCAGAACTTAGCTCAGTAATTTACATAATGAAACAAAGGAAAGGAGCAGAGCATGTGTTTTGGCTGGATAGAAGGAAGTAGTTTTTTGATGGACGTTCTTGGTGGTAGGCCATAAATCTCTTCAACTTTTTAATTTTTTTTTAATTTTTGGTTGTGTTAGGTCTTCATTGCTGCTTGTGGGCTTTCTCTAGTTGTGGTGAGCAGGGGCTACTCTTCGTTGCGGTGTGTGGGCTTCTCATTGCAGTGGCTTCTCTTGCTGCGGAGCATGGGCTCTAGGCATGCAAGCTTCAGTAGTTGTGGCACAGGGGCTCAGTGGCTATGGCTCGCAGGCTCTAGAGTGCAGGCTCAGTAGTTGTGGCACACGGGCTTAGTTGCTCTGTAGCATGTGGGATCTTCCCAGATCAGGGCTTGGACCCGTATCGCCAGCCTTGGCAGGCAGATTCTTAACCAGTGTGCCACCAGGGAAGTCCCTCTTCAACTTCTGATTTCTTCTCAATTGAGTCTCTCCACACTGTAACTCATGGCAATTATATCAAAGAAATTTGAACAATTTGCATGCCTTTCAGTATTGTGGTAAATTTGAAACAGTCGCTCTTCTTTTCATGGGAATTTTATTGGAAAACTCTTAGGCAATGGAAGTGAATCAGCCTTAGTTAACTGATCAGTGAGTCGTATGAGTCATATCCTAGCACTTAATTCTTTTATTTTATTGACACCTACCTGTGAGCCCCCGAGTCTAACATTTTAGCTGGTATATAATAGGTGCTCAATAAAATGTTAATCAATTAGTTGATTATTCCAGTGTGCACTTGGGTAATATGGAATATGCTAAATTAAGTGCTTTCCTACTTCACCCAGCTACAAGTTTAAATATAATTCTGTCCCCGTGCCAATTTCTCAAAAAAGAAAGGCCATTAACTCTACTGACATGTGTAATCTCCAACCTGACTTAGTACCCCAACCTCGCATTTCTCAGATGGGTTTAGTTGATTAAATGAAACTATGTGGGACTATTTGTCTCTCTGTCTAGTAGAATTCATGACTGAGTAGCCTCCTCATATTTCAGTTCAGGCTTCAGTGGGTTTCTGAGGAAAATTGCTCTTTTTTTGAGGAAAGAGGCTTAAATATTTTATTTCAAGAAAGTATGCAGATGATTAAAAGTACAACTTAATTGGAATAGTTTGTGTTCACTGAATATTTGAATTTCATTCATTACTATAGCTTTCATTCATTCCTTCATACTTACTAACCCCTGGAGAAAATATCTACCCCAAGAATGATCTCAAAAATTGTGTCAGAGTATAATGAATGCTACAATCTTTTTGTTTCTTTTCTTATTAATTTTCAGTTTCTCAACATAGAACAATTTAATTTCTTTTTTTTTAAGACATTTTATTCCATCAATACTTTAAAATATATAGGAAGGTCCTCTGGCAGAAGCACACGGTTTAGAGCAGATGAAGTTGATTTGGAATTCACTGATCACCATCATTATCATGGTCATCATTTTGAGAGAGGAAAAGAAGGAGCACAGTTCTGACCCTTAGGTGGTTAGTGTTTCTACCAGAAGAGCAAGTATCAGTTTTGAGATCTCTGACTGTATTATGTAAGTGGTTCACCAGATCATTATTTGTATTGAAGATACTGAGATGTATCACTTAGATTCCTCTTCAAGAAAAGGCTTACTGTCCATCTGCATGGAGTGTGGTTGTTGACAGACTTCACTTGGTAGCATTTTGAGGGTCTGTTTCAGGAACTCTCTAGCCTAGATCACTCCCTCATGTGGCCTTAATCCAGTTATTAAGCAAAGCACTGGTAAAAAAAAAAAAAAAAAAAAAGTCTGACCATTTCCACTCAATATGATGGATAACTTATTTTTTTTTTTTATGATGGATAATCTTTGAGCCACACTTCCTTATTGGGATTACGAAGCAGACTTTGTCAGATCTGCCTTGCAATCCTACAGCCCCCCTGCCCACTCATGCTTCTTACTATTTTCTTTAAAGGATGACTCCCCAACCAAACCAGTACATTCCTAACTGTCACAGCGTCAGCTTTCCGAAGAATCTAATCTTTGGAAAATGTGTTAGGAAGGTAAATAAGAAGGCAGACCAAATGGATGAAACATCAAGCAGGAGAGCTGGCTTTGCTTTCCCTCCACTCTTATATGCAGATATCCAAGGATGCACTCAGATTTTAAGCAGCCATTTGGTAGAATGATTTGGATGTAAAAGGAAGGAGAACTCCTTTCTTTTCAGGGTTACAGCTGAACCCTCGCCAGCTGCTCACTTTCAAAGAGCATTGTGCTAGAGTTTTGAGAACAAGCCTATCTAATATTGAAAATAAAACAGTGCCATACTTTCCCTTTGGTTTCCTCTTTTGTGCTTGCTTGCATCTCCCTTTTCATGGTAAGATGGTGCTGATAGGCCATGATAGAAATGAAGCCTTCCTGGTCCCTTGACCCACTGGCTTTCTTAACAAAAGCAGAAAGTTATTACAATCCTGAGTGCTGTAAATCAAGAATTTCATCGTCCTGCATATGCATATCAATTCCTTAAGATGAATTAATCATCACTTAGGATCCTCCCTACAATCCTTTGATTATGCAAAACATATTCAGCTAAGAACATTGTGGTTCAGGGAGTTAAGATGGCTTGACTTAGGTGTCATTATGATCATTATCATCATCTCTTACTGAATATTTAGTGTGTGGCAGATACTGTGATGGGCATTTTATATTAATTATCTAATTTGCAACACCTCTATGACATTGATATCATGGTATCCAATTTTCACATGTGAAAGCTAAGCCTAGAAAGTCTAGTAACACATCTAAGGTCACACTGTTAAAAATGCCAGTTTTGCTGTGCTTATCAGGTCTGACAAATGGATTCAGTTTGCCTGGATCCAAGACCATTGCTCTTTTTCTTTCATCTAAGAGTTCTATTAATAGGAGCACAAGAGAGACTTTATAATACTTTGGATGGATTATGGCTTTTTTTCTGACATATCTTCCTAGCATGTATGAAGAACACAGATTTCATTGCACAGAATGTATTTTAACTTCTCACATCAATCAGAAATGTTTATTTCCTTTCTTTCTTTTGCTTTTTCTCATTAAGAATGTAGAAGTTATCCTTATTTTCTTTGTCAGGTCCATATCGTTATTCTTCCCAAGCAATAACCATTTTCCCATTTGAGAGGTAATATGTTAATTAAACTGTTATAATGTTGTGGAGTCCCAAGAGCATGATCCATAAATATAACAGATATGGCTTTGAATAATGGAGCTGATGCTGATGCTCTGGGTATTTGACAATTTATTCATTGTGTGTTTAAGGTTCAGAGGATAACACCTATTTTATAGGAATTCTATGAAGTGAAATTATATCATCCATCCAACTTTTATTTATTTAGCTATAATTTGTTGGTGACTGGAAAGATAGACATAAACAAGTAAATGCAACAAAACAGACCCACAGGTTGTTAGGGCAGCATAAAGGTACATAGTAAAGTACTAGATACAGGCAGGGGATTGGACATGCAGGATTTTCTGGAAGAATTGATACCTGAATTCAGGTTCAAAGTATGAAGAATTAAGCCTGAGTAAAGAATAAAGCAATGGGGAACAGAGAATTTCAGTCAAAGCAGAGGGGACAGTAAAAGCAATTGAAAAAAAAATCATCGAAAAAATATACCGTGGTTGTCAGGAGTACTTACCTGTTGTGAGATGTAAATTTTACAGCAGCGGGCAGATGGACTGATGCTATTTGGATGCTTTTTTGTGTGTATAAATATCCAAAGACTAGAATGATACCTCATACACAGGGCTGAAGAAATTATACTTCTCCTTTTTTCTTTCTCTGAGACTCTTGTTTTTAGGTGTTTCTACCTTTTTCACTTCTTAGTCCTTCTATAGGACCTACATAATTCCCTACCAATCATCAGAGTCCACTCATCTGAACTGTCATCCGTTAGTATGGGTTCCAATCAATTAACCAAAGATAATTACCCATTTCTTTTTTTTTTTTTTTTTCCTCCCAAGAGATTTTCCACAGAGCCCCCATGTCTTCTAAGTAACATTGGCTTCTTTTTATTTTCTGTTTATCAGGTCTTAGGAAGTCATATTATAGGTATCTTAAAAGGATTATCTGCTTGGAAGAATGTGGCGAGGATGGAAACAGTAGGGAACTTGTTTATTTTAAAATAATGAAAAGCATGGAACAAGAATTCAAATTCTCGAAAAGAAAGTAACTAAATAATAGCTTAATATGAACATACAGTAGAAAATAACTTAGGAAATATTTTGGTTCCTTTTCTACGTTATTTCTTTTATTGTTGGATTTATTGGGGTGATTGGAAACAGCTGTGGAGAGAATTTTGTAGGAATATTTGGAATAAATTTATCTGTCAAAGTGGAATTCTAAAAAGAGATTTGAGCGCAGAGAATCATGTTTTTACAGTCATCACTCAAATAATTTTATTTATTTATTTATTTAACATCTTTATTTGAGTATAATTGCTTAACAATGTTGTGTTAGTTTCTGCTGTATAACAAAGTGAATCAGCTATATATATACATATATCCCCATATCTCCTCCCTCTTGCGTCTCCCCCCCACCCTCCCTATCCCACCCCTCTAGGTGGTCACAAAGCACCGAGCTGATCTCCCTGTGCTATGCAGCTGCTTCCCACTGTCTATCTATTTTACATTTGGTAATGTACATATGTCCATGCCACTCTCTCACTTTGTCCCAGCTTACCTTTCCCCCTCCCCGTGTCCTCAAGTCCATTATCTACGTCTGCGTCTTTATTCCTGTCCTGCCCCTAGATTCTTCAGAACCAATTTTTTTTTTAGATTCCATATATATGTATTAGCATATGGTATTTGTTTTTCTCTTTCTGACTTACTTCACTCTGTATGACAGATTCTAGGTCCATCCACCTCACACTCAAGGAATTTGAAAGGGATCTGCTATGTGCAAATGGAAATTACATTTCTCACTAGCCAGATATGCTTACATTACAAAGATAACTTTGAAAAATTTTGTCAGGGAACATTCATTTATTGTTCTGCTCATTATTTATTCAGTCACTCATCTTATAATATAGGTTAATTAAGCAACTACTGTTAGTTGGGTTCTGTGCTAGCTGTTCAGAACAGCTATGAAGAAGAATAAAGGTTATCTTTACCAGCACTTAGTATTTTCAATGGGAAGACAGATGCTATACAAATAATTATAACTCAGTGTGATGTATGTACTTAAGCAGAGGTGGTGATTGGTTGCCTTGGGAGCACACACATATTAGGCACAATCTACAGGGAGAAAATCAGAATTGAAGGATGAATACAAATTTTCTGGGTAGACTACAGAGGAGGAGCTTGACTAATGATAAGAGCCTCAAAAGAGTTAAATGTTATCACAATAGAGTTACCACAATAGAGTTAAATGGCTAAGATTTTGGATTCTGGAGTCAGAGGAATGATTTTAAATTCTTGCTTTTTTCCCATTATCACTCTCTAATATTTCTCCCCCACTGAGTACTTAATATGTATTAGGCATTGGATAAGAAATCTATCAGATCATCTTCTCCAGTGTTCATGGCAGCCTTATGAGTCATCAACATTTTACAAATGAGGCAACTGGCATAAATAGTTTATGGCATGCTCCAGGTCATACAAGTATCAGGAAGGATCTGAACACATGTGGTTTGACTCCAAAGTCAAACTTAGCTTCCAGAACATCTAATGTTATCCAATCCCTTTGCTCCATCTAAGCTTTAAATATTAAGGTCTTTGAATAAATGGGGATCATCATTGACTCTGTACCATGAGTCAGTCTCTGTGTTAGGCATTTTAGTAACACAAATAATAACAAAAATAGCAATAACAACAAAATGGCTATCAACTGACCTTGTTTTATAGAAGGCAATGCATTAATCAATACTAAACCTTAGAAATGGTTATGTTTATTCGACAAATGAAGAAGCCTGGGTTTAGCTAGGTCATGTAATTGCCCAGTAACAGAGCTTGATAATGATAAAACATATAAACACACAGAATCCAGGTTTGCTCCTAGAGCGCATACATATCTAACCTTATCACAGTACTTCCTCCTGCTTAGAAGGCACCAGATCCACTGCTTCACTGGTCTGCTGTCTGTGCTTCCAGCACTGCTACAAGACCCAGAATATGCCTATTGCGGCAATGAAGAAATCTTGCAATTATTCAGAGACAAAGCCCTCTGAATAATAACTCAGGGATCTGAAATGTTAACTTAGAAGTGTTTACCAAGACCCTCAGGGGGAGGCAACCATCGGCAGCTGCATCCGACAACACTATCGATGCCCATTGATTTGATTGCTACCATTATTCAGGTAAACCCTCCACTAAAGCTCTAAGATGCACTGTGACGATGGACATGCTCAGAAAATCCCACACATCTCCTTATGAGCCCACCTGTCACTTCCTTGTGGGGGATTGGTTGCTGCTTTTTCCCTCAAAATACATTTTGAAGAATGGAATAAAGTCTCTGTTCTTCAGCTGCAAAGCCTGATAAACATGATTAGGTCGTCTTTTCCAGCCTCAGTTACTTTATTGGAGGTACAATAAATGCATATTAGGAAGAATTAAGTAATGATAATTGACATATGATAAACTAGGTAAATAATTACTATGGTGGCTAATATTTATTAAGCTTTTACTGTATACCAATATTGTTCTGACTTTGTCTCATTGAATTCCTTCGATAGGCCTGAGGGTAAGTATTATTACTTCCATACTTTACAAATGGGGAAGCTATTATAGGGTTATCTTAGTCTGTTTAAGCAGTTATAACAGAATGCCACAGACTGGGTGGCTTATAGACAACAGACATTTATTTCTTATAGTTCTGGAGGATGGGAAGACAGTGAGGGCTTGCTTCCTGGTTCATAGATGACAGTCTTCTTGCTGTGCCGTCATATGGTAGAAGGAGCAAGGGAACTCTCTAGAGTCCCTTTTATAAGGGCACTAATCCCATTCACGAGGACTCTACCCTCATTACTTACTTAGACTCATAGAAGAATTAAGCCTTCTCTGGAAACATTGGGTTTCTTCACAGAGAAGGTAATGTGCAAAAAAAGAGACTTAAAGAAGAAGTAAGATTTCTGCAGTTGATGGAAAAGGGAAGCATTTAAGGGGATTTAAATATTTTGTATAAAGTGATGGAAACATGGGCCGTGATGATGCCTTGGAGAGTGTAGGAGGCATATAGGAGAATGTAGGGGTGGATATCAGAAGATGAGACTGAACAAGTGAGCGCTAAAAAGTTTGGGCTTTATTTGTTGCACTTAATGAACCATAAAAGAATATTTAGAAAAAAACAGCATCTACTTGGAACTTCATTTCAGAAGGGATAAATTTGGTGGGAGAAAGATGTAGCTCATGGATAGGAAGACTCTTGTTTAATTTGTTACTTTAATGAACACATCACTAGGCTTCAGTGTTCTCTAAAATAATACATATTAATTCTTTCAAAAAGGCTTTCCTTAAAAATCAGTTATTTGATGACATATGTGTTTTGTTTGTTTTGGTTTTACTTTTTTTTTTGAACAGCAGTAATTATGCTGTAAAACATTGCTATTATGTGCTGCCACTGTTTTAAAATTAAGATTTCTTGTTCTTAAAGTTAGTGAAACTGTCTAAAAATGACTTTGACAAAACAGTACTGAATATTGAAACATTTTCTGGGTGAATCTTGGTGCATTCTAAGGGAAACATTATGGTGGGAGTAAGTATATGTTGAGGTTGCGGGGAAGGAGTGACATGACCCTTTCACATGAACATAGCCAATGTAGGTAGTGCGAGCATTGACAGATTTTACCACAGGGCCACAATTTCAAATTTAAGCTTTTCTATGTTAGGTTTTTCTGGTTGGTTAACACACTCTATGGGGAAACTGGCAAGCTGACTGAGTGTCGGAGAATTCCTGGGTTAGTGTAAAGTGTTCATCCTGCTTCTTGCGTCGGAGGGGGTCCCTGCAATCTCATTTGAAACCCCAGCGCCAAAGTGAAACAGAATACCCTAGTTACTCTGCATAATTCGAGGCAGCCAAGCTGAAAGTTATTTTGAACTTTGTGTTATTTATACGATTTGTTCTTCACTAAACCTGCAATCATTAGAGTCACTCTGGAGTCCATAGCTGAACTGTGGAGCACCACAAGGAATAGAGTGCTACTTCCCGCTTCTCATTTTTAGAAGCACTGTCAAAGCTGTTCTTTATGTGGAAAAAGCACGTGATTTCAATTAGTTTCTAGGGGATAGCAACCTGGAAACTCATTTATTTGATACCTTGAAGTCTCAAATTGTTCTTATGCACCAAACCGTGGAAGGTGAAGAAACCAGCAGCTTTATCACTATCTTTCATGTATTTTCTGAGCTACAGTCAGAAAGAGCTTGGTTATAACACATCCACATAACATAGACATACGCACACACTTACACACAATCTGTTGAAGGAGTGACAGGGTTCCAGGGCATTTTGGTGACCCTGAAAATTTGTATTTAGTTATTCTGAGATCCCTTTCTTGGATAATTATTTTCAAAAATAATTTGAGTTATTTTTGAAAATAGGAATTCAGTGATACTGTTATTTTGGGATGTGGGTAAAGAAAAAAGGGGAAAGAAGACATCAATACAAACCTGAGTTACAGGCTTCCATTTCCCATCCCAACCTCATTACTTAGAAGTAAGATAACATTTAAAGAAGTTCTCAGTAAACTAGTAATAAGCAGCGAGCCTTAGGACTTCCATTGGGTCTCACCAGTCTGCCATTATAAGACCACGTAATTCAGGACTTCAGGATGCTCATGGGATCACTCCAAAAACAGAGACATGGATGAGGTAGCCAGCATTCTGCCAACCTTGAGTTTCCTTCTGAGCCATTCCTCCTATGTATGGATTCTTCCTTTGGTCCACTGGGTCTTCTTCAGATCACTTTCTCAAACTAGCTCACACATACTATTTGTACTTTGAATGAACTGGTCACCTAGAATCAATTTGTCAGCTTTATGTCATGGATCTACTTACTCCTTTCTGGGGAAAGTTGTTCTGATAATGACTTCTTTCCTGGCCCTTAAAACCCATCTTTGCTGAACTTTTCCAATGGATACGTACTCCATGGCTGAAGCTTAATATCCTAGACGTAAATGCCTCTCCAATTCATTAGAGAGATCCCTATGTTTTGTCATAGATCTTAGAAGGCAAAGCCCTAGACCCACTTTTAATTGTCCACTTATTCCTTTATTTATTTAAAATTCTCCTTTGTGTGATCTTGGGAAAATTAATTTATCTCTGAGTCTTATTGTCTCTTATCTCTAAAGAGCAGGGATTGAAAATGTTGCTATCACAAGCCTCGACATAAAATTACAGTGCTAAGAACGTAAGTATGAAATGAAATGTGATGTGCATTAGTGAGGTGAGGGAATATCAAACCTAGAAATGAAAATACCTTCAAAGGGTCAGTCGGAAGCTGATAAGATTAATTTCCCAATTTCCATAATTAATGATAAAAAAATTATCAATTGAAATATACTGCCATGCTTACACTCTTCTCATCTCTGTAGTAATTCCTTACTAGAAAAGCTGAGTGAAGCTCAGTTGCCTATTTGGCCTTTGATGTATAGCTGTGCAGAAGATGTCTCTCCAGCAAGTACATAGTTATGGTCACTAAATATAAAGTTCTTTGGATCAATGAGATGACACAGATAATTAATTCAGAAAAAGCCTCCTAGGAAACCTATGCATAAGGTAAAAAAAAACCCTCTACGATGTGCTTCAGAGAATTCTCATTGTCAAAGTGAAAAGCAGTAGAATCATAGGAATTTTTAAAAATTGTAATTTGGTAAAGTAGCCTAGTCTGTGTGGCATTCACTAGTCTGTGAATCTGTGCCATTAATAATTAGCATATGTTACAATATGAACAGCCAATAGAAATTAAAATATTAAATATGGTTTATTGGCTCAACTTTCTCTCAGATCACTTACTTTTGAAGCCTTGGTGTCATCCTAACCCCGTCTCCTTCTTCACCATTCCATCCGATCAGCCTCAAAGCCCTAAACATTTTATCTTACACATTCAAATTATCATGACAGCCTTCCTGCCAGTACTTTCCTTCAGATCTCACCAAATCTTGCTTGAATTATTGAGCAATTATTGCATTTAGTCTCCTTCCCTCCTCCCTCCCTCCCTCCCCCCTTTCTCTTTCTTTCTCTTTCTTTCAACCTCTTTAATCTGCTATATGATGCTAGAAGTATGTTTCTAAAATTACATGTCTGATGTTACCCCTTGCCTAAAAATGTCCAGTGGATATTTATGGTCCTTATTAGGGTTTGTTAAACATTTCTTTCTAGCTCCACCTTCTCCCATCTAACCATCCCCATATCACTTGCCCTCCTCTAGCCAAATATTTGAGAAACATACTCTTCATGATGAATATCATGCATTTCCATATCTCTTTCCCTCAATGCATACTGTTTCATTGGTATGTAATGTCCTTTACTTTTACACTTAGTAAATCATCACTTTTTCTTTAAATCTATGTTCTTTTTGTGAAAATATTCTCAGGTCTTCAGGAGCAATTGGGGACCCTTTTAATGTAACACAATAGTAACGTATTGATTTATCTGTTACCATTCATAACACTGACGACTATAACGGACTGAGAGAGGACCCCACCTAATCCAACTTGCAACCACAGGGCCTTACTGTGTCAAGAATATGTCAAGCACTGAATATATGGTGTATGTAGAAGGAGATGGACTAAGAGAGAATATCTGTTAAAACAAGAAGAATCCACGTGGTAGAATTTAATGTAATGAAAGAGTAATGTGCTTGGTTCTGTGTTAACTTTTCTGGAGGATGTTGAAGGTTATGGCCAGAAGTTGCATGTGGCCTATATTTAGGCTCATTGGTGGGTCTGGTTTTTAGAATATTTTTGAAAGAGCTGGCGATTTTCTTGTCTAAAGTCATTCTCAACTTCTCTTTCTTTTCCACCATGGACAAATGTAGCCAAATCATCAACAAAAAAAATGAAGAAGGTAGTGGTGGTTTCATCAGAGGAAGCATCTACATGAGCAAACACAAATGCAAATGCAGAGATAGATAGAGAGAATAGAATAGGATAGATAGAGAGACAACAGAATCTCACAGCCACAACTAGCATTTTGCAGAGGTCATCGGAAAGAACAAAACCTTTTTGTAGAAATCAGTTAATTAAAACTCAATACAGTAAGTCCCTTACATACGAACCTTCAAGTTGTGGACTTTCAAGATGCAAACGTGCATTCTATCAACATCAGGTGTGAGGGAAATTGCAGCTTGCCCTCCATCTCCTATTGCTGACAGTCCTTCAGCTCTGCCATCTCCCACCTCCTCTCCCTCCTCTAGTCAGTAACTCTTCTTGCCTGTTCCCTCGATGCCAGCCCCTGTATGCCAGTTGTTGTACTGGACTACTGTACTTTTCAAGGTACTGTACTGTAAAATTAAAAATGTGTTCTTTATTTTTTGTGTTTGTTTTTTATGTATTATTTGTGTGAAAAGTATTATAAACCTATTACAGTACAGTACTATATAGCTGATTGTGTTAGTTGGGAACCTAGGCTAACTCTGTTGGACTTACAAACAAATTGGACTTTCGAATGCGCTCTCAGAATGAAACCCGTTCATATACAGGGCACTTACTGTAATTAAAGAGCGTTCTTAAAACAGGGCAATGTATTAGTCAGGATTTTCCAAAGAAACAGAACCAATAGAGAACTAATCTCTTTCTCCCATCTCTCTCTCTCTCTGTCTCTCTGTCTCTCTGTCTCTCTCTTTCTCTCTCTCTCTCTCTCTCTATATACACACACACACACACACACATATATATATATTTATCTATTATAAATAGATAATACTCCATAAAAATTTTTATGTAAAATAAATAAATAATAAATAAATATATTTATTATGAGGAACTGGCTCTTGTGATTATGGAGGCTGTGAAGTCCCATGATATGTTGTATGCAATCTAGAGAACCAAGAAAGCCAGTGGTATAGTTCCAGTCTGAGTCCAAAGACCTGAGAACCTACCAGCAGATGGTGTAGGTTCCCAGTCCCTGGACAGGGAAGACCAATATCCCACCGTGTTTCAGGCAGAGAGAGTAAAATTTTCTTTTCTTTGCCTAATTTTTGTTGTTGTTGGCCGCACCATACGTTATGTGGGATCTTAGTTCCCTAACCAGGGATTGAACCCATGCCCCCTGCATTGGGAGCACGGAATCTTAACCACTGGGCCGCCAGGGAAGTCCCTCTTAGCCTAATTTTTAATCTCTACAGGCCCTCAGTGGATTGGATGATGTCCACCCACATTGGGTAGAGCAATATGTTTACTAATCTTAATATTCAGAGTGCTTATAGAGATGCAGAGACCTTACGTGAAGAATGATTTTTACAGTTTAATCCAATAAGAATCACCAGGAAGATCTGTTAACAGTGCAAATACCATGGTCAAACCACTAGAGATTCAGATATGTTAGCTGTAGGAGGCAAACATTGGCTGTTTGACCATTTGAGTTGACTCCTCGGCAGCTTGAGGAATCTTAGTTCCCTGACCAGGGATCGAACCTTGGCCCCTGGTAGTGAGACATCGAGTCCTAACCACTGGACCACCATGGAATTCCCCTGATTTGACTCTTGAACAACGTGGGAGTTAGGGGCACTGACCCTCTTTGCAGTTGAAAATCCGAGTATAATATATATTCAGCCCTCCATATCTGAGGTTCCTCCTTATCTGCAGATTCAACCAACTATGTATTGTGAAATAGTGTAGTAAATAAATTGTAGTAAATTGAAAAAATCCACATATAAGTTGACCTGTGCAATTCAAACTCGTGTTGTTCAAGGGTCAGCTGTATTTAGTTTCCTCTTCTTTCATCAATCCAACCCATGTTTTATTTTGCAGGTCTGCCCTACACTTAGCCCTGCAGCTTGTTTGGAATTGACATCACAGTTAGTTTTGCACTGCTGTATGGATGGATGGATACATCCCTAATATGGAACAGTGCTCGCTATTGCTGCTTGAAAATACTTGCTTTTTCACTGGAACTCTCTGTTCCTCAAATGGTGTGGGATTAGTCTGGAACTCTTGGATCCATTGTTGCTCCATGTGAAGAGTTGACCTAAAGATGAACCATGTGCAGGAGCTTCCCATGTGCATTTAGAATGGAAAATATATAGATAGTAGATTTATGTTGAATGTTTTAAGAATACATATATTTCACAATGAGACATATACCCATATTCCCTTGATTTATTCTAAAGTGGATCTTACACTTCTAGCATTTGATGTTGAAGTAGAAGGAAAGAAAAAAGTACATATGTGCTGTGACTAAAACCCTCAAAATAGTTTATGTTATGTTAGTACTTGACACCATACTTATGCTTATGTTGAAAAAATATGTGTGTGCCTATCAAATGTGTTTTATTTTTTAACACATTTTCATATATGTCAAAGTAGGATTTTGAACTAATGTTCATTACCAGGAATGAATTCTTGAGTTCAGTTCCACTTTATATCTCGTTCAGAAGATATTCTAATCTTAAATAAAACTGGATTTAGAGCCAGTCATTCTATTAAAATGAAAAGTACAAAATAATTTCTTTTGCTCATGATCCAATGATATTAAACTGGCATCAGTATAATTGACCCTTTTGTACAATTTTAAAACATTTCCTATTGCTGATAGTCAAATATTGCAATAAAATGAGAGGACCTTGTTCAAACATATTATCAAAATTGTGAAGAAAAGTATATTTTGACCTCAATTCAACCAGTTCTGCTAAATCAACCAGATCTCTTTCATATTTAGTAACTTTAATTATTAACTTTGAGAATGTCTAGATATTCCTTATGAATCTGTTTGCAAATAATTCCATTAGTTAATATCTTCAACTCTGTGCTAAGGACTATAAAGACATTTAAAAGCTAGATTTTTAATTGCACCTCAGGTACACTATACAATGTAGACATCTTCTCTAACACTCGGATGTGCTGTGTTGTGGAGACAAAAGAAAAAGATATGTATACCTACAATGAGCATTACAATTAATAAGACATATCACTTTTGACAGTCTGTTGCATACAAGGCACTGCTAAGATATATATCTGGCAACCATCTGTAATGATCACTCATTACTTACAGTTTTGTTTGCAAGATACAATTGATTCAGATTTTTTATTTTTTGGCTGCGTTGGGTCTTTGTTGCTGTGTGCGGGCTTTCTCTACTTGCGGCGAACAGGGGCTACTCTTTGTTGCGGTGCACGGCCTTCTCATAGTGGCTTCTCTTGTTGTGGAGCACGGGCTCTAGGCACACGGGCTTGGTAGTTGTGGCTCGCAGGCTCTAGAGTGCAGGCTCAGTAGTTGTGGCACACAGGCTTAGTTGCTTCGCGGCATGTGGGATCTTCCTGGACCAGGGATCGAACCCGTGTCCCCTGCATTGGCAGGCGGATTCTTAACCACTGCACCACCAAGGAAGTCCCTACAATTGATTCAAGTCCCTACAATTGATTCAAGTCCCTACAATTGATTCAAAGTTTTAAAGGACCAAGTTAAAAACAAAAATTTCTCACAAGATGTATAATTCAAGGACAATTTTACTGGGAAAGATTTGGCATACAAGGGTATTAAGGAAGGCTAAATAATCCATCTCTCATGGTTTTTTTTGTTTGTTTCTTTGACGAAACTCCACAAAATCTTTGCAAAGGTTCAGTGAATCAGGGGTCATTTTCACGGCTCCTAAGACTAGGTCTCACAGCATCAACCTCCTTGCCAAGATTTCCTTGAGATGTTGCTGAATATTCATTCCGTCAAACAAGGACTCCTGATTTCTTTTACCCATGGAAGCCGGGCAATACAGCAAAAAGCTATTCTTCACTGTCACGCACATCACATAGACGAGACTCTGCTGGCAGTTCAAGATAAGTAATATCTGCTGGAAGAGAGTAAAAGATGTAAATCCTTTCTGTGTCTTATGTACTGCAGACTTGTTTAGCACAAGAGTGTCTGGTTGCCGGAGAAGTTGATCTCCTCTAAATGACTTACAAACTTTAAAACCACAATGGTGGTGAGGAAGTAGGGTGGTGAGGGCAGGGGAAGGTGGGAGAAATACAGTTGGTGCAGGAGGGGAGAATAGGAATTCCTTCCGTAGGAATAGTGTAAAGTAGTGAATCTGGCAGCAAATGTAGAATCAGAGGTTATCTGTTCTCTTTGATGCTTCTATCTGGATATATGACCTTGGATAAATCACTGAAGTCTCTAGTTCTTGGTGTCCTCATTTGTAAGGTAGGAATTGTTACCTATGATACCTGCTTCAGAGGGTTGGGTGTTCTAAGGGCACAATAATTTTTTAGATGATGTAGTTCACGCTGCAGCTCTGCTCTGGCCACAATTCCTCTCCAAATGGTGCATTTCTCCTTCTCTAATTTGAGAATATACATAGAGGACAACTCTCAGAGGCACCCCTCTTGCAGTATAAAAAGACACAATATAAGAGAAAAGAGTGGTATTGGCATTGTGAAGATTAGTTTTGTTTATCTCTATCCAGGAATTAGGATCAAGTAACAGCCAGATGGTTAGTGGTGAAATACTCAGACTCTATAATCAGGTACACGTAGATTTGACGTTGAATAAGTTACCTTGTGAAACCTTATTGGAATTTCTCTGGAGGAGAGTGGGATGATAGCATCTACCTCCTAGTGTTACTGTGAGTATTAAATGAGATTATGTTTGGTCCCATGTCTGGCATACAAATGCTCTCAAAGGTCTGCTGTTGCTGATCTTCTGTTGTTTTTGTTGTTATACTTTTCTGTTATTACCAGAACTATCAATTAGCTTCTACTGAGTAAATATGTCTGCGTAGCACTTACCCAGAAGAGCTCTATAAAGTAGCCCATGTGAGAAGCAACTAACAACATGTCGGCATCAATATTTAGGGATTCCTGTCTTTTGATTTGGGGCTCATATTTGAAAATCCTTTTGTTTTTCTCTGTTCATGGTATTCTAATTCATATGGGCTCTCTCTCCCAATAAAGAGTCATGTGAGCATCTCATGTCTTAGTTTCAGCTATTCTGGAAGATAGTTACATGCTACTTTGAAGTGTCTTATTCACCTAGACCTTATAAAATGAAATTTTATGTATGCCATGTAGTCTATTTTTAAGTCAGGCAATCAACCCCAAATATACCCTTAAAATATGGTGATGTATTATGGACAAAGAGATAGAAACATGCCTTTACTTATTTAGTTCAGGCTTCTGCCCATTAGAGGAAACCCCTTTTATCCTCCATGAATGTGGACAATCCCACTCTAAGGTCTCCAGAGTTCAGATCTCATTGCACTGCCTTGGGAGACGAGGGCCTCTAGAATGAGTCTTATCATTTACTTGGTGATTGCACTCTATTCCTCCTTTTTAAAAAATCACTACTGCAGGCAAGACCACCCCCAAGACGGCAAGTGTTGATTCTTAGCACCAAAACATCTCAGATGTTAGATCTTACGGCCTTCCATAGGGCCACAGAAGGGTCCTTAGGGGAATAATGAAAAGAAGGTTGAAAAGTACTGCTGTAAGGCTACTGAGGTCTCCAAAATGACTTACCTGTACTATCCTATCTGAGCATAATATTTGGAAACAACTGGGAAAAAGGCCAATGGTAATCTGTTATGGACTGAATTGTGTCCCTACAAAGTTTGTATGTTGAAGTCCTAACCTTCAGTATGTTAGAATGTGACTATATTTGGAAATAGGGTCTTTAAAGAGCTATTTAAGATTAAATGAGGTCAGAGGTTTGATCCCTAACCCAATATTACTGGTTTCCTTTTAAGAAGAGGACGAGATACCAGTGGTATGTGCCCAGAGAGAAAAGGCCATGTGAGGGCACAAGAGAAGGTGGTCATCTGAAAACCAGGAGAGAGGCCACAGGAGAAATCAGACCTGCTGATGCCTTGATCTTGGATTCATTGCCTCCAGAACTGTGAGAAAATAAACTTCTGTCATTTAAGCCACCCAGTGTGGTATTTTGTTATGGCAACCATATCAAACTAATTCAGAACCAAAATACCAATTTTATATTGTAAAGCTGGTATATTACATTGTCAGAACGTAGGCTTATTAATATTGAGACTCAAAAGTAGTCAGACTTAACCACTTAGTCACAAGACATGATGTAAAATTCCACACTTCCTCAGGTGAGGTCCTGCATGTAGAAATTTTAGGAGGGCACCGAAGAAAAAATAATATGCTGCATGTGATAAAGGCTGAACTAACTTTCAGGAGCTGTGAGGCAAAAGTGACTAGGTTATGTATGGCCCAATTCTTCCAAATGCATCAATCAGATTAATCAACTTCTCCACTCATGGGAAGTGGTCAGTGAGGAGTGGAAAGAGGTCAGAAATGTGAAATTATTGGCATTTCCTCCACATGGAAGGAAACATCTGGACATTGACCATCTCTATCACCAGCCTAGCAACTATCTCAGAGGTAGAGCTCATTAACATTCTCTACATCGATCTAAAATGATTGGGCCCAAGCACTGGGGTATCAGGAGGCATTAGCCAGGTCTTTGATCTGAGAAGTACAAAATCATTGGCGTGGTCACGTGTTAGGTACTTGCTATCCATTTCCCTATAGAATTCTGGGGCCCAAGGCTGATTTATGGATATACCTGAATGATTAGGATAACATGACTCACTGTTGTAAAGGATGAAATTTGGCAAGGTCACTACTTCTTATTTGACTCAATTTTCCTCTCCACGAAAAAGATGTCAACAACTTCTAGGATGTTAGTTAAGGGAAAATGAGATGATGGACTTACATGTGTCTTTCCTGGAAGAAATAACAGAAAGCATATTTTTGAGGAGTAGACAGTAGTATGGAAGGCTACATCATTAATGACTTTGAAGCTGGGCTGGGCCATTTTGAATCCCAACAAAAACAACTGGTCCAGCAGCCACAGGCATTCTAAGTAAGAGTGTCACATATTCTGTGACCTAAGTTTCCATTCTCTCATGACATTGCAATGAGCGGACCAAGGACTTGACCCCCAAGCAGCTCATGATACAGTGATATTTATGCAAAGACATGTGGTTTATGTTGCAGCCATGCCATATCACTTCCAGATGTTTGCAGAACATCACTGGCAGCATCTTTTGAGAGGCTGTTAAAGAAGAACAGGACTGGTATTTTCCCGATTCTACTGTTCCTGTAATTTCTTTTGTGGGGAAGGCAGAATGCCAGCCACGCCAAGGGAGATTGTTGCAATGTACGTGTTACATTTGAACTTCAAATCTCCAGTAATTTTCTCAATTGTGTCTTTAATGAGTTCTTATGAGACCAAGAACAAAAAGGCTGAGATTCTCAAAAGGAAGTTGACCTCTTGAAAAACTATGTTCTTAGCCTCAACCTAGCAGCCTCTTCGTACCATCCCCAATAACTCTTGTCTTAATCTATCCAACCAGCACACTTTTCACTTTAATGAAGTGGGGGAGGGTGGAGGGAGAGGGAGCGTGAACAAGAGAGCCTATGCTAGAATTCTAGCAGACCATTACAGCTCATAGACAGATAATGGTCAAATATGGGTGCTCATAAGGAATTCTGAGAGGGGGAGTGTCTGAGTAGCATCTTCTTTCTGAGTTGCTTTTCATCCCCTCAATTAAGTATAAGCTAACATGCAGTGCTGACTATTGGCCATACTTCCATCTATAGAAATGCCCGCCAGACTGGATAGTCCTGGCTTCCCATTCACCCAACCCCTATTCATCGTGAAACTTCTTTTACAATGGTTATTGGATAAATCACTGGACTTTTCTGGTCTCACTGCCTTCACAGGAGATTTTAATTATTGCTACTACTTTGCTGCCACATATCCTCTGCCTTATGCAACTATTTGCATACTATTTTGGTTTATACAGGTCTCTTCTATCACTTTAGGAAGTTCACAGATGTTTTCTGTAAATGTAAATATATGCATATATTTTCTACTTACAGTGGTCACTGATGAGTATCAAACTTTCTCCCCTACCTCAACATGTAGCGTTGTTAATGTCTTCTTGAATTAGTAGCAGAGAATTAAAATATTATTTGTAAGAAGCAATTGAGATTTTCCCCCATAAACCCTCTCCATCTCAGCAATCGACCCAGGAAAAGAGCCCATCTATATTTTCCTGGCTAAGATAAAATTCTTAGACTTTCCCAACATGTGATTTCTTTAAAATAACTTGAGGAGGGAAAAGATTCATATTCAATACCCTGTATAGTCATTCTGTTTTCTCATTTATATGAGTAACTTAGTCTGTTTTTTTTTTTTTTTTTTTTTGCGGTACGCGGGCCTCTCACTGTTGTGTCCTCTCCCGTTGCGGAGCATAGGCTTCGGATGCACAGGCTCAGCGGCCATGGCTCATGGGCCCAGCCGCTCCACGGCATGTGGGATCTTCCCGGACAGGGGCACGAACCCGTGTCCCCTGCATCTGCAGGCGGACTCTCAACCACTGCACCACCAGGGAAGCCCTGTCTGGTTTTTTTTTTTTTTTTTTTTTTCTGCCTCTTCTTCAGTTAAGTTTCCTTTGCATGTAATAACCTTTTCTCTCCTCTCCACTCCACCAATCCGTACCAAATACACTCTACTCATAGCTGTTCATTTTCAGTGTCCCTTTAAAAGTTTAAATGTCACATTTGCATTTCACTGTGTTTAAAATACAAGAAGCTGAAAATGAAATAAAACCATAGGAGAGGGCCTTTCAGTGAATGGAAAATAGTAATAAATCCAGTGTTCTGACCCCAGTTATGGGTGTTCAACCTTGTAAGGCCCCTTTCATTCATTCTGCTCAAGCTGGATGACACAAGCCCCTTACCAGACTCCACTCTCATCTCCCTCTCTTCCCATCAGAGTGTCCATGTGCCACATGATCAGTGTTGAGACATAGGCTTTCAGTCTGTCTTTGTATTCCCTGAAATGAAACCTTGTAGCAAAACAAAACCTAAATCTTTCTATGACTACACTGGACTTTAAAACTATAGGGATAATAAGGACTTTGGTGGTGGTTTTTGATCCAGGGAGAACCATTTCTACCAGTTTTCAAAAGTAGATACATAGCTGATGGATAGTGCAGCAGCTTTTTTATCCTTTTCATGGAATTAGCAAGATTATCTGTCATTGAAAATAATAAGCCAGCATTCAAAAGACAGCAGGTTGCTCCACACAGGAGATTCTGTAAGGAATGTGTCTCTGGGGCCAGATAAAATGGGGTTCAAATATTGTCTTTATTACTTGTTGGTAGGGTAACTTTGAGACATAGCTTTTCTGAGCCTTAGTTTTCCATCTGTAGAATAGGCACACTAATGTCTGCTTCAAGCTTTGTTGTAAAGATTAAATGATAGGACATATGTAAATTTCCCTTAAACCACATTGGGTAATTGGTAAACATTCAATGTATTATTACTCTTATTATTGTAAGCAGTACTGTTTACTAATATTGGTACGCTAATGCCTTTTGTCTCTGTGGACCTTCTCTCTTGTGAGAGTCACTCAAATGGGTATCTTACTCCTGGAAAACACCAACTTTGCAGGACATGTGTATTCTTAAGTGGACTCTTAGACTCAAAAAAGCTTCAGGGAGTACAGTTAATTCATTACTTCAACAAGTATTGACTGGAGGCCTGGTCTGTGCCTCATATTGTTTTACAAGTTAGGCATTCAGTAATGAACAAGGTGAATGAGTTTTCTAGAGCTTACATTCTAGGGGAGGAAAAGAGAGAAAAATAAACAATGAAATATACAGTCAAACCAGATAATTTTATAGTGTGGTATGTACTCTAAAGAAAGTAAAACAGAAGCATGTGACTGTGGGGGGAGATTAATTTGGACTGTGTGGCCAGGGACAGGAGCAGCCTCACACTAGAGTTGGTTCTGAGTTTATTCCTAAATTCCAAGTAAGATCCAGTCATAGGAAATGCTGGGATGGGAGGAAAGACCATTCTGGATAGACAGGGAAACCTATTAAGCTAAGATTAGAAAGAAGACCAATGAGTCTCAGGGCTACTGACTTGGGCAAAGGGGATAGGGTACTGAGAGGTGAAGAGGAGTAGTGGGCAGAACAATTTTGTAACAAACTTTCTAGGCCACAATAAGGGGTTTGTTTGTATTATATTTGGAGAAGTAGAGAAAGCGTGCCCTCAAAAGACTGGTGAGTTGACTCTAGCTAATGTCCAATTGTGACATAATAATGGCTTGGTCCAGATTATGTCCAGTAGTACAGATGGGGAGTAGTGGATAGATCAGAATAAATTTTGGAACTAGAGTTGATAGGCTTTATTTCATGGATGTGAGGGATGAGGAAAAGAGAAGAATAATTTATTCCTACATTATTTCTAGTCATAGCACTAAATGAGACAGTTGTGAAATCTTCAGAAGAATAATAAATCTCAGGAATTATAAAAGTACATCTGGATATGGAATCAGAACATTGGGAGTTTGAATACCAACTATTTGACTTACTATGTGGCCAGAGGCAAATAATGTAATGTCTCAACTTCCATCTTCTATAAAATGAGGATAATAAATCTATATTTATGTACCTGAAAAAGGTGTTTTGAGAGCCAAATAAAACAAAATCACTATAATTTTATGGTAATATTTTATCAAGTGTTTAATATATGCAGTGCCTTGTGCTGAATGCTTTCATTTTACTCCTTAAACATGAGGTCAAAGGCATTTGTTGGTAGTCCCATTTTACAAGTGATGAAATTTGGGCACAGAGAGATTAAAAATGTACATGTGGCCGAAAAGCTAGATCACAGGTTTAGTTCCCATGCATTGTAGAATCTAGAGTCTGTGCCATTAACTATTACCTGAAATGTCTCTTAGTAAGTCCCAAAAAGGTTACTGAAATTTATAGTTGCAAATCATCTATAATATTGTTAATAGGAATGATAAAAAGAAAAAAAAGTAATAGGAATAATTTAAAAAATAAGAAGATAAACTGTGTATGAGTAAAAGTTTAACTTCTCCTGAAACATGGTTACTTTGTGTTGGGAAAGCAAACTGGAATGAAATTATGTGATAAGTTATCTTAATCCTTTAAATAAAAAAAAAAGAGTCTGACAGCAGTGACAGTATCTGATAGTGCTGTCTCTTACAGCACCTAGCATCTAGTAATAGGTCCCTAAGTAGGTGTTTAATAAACTCCTACAGAATACGTAAATAGACCTTTTGGGCAATAGTCTGTATATTTCCACAGTATAAATTTCTGAAGAGCAAACCCTTGCCTTTTTTTTCTCTTGTCTTATTTTGCCTTCCCTCACAGTGTTTAGAATAGTAGAGGTTCATTAAATTTATTATTTAACAAATAAGCTCTTGCTGCTAGGCACTAATGAGAAGGAGCATGAACGCAGATGGTACAAAAGTGCCAGTAAGTCAATGACTGTTTTTGTCACTGTCCTGAAGCAAAGCAATCATCACATTGTTGGAGACTGGGGTCCAAATCTGATCTAAGAAAAAGGGTTTATTCTCTTGTTTATCTTGTTAGTTTATTTCATTTCCTAATTGGTTAAGATTTGTTTAATAACTTAAGATCCCAGGGCACATAGAACCTTGAAGATTTCACCATTTACATAATGCATTCTATGTATAGCCTTATTCAGTGTTCTATCATGTTGCTGAGCTTTGAAATGTTATATACCCCAGAGATATCAGGATATTACATTGAACAGTTAGAGAATAAAGTTGACCCACTACCCTCCCTGCCCTCAATCCAGAGGAAGTCCTATTTTCCTGGTATGTGACCTCTTTACATATTTTTTCTCTGCATTAATAGTTCTCACTGTTTCTTTCTTTCTCATTTATTTATTTATTTACTCATTTGCACCTAACATGTGTATCCCTTCTATGCTCTATATATCCCAGGAGTGTAGAACTATGTGTGCTAAACCAGAAATCACTCTTGCCTAGAAAAGCATCTGAGGTAACATATGCTTGCTAAATAAATGAGAGATACATATGCCTCTGGGACTTTACACACCTTTTTCTACCAGAAGAGTCAGATTCTTAAGCAACAATAATGAGAAGTTGTATTTAAGTTGATGTATTAGGGGATGTATCAGCCATCTATTGGATAACAACAAGTTACCCCCAAACTCAGTGGTTTATGGCAATGACAGTAATGTTGCCATCTGTCCCAGTTTTAGGAATTTGGGAAAGGTTAGGCTGGTAGTTCCAACTGGGGGTCACTTATGTGCAGTGAGATGGGGGCTGGTTGGTCATGTTATCTCTGTCTTTCTCATGTATTCTCCATGTAATATCTCAGCATGAGCTAGTTTGGGCTTCTTCACAGTATAGTGGCCTCAGAGCAGTCAGATTTATTCCATGGTGGCTCACTTCTCTTGTCTGAGTCTTCTAGAATTCAGGCAGAAGCTGCATCACCTTTGTGAGCTACACTTGAAAGTCACTTAATGTCATGTCTGCCATATTCATCTAGATGACTATTTACTAAGGTCAGCTAGAATCAAAGGGAAGGGTTATAGGCTCGGCTTTTGATGGGAAGAGTGTCAAAGTATTTTGTAGACATGTTTTAAAGTTACCACAGTGGGTTATATAAAGTATAAATTTTTCTTTGGGAGGTTTTTCTGAAATCCCCATAACTGTCTTCTTCCCTTTTGTATTTCCCCATTTAACTCTTTATCAGGAGACAGCAGTATGTGTAGTGATGAGGCAAACATACTTCATCAAACAAAATGTATCTATTTTTTGTAGTAGGAGAGAGGTCAATTTTTATGGGCTTCTCCATGAAGAGGAGAGGGAATTTGGAAACATGCCTGATGTCTTACCTTGTTTCCACTTCTTTTCCCCACAACCCTTAGGCTGGAGACTCCAACAGGCTGGGTTATTTCAGAGGAGACACAAACGAGCAGAGTTGTATGAGCTGGTTGGTAGAAGGGGAAAGCTTCTCTGGGAGTCCCAATGTGAGTTGGAGAAGACAGATGTGTTAGCAGCTGTTCAGCTGGATAATGAGTCAGCTCACAATGCATGTGGATAATCTATAATACAGCTAATCCATTCACAGATAATCAAGAATTGACCATATGCCACAACTGGACTATGTGTGAAGGCAACACATGAGGAAGGAGGAAAAACAGGAATTTGACTGTTATCTTAAAAAAAAAAAACACTCCTAATATTATATGGATAATAATAGTGGGCCATTCACATAAGTAACATTTGTGTTTATCAAAGCATTATCAGATCTTCCTTTAATTTGCTTTCTTATGAAATAGAGAGGCCACTCCACTTTTCTTGATGGAGTGCTTTAAAAGGATGGGAAGGAAAAAGAGAGAGGAGACTAATATTTACCGCTCGCTAACTCTGTGTTAGGCACTAAGACCTGCCCAAAACTATAAAAATAATTGGTGACATGATAGATAGAATGTTGCCTTTTTAGCTAGCAGTCCAATCAATTCTCATTGGAGTGCAATATTAATTATGTATCGCAAATCCAATAAAAAATGCCTTTTAGCTGTAAATATTTTTCACTCTATGCATTTGTGAATCAGAAAAATATATACTGACCTCATAGAGTCACTGTCTTCACTTTGCCTCGGAATTGAGGTTTATTTTGTGGTTATCTCACAGCATATTTGCATATTAAACTTATAATTTCCTTGGTCATCAAGCCTACTTACGAAAAATTCAGATTCTCAGAACCTCCTCCCTAAAGATTCTGATTCAATTAGTTGAGAGAGGACCAGAGATCTTGATGTTTAAACAAACACTTTCAGTCTGAGGCTCTGAGAAACATTTTGGGAAACACTATTCTAGACCATCGTTCTCAACCTGGGGTGATTTTGCCACTATGGGGACATTTGTCGATGTCTGGAGATAGTTTTGGTCATCACACCTGGGGAACAGGTGCAACTGGTATCTAGTGGATAGAGGCCAGGGATGATGGTAAACACCCTGCTATGAATAGGGCAGCTTCCCACAACAAATCTGGCCCCAAGTGTCAGCAATGCTGTAGTTGAGAAACCCTGTTTTAGAGGAACTGTAAAAGCCAGTCACGTGACCACACAAAGGTTTAATTACTACTCCATGATATCTGTCCATATATATATATCTATGTCTGTGATTATTAGTATGTCCATATCTATATCCATATCTATCCATATCTATGTCTATATCTATGTCTATGACATGTCCATGTCTATCTATATCTCTATCTGTATCTATATCCATATCCATATCTATATCTATATTTATGTCTATGTCCATGCCTATCTATGTCCATGTCTATATCTATGTCTTTGTCTATGTATATGTATGTCCATGTCCATATCTATCTATATCTCTCTATATATCTGTAAGATTTTATAATATTAAAGATAATTTGCATCTATAAGCTTCAGTAACATTTATAAGACTTACTAAGAGTCATTTTAGGTAATGGTTCATGGCATAGACTCTGTATTCAAGAGTGCATGAAAACTCTGTATATACAGGCACACCGCAGAGATACTTCAGGGTCCTTTCTAGACCACCATAACCAAGTGACTATCACAATAAAATAAATGACATGAATTTTTTTGGTATCCCAGTGCACATAACAGTTACGTTTATGCTATACAGTAGTCCGTTAAGCATGAAATAGCATTATTTCTAAAACACAATGTACATATCAATTAAAAATACTTTATTGCTAAAAAATCCTAACAATCATCTGAGCCTTCACAATCACTGATCAGAGATCACCGTAACAAATGTAATAATAATGAAAAAGGTTGAAATATTTCAAGAATTACTAAAATGTGATGCAAAGACACAAAGTGAGCAAATGTTGTTGGAAATAAGGCACCTATAGACTTGCTTGACACAGTTTGCCACAAACCTTCAATTTGTAAAATATGCAGGGGACAGATAAATTAGCAGTTTGGGATTAACATATACACACTACTGTATATAGAATAGATAAACAACAAGGGCCTACTGTATAGCACAAGGAACTATACTCAGTATCTTATAATAACCTATAATGGAAACAAATCTGAAAAACTGAATCCCTTTGCTATACATTGAAATTAACACAGTATTGTAAATTAACTATACTTCAATTTAAAAAACATGCAAAAGCTTTAGACAAAATTCAACACACATTCATGTAAAAACCCTCCAGAAAGTAGGCATAGAGGGAACTTACCTCAACATAATAAAGGTCATATATGACAAACCCACAGCCAACATCATTTTCAACGGTGAAAAACTGAAACCATTTCCTCTAAGATCAGGAACAACATAAGGTTGTCCACTCTCACCACTGTTATTCAACATAGTTTTGAAAGTTTTAACCACAGCAATTGGAGAAGAAAAAGAAATAAAAGGAATCCAAATCAGAAGAGAAGAAGTAAAGCTGTCACTGTTTGCAGATGACATGATACTATACACAGGGAATCCTAAAGATGCTACCAGAAAACTACTAGAGCTAATCAATGAATTTGGTAAAGTAGCAGGATACAAAATTAATGCACAGAAATCTCTTGCATTCCTATACACTAATGATGAAAAATCGGAAGGAGAAGTTAAGGAAACACTCCCATTTACCATTGCAACAAAAAGACTAAAATACCTAGGAATAAACCTACCTAAGGAGACAAAAGACGTGTATGCAAAAATACCTATAAGACACTGATGAAAGAAATTAAAGATGATACAGGGGTGTCCCTGGTGGTGCAGTTGTTGAGAGTCTGCCTGCCGATGCAGGGGACACGGGTTCATGCCCCAGTCCGGGAAGATCCCACATGCCATGGAGCAGCTAGGCCCGTGAGCCATGGCCTCTGAGCCTGCGCGTCCGGAGCCTGTGCTCCGCAATGGGAGAGGCCACAACAGTGAGAGGCCCGCATACCGCAAAAAAAAAAAAAAAAAAAAAAAGATGATACAAATAGATGGAGAGATATACCATGTGCTTGGATTGGAAGAATCAACATTGTGAAAATGACTCTGCTACCCAAAGCAATCTAGAGATTCAATGCAATCCCTATCAAACTACCACTGACATTTTTCACAGAACTAGAACAAAAAAATTTCACAATGTGTATGGAAACACAAAAGACCCCAAATAGCCAAAGCAATGTTGAGAAAGAAAAACGGAGCTGGAGGAATCAGGCTCCCTGACTTCAGACTGTATTACAGAGCTACAGTAATCAAGACAGTATGGTACTGGCACAAAAACAGAAATATAGGTCAATGGAACAAGATAGAAAGCCCAGAGATAAACCCACACACATATGGTCAGTTTATCTTTGATAATGGAGGAAAGAACATACAATGGAGAAAAGACAGCCTCTTCCGGAAGTGGTGCTGGGAAAACTGGACAGTTACATGTAAAAGAATGAAATTAGAACACTGCCTAACACCATACACAAAAATAAACTCAAAATGGATTAAAGACCTAAATGTAAGGCCGACACTATAAAACTCTTAGAGGAAAATATAGGCAGAATACTCTATGATATAAATAACAATAAGATCCTTTTTGACCCACCTCCTAGAGAAATGGAAATAAAAACAAAATAAACAAATGGGACCTAATGGAACTTAAAAGCTTTTGCACAGCAAAGGAAACATAAACAAGATGAAAAGACAACCCTCAGAATGGGAGTAAATATTTGCAAATGAAGCAACTGACAAAGGATTAATCTCCAAAATTTACAAGCAGCTCATGCAGCTCAATATCAAACAGACAAACAACCCAATCCAAAAATGGGCAGAAGATCTAAATAGTCCTTTCTCCAAAGAAGATATACAGATTGTCAACAAACACATGAAAACATACTCAACATCACTACCAAGCCAAAAATGGGCAGAAGACCTAAATAGTCCTTTCTCTAAAGAAGATATACAGATTGTCAACAAACACATGAAAACATACTCAACATCACTAATCATTAGAGAAATGGAAATCAAAATTACAATGAGGTATCACCTAATACCAGTCAGAATGGCCATCATCAAAAAATCTACAAACAGTAAATGCTGGAGAGGGTGTGGAGAAAAGGGAATCCTCTTGCACTGTTGGTGGGAATGTAAATTGATACAGCCACTATGGAGGACTGTATGACGGTCCTTAAAAAACTAAAAATAGAGCCACCATACGACCCAGAAATCTCACTACTGGGCATATACCCTGAGAAGCCATAATTCAAAAAGAGTCATGTACCACAATGTTCATTGCAGCAGTATTTACAATAGCCAGAACATGGAAGCAGCCTAAATGTCCATCGACAGATGACTGGATAAAGATGTGGCACATATATACAATAGAATATTACTCAGCCATGAAAAGAAATGAAACAGTTATTTGTAATGAGGTGGATGAACCTAGAGACTGTCATACAGAGTGAAGTAAGTCAGAAAGAGAAATATAAATACCGTATGCTAACACATATATATGGAATCTAAAAAAAAAAAAAAATCGTTCTGAAGAACCTGGGGCAGGACAGGACTAAAGACACAGTTATAGAGAAGGGACTAGAGGACACGGGGAGGGAGAAGCATAAGCTGGGACGAAGTGAGAGAGTGGCATGGACTTATATACAGTACCAAATGTAAAATAGATAGCTAGTGGGAAGCAGATGCATAGCACAGGGAGATCAGCTCGGTGCTTTGTGACCACCTGGAGTGGTGGGATAGGGAGGGTGGGAGGGAGATGCAAGAGGGACGAGATATGGGGATATATGTATATGTATAGCTGATTCGCTTTGTTATAAAGCAAAAACTAACACACCATTATAAAGCAATTATACTCCAATAAAGATGTTAAAAAATAAATAGATAAATAAAAATAAAAAAACATGCAGTATCTGCGAAATGAAATGAAACAAAGCACAAGAAAATGAGGTGTACCTATATGTGGGAGTGTGTATATGTAATGTTTTTTCCATACTAAGTAATGTGTGCTTAACTTCCTTTCCTCAGTGAAAGTCTGATGATATCTTAAGATTTTTAGTTGCATCTAAAAATGCCTTATTTTGTTGGAGAATTTCAACCACAGCACGGAAAGTTAAAGATATTTCTTATGTTAGAGGTTTTGAATTCCCTGAATAAGATTGGACAACCCATCTCAAATTCCATTCCTCAATCCAGAGACACAAATTGAATACTAAACTCATAAAACGGAGAAGTTGTAAAGTGTGTCTTTAATATGTTAAAGAAACAATCATGTATTTGGAAAAAACAATCTTAAATGTACCCATATGTATGTGACTGATTAGTGCCTTTTTATGTTCTGCTACCTGGGGCTGTACCCTAATATACATAAACTATTCTGAATTTTCCTCATTCTTTCTCATTTGTAGTAGAAAGGTAGAGACTAGCAAGAAGGAAGAACAGGAGATTGTGAAAAATGGGACTTGCTATGAAGTCAATGAGAATATTTATTATTTATAAGAGGGAGATGAAGAGGAGGTGCATTATCTCAGGGCTGATTTTTTTCAACTATTACCTATCCTTGCCACCCAGGCTTATTTCTCTTTTCTGGAATACTCACATTCCTTGTATCCACTGGATATCTCCTTTGGATATCTCTCAATAAACAATGGCATTCACCTTCCCCCAACACATGCACCTTATACTTACTTTTTCCAAGCATCAGGCTGATATACATACTTTCCTATTACAAATTATAGATATTCTAGTTATTCTAGCGTTCAAACCCTGTAAGGTTCATACAGATGAATAATTCTTGGGTCACTTCTGAAGTTTATCTTAATAATCCATTTACCCATTCATTCTATACTTATTTATCAAGTGACCAGTATGTGTAGACTTTCTGCTAGATGCTTTCAGTTAAGAATGAGTAACAGTAAAGTTCTGACCTTCCTTGGGCTTATTAGTGAGCAAGGAAGGCAATAGACAAATTTTTAAAAATGCTTATATTTTATGAAGGAAAATGTGGCAAGATAATGGGAGAGATGGAAAGAGGTGGCTATTCTGTATAAAACAGTCAAAGGCGGCCCCAACTCAGAAGGTTATTTTTCTGTGGAGAACTAATGTGTCATGATTCTTGATTCTTCTTCTCTTTACTCTTCTAGTGTGACTCTATTTTCATGTTCCACAAGTACCTTAATGACAAATACAGAAGAAATTCCAGAGCCAAGCCTTTAGAACTTCCATAAGAATTTCAGATTACTCAAGAGAAGACGGCCAGTTTAGGGCAGGTGAAACCCTAATGCCACCTTCTAATAAGAATGCACCTGTATCTGTCTACTTACCTTACAGAGACCAGGCTCTGACTATACTATTCTTTCTTCTATTCTGTCTGAATAAGCAAATAAGTTCATTTGCCTTATATTAGTATCCAGATTATCATGATATCATAATGTAGTGGGATGAGAATTTATAGTAAAAAAGCAAAAACAACTGACGTGAAATCTTGACCATGTCACTATGTAATTTTCGACATGTTACTTACTCTTCCTGAATCCCATATCATTCATTTATCAAATGAAGATAATATTGATGGTGCCCATTCACATCTCTAGTCTCAAGCATCATTTCATATACAGTTGAGTTACCTTCTGTTAAAACTTGCTGTCTTTGCTTTCTATGATGTTGCTCATCCATGGATTTCCTTCCACCCTTCTGCCTGCAAGTTATCAGTCTTCTTTGTTATAAATATTACTTATAAGCTGTTCCTTTTCAAAATTTCACCTCCAGTATGGGTCCCTCATGTCAGCTGCAGACCCATGTGTGACTATATTTGTGTTGGTGTGTAAATATAAAAATGTCTAGTTGGTATCTGCCCTTGGATTTCATACAGTAATGCCAAGCTTAACATATTCAAAGCAGAACATTTAATCCTTACCCCAAATTTGATTTCCTCAAAGCTGTCATCTTTAGTAAAGTGTTCACATATGAGCCAAGTCTTTCTAGGCACTTTAGATCCCCCAGCTAGTCTTTAAACTCCCAAAGCACAAGTTGCCATCATCTGGACTGTGGCAGTAATCTTATCTTCATTGTCATTTTTGCTCCCTTTCAGTCCCGTATTGCATACAGAAAATGGAACCATCTTAAAATAAAAACAACATCAGTGAATGCCGTGCCATTGGTTTCAGAACAAAATTCAGGATCTTTCACATGACCTCATTAACCCACATTATCTGGTTTACATTATCTACATTCCCATTTCCTGCTTCTCTTCTTGCTGCCCTTCATTCTTCCAGTGGGCCATCTCACAGGCATTTCACGCCTATTTTCTCTGCCTGGAATATTTTTCTCCTTCCTGTTCATTGTGACACAGCTCATTCTTCTTCAGATTAAATCCTTCTTCCCCAGGGAGGCTTTCTCCTCTACCCTTCTCTAGTTCCTGTTGAGGTTGGGTTCTCATTATAAAACTCTTTTTATTTCTTTCATATAGCTTAACATAGATATAAATATTTCATGATATATGTGATTTTCTGATTAATGTATATTTCTCCCATGAGAATACATGATTGCTAAAGAGAGAGACAGTCTGTTCACTGCTCTATTGCACACTAAACACACTGTCTGGCGTATTACATGGTTCAATAAATATTTTTGATAGAATGAATGCATAATAAGTCATCATGAAATCTAACCATCTCTTATTTTCAGCAACCATGATATCATATATAAAACAAAAATTTTATTTAAAATAGTCTGTTTTTAAAGTAGCTTCACTACATTGCAATGATTTCAAATCATCCTCAGTCTTAGAAATAATTGGTCATATAATTTATTGCTTCTTTCATTCATAAAGCTTATTTTGTGATAAACTTAGTCCTACTAAGTCTCAAGCATTGTATTAGGCCCAAAAGAAATAAGCATTGAAGAACACTGCTATTTCCTTTGCTTTGAAGTCTATTAAATTTGTTTGTGGTATTAATATTTATCAATCAAAGACATCAACTAAAATATCCAGTCATAATAAGAAAAGAAGAGATGTTTACAAAAAAGATTGTTCTAGAGGAAATAAAAAGAGTTTATTGTGCAATATTTTTAAATATACAAGGGAAATCTGAGACTTGGAAAAATTGTAGCGCAGAGAGAGAGAGAGACTGTTATTTTAATTAAAGTGATTCATTTGAGGACAAAGGGACAAATTCTAGGGAAGACAGAGCCCCAGATTTCCACTCATGCTGTCAGTGGTGGATTACACCTCAAAATGAGAAGGGGCAATTCATAGTCTCAGCTAAAAGCAAATAACTTTAATTAAGCCTGGCTCATGGGTCTAAGCTTAGGAGACCTTTTTAATAAGAGAGATCACATGAATGAGGAAAATTTTATTCACAACCTCACCAGTCTACTTTTCCCCTCTTTTTGAACTGCCTTTGACAGTTTCTTCAACATATTTGAGGATGAGAGTAGATGAAAGAAAAGCAGTTCTGACCTTTGGCTTGAAACTTATGAAATGAGAATTGGTGGTGGTACTATGGTAAGCAGTATGCAAGATTCAGAATAAGGCAATTTAAAAGTCATATGGTATATAATGCTTCTCAATGGGAGAATAATTTTCTAGCCTCCTTTCACATAACGTATCAACTCAACAAATAGTTTTGAGTGTTTATTGTGTACCCGATGCTGTCCTATATTCTGCAGTTGGAACAAAATACAAAACAGGATAAATAATTATGTAGTAGATATTATAATGGATAGAATGGCAAAAAAATTTTTAAAATGCCTATATATAATAGTATATTATATTAGAATGTATAGTATATCAGATGTTTTAAAATAAATACAAAGTAAAAACAAATATTTAAAATAATAGGTGAAGGGGAAAATCATGCTGGGTGTGAGTGGATGTTTGAGAGGGGACCACCTGTACTAAATAAAGCACTTCTAGTGAGCCGAACCTCTGGACTTTTTGTGGCAGTTAGAAATCCCTAAATGCTACAAGTTCCTTTTTTTAAAATTAGCTTCATTCTTGGATTGGTCTGTTAGGCTCTCTCTCTGCTCATATTTTTATAAGACATATAATTCTAAGAGGTTTAATGTGGGCTAGAGACAGAGTCTGTTGTTACATCTGGACGGAGTAACGCAAATATGATCAATGTTTGTTTGTTGGAAACATTATTTTCAATAATTAAGCTGAGAAACAACCGAACCAAGAAGAAAGTCATTCAGAATATATTGGGTCTTTAAATGTATATACTGAGCTATAATGTTCTCTAAATTATTAAAATTCAGAGGCACGTACCTACCTAGCAATGTTATATTTTTATTACTCAAGGTGTTTGTGCATGTGATCCAGAGACACATATGCAGGTTCACTAGAGTTCCAAGGAAACACACACACACACATACACACACCCTCTGCTATAGACTGGATATTTGTGTCCCCCCAAATTCATATGTTGAAACCTAATTCCCAATGCAATGGTATGTAAAGAAAGAGGATTTCTGGGAGGTGATTAGGACATGAGGGTGGAGCCCTCATGAATGGGATTAGTACCCTTATGAAAGAAGCCCCAGAGAGCTTCCTTGCCCACTCTGCCATGTGAGGTTACAGCGAGAAAGTGCCCATCTATAAACCTGAAAGTGGACCTCCACCTGACGCCAATTCTGCCAGCAGCTTGATCTTGGACTTCCCAGGTTCCAGAACTGTGAGAAATGAATCTTTGTTGCTCATAAAATAAACAGACTTAGACACCCCCTTATTATTTTTTTTTCATTTTTTTAAATTGGAGTATAATTACTTTACAATGTTGTGTTAGTTTCTGCTGTACAGTGAAGTGAATCAGCTATATGTATATCTATATCCCCTCCCTCTTGGACCTCCCTTCCACCCCCATCCCCCATCCCATCCATCTAGGTCATCACAGAACACTGAGCTGAGCTTCCTGTGCTTTATAACATGTTCCCACTAGCTATCTATTTTACACATGGTAGTGTACATAGGTCAATCCTACATGATTGTATACAGTGGAAAAGCACTGGACTTGGAGAATCTGGGTTCAAATCCTGAACCTGCTATAGATGAGCTAGTAGCTTTTACAAGCATGGTTTTCTCTTCTGTCAAATGGAAATATTGATATGTACCTCACATATTTGTGAAAGGACTAAATTACTTTAAAACTTTCTCCCAAACATTAGGCAATGAAATAAATGTAAGTGTAATTGCAGTGTTGCTGATGAATGAAGTTTTAAAAATATCATGGCCAGTTACGTATAAAGTGTTAGGAATTATATCCCTAACTTGACGAGTGGAAGACAATACAGTATCAGGAACAGAAAATATCTGGTTAAACTGTATGCTATGGTACATCTTTTTAATTGAAAAACACAATTGATTTGTTTTCTATTTTGGTAATCATCACCTATGTCAACAATTGATAAAGCATAAATTAAAATTTTCATGTGTCAACATTAAACCTATAAAATCTTGTTAACAGCTGCCATAGTTGTCTCAAAATGTTAGCCTGCTGGATAAATATGTACTTAAGGAGACAGGAGCGCATGGCCTTCCCAGAGCCATGCTTCTAAATGTTACAGCAGTTCTAACATACTTTCAATTAAATACAAATTAAAGCTCAGGAAATGTCACAAAAGGGTAACCTAATATTTGATCATTAATGTGCTTATGCAAAGGGATATTTACAGCTGTGCATTCAGAAGTGATCAACTAGCCTTTCCAAGTTCCATGAAACCAACGTTTAAAAAAATGTTTAGATAAAATTTAGAGCAGAGTTTCTTGGTAGTCTGAGCCCTGTAGACTGATTTTGATCATAATGAAATATTGAGAAGTGTTTGTGTTGCAGTTTTCTTTTATAGATCAACAACCAAACATCTCATGATTAGAGTTAAGTTATTGTCCAAGATCACAAAAGATCATCTTGTCCAAGATCATCTTGCCCAAGTCATAAAAGACATTAAATGGAGAATTCATTAATATCTTCCAAATAGATTTATCTGAACCACCTGTGTGACCAGATACTGTAAATACAGAGTATTAGAATCACCATTAGACTCTAAATGTTAAAAACTCTCTCTTCCACTTAAAACATAACAGACCAGTCCGTTTTCCTTCCTCTGGTGATTTAAGTGCATTTGGAAGAATAGTGAACAAAGTGGTCATCCTCATTTATGTTATAAACCAGTGTGTCCTTATAGATGCTATTCTGCTATTGAGCAACATTCCCTGCTTACAGTTTAATACCCCAAATCCCTTTTGCCTTTTCTCATAGCTCTTATTTGCCAACACTTTAACTATTGTGAATAAGAAACTTGCCACATTTGCCACTTCCAGTGCATCCATTTCCATAGAGCACAGTGTCATCTCCAGGTCTAAAACAAACCTTTTTTTGGAGTCTGTAAGAAAGAAAAAGTGGTATTACCTAGATCTGTAAACATAAAGTTTATTTATAAGTTGGTATTATTTCTTAGAGATCAGGTTGACAGTCAAAAAATGGTATAAGGACCCATCTATTGACTTAAGATATGGGACTATCTCTGGTTTAGTCTTAACTAATGCTTTAGAAAAAAAATATATATATATATATATATATTTAATTTTCTGATTCAGAATCAGAGATAATTTCTTACAAAAATCAGATTTTCTAATACTTAAAATCATAGATGAATTTTTCACCTCTTCTTAACTTTAGGTACTTTTTAAAAGATGAAGAGCCTGTGGGAGTCCCAATTAGAGTCAATTATAGTTTGATTGACTTACTTTGCCATTTAAACACCTAGAAGAATAACACCTAGAAGAGGTTATTCCTTCATAAAGAAAAAAATTTCCTGTCCCATGTCTACCAGATTTAGGGTTTTATTCTATGCATGGAAAATAGCCATGGTGCTTAACTGGACATAACAATTAAACTGTATAATATACCACTGAATCTAGACATGAGAAAATCTGAATGAAAGTTGAGAGAGATAAAGAGGAAAGAAGGGGGGAGAAGGGAGGGTGAACACCTGGAATAAAGAAAATGACAATTTAATAAAAATATCTATGCCTAATATGTAGCCAGAATACTTACTCTCTCAGTGTAGTTCTTTATTTTCCCCACATTTTATTGCAGTGTCTTTATAGGATAGTCTGATTATCTGATATGCTTGTTCTGTTCATTTTCATAGTTTTCTTTGCTATTTTTGAGTCTTTACTTATCACATAACTTAAGATAAATTTATCCAATTCTCTTTTACCATCTTGATCTTGTTGGAATTTCAATAGGAACTGCATTAAATTCATTTACTTATTTTGGGAGAATTTATATTTTTATCATATTAAGTCTTTCAAGAAGCCTTTCCATTTGTTACATAGCTTTTTTCATATAGGTCTGATGCCTTTCTTCTATTGAGTATATTCCTACATATGTTAACATTTTGCTATTGGGAATAGATTTTTAAACTTCAATTCTTCATTTGTTTTGTTTGAGGAAAGAAGAATCTACTGATTATTGTATACTTGTAATCTATTGTTTTACCACATTTCCTTATTAAGCTCTAGTTATACATATAAGAATAATCATCACCAAATAGGGATACTTTGACATCTTCTAATGCATAGAAGATTATACAATTATTTCATTTTACTATTGCAATTGCTGACACTTTCAGAGTAGTGTTAAATACTTAGGGTGATATAGAGTATCCCTGTTTCTGGTTTGAATTGATATGGGTTTTTGTGTTTCACTATTTAGAATAATGGTAATCATCCATTCGGTAATCCATTCAGTAATTTTTTAAAATGGTTGCTAAGGGCTTCCCTGGTGGTGCAGTGGTTGAGAGTCCGCCTGCCGATGCAGGGGACACAGGTTTGTGCCCCGGTCTGGGAGGATCCCACATGCCATGGAGCGGCTGGGCCCGTGAGCCATGGCCGCTGAGGCTGCACATCCGGAGCCTGTGCTCCGCCACGGGAGAGGCCACAACAGTGAGAGGCCCGCGTACTGGAAAAAAAAAAAAAAAAAAAGGTTACTAAGTTTTTCCAGTTTTATTGAGATATACATGACATATAGCATTGTATTAGTCCAAGATGTACAACATAATGATTTGATATGTGTGTATACCACACAATGATTTCCACAAGTTTAGTTCACATCAATCATCTCATCTGATTACAAATTTTTTTGTATGATGAGAAATGTTAAGATCTACTCCCTTAACAACTTGCAAATGTGTAATACAATATTGTTAACTGTAGTCACCATGCTGTACATTATATGTAGTTCTTAAAGATTATTTCTACATTGCAGTGGGATCATCAGGTTTTTTACCTTTCTCAAAAAGGCCATTCTATGGATTTTTCCTCTTTATGTTATTTTGATTTTACATCTTTATGTTATTTGTTTTTCTCATTTTAAAATATATACATGCTGAATGCAGGAACATGAATTAAGACACAGGCGTTTTTTCACAAGAGACTGAAAAAAAATGATGGAGAAGGTAGAAAGCAAGAACCATTTTAGGAATCAGAAGAGAAAGAAATCATAGATGACATAAACAGATGGAGAAATATACCATGTTCTTGGATTGGAAGAATCAATATTGTGCAAATGACTATACTACCCAGAGCAATCTACAGATTCAGTACAATCCCTATCAAACTCGCAGTGGCATTCTTCACAGAATTAGAACAAAAAATTTTACAATTTGTATGGAAACACAGAAGACCCCAAATAGCCAAAGCAATCTTGAGAAAGGAAAATGGAGCTGGAGGAATCAGGCTCCCTGACTTTAAACTATACTACAAAGCTACAGTAATCAAGACAGTATGGTACTGGCATAAAAACAGAAATATCGATCAATGGAAAAGGATAGAAAGCCCAGAGATAAACCACGCACATATAGTCACCTAATTTACAACAAAGGAGGCAAGAACATACAATGGAGAAAAGACAGCTTCTTCAATAAGTGGTGCTAGGAAAACTGGACAGCTTCATGTAAAAGAATGAAATTAGAACATAGCCTAACACCATACACAAAAAAAAAACTCCAAATGGGTTAAAGACCTAAATGTAAGACCAGACACTATAAAACTCTTAGAGGAAAACATAGGAAGAACACTCTTTGAATTAAATCACAGCAAGATCTTTTTTGACCCACCTCCTAGAGTAATGAATATAAAAACAAAAATAAACAAATGGGACCTAATGAAACTTAAAAGCTTTTGCACAGCAAAAAAAACCATAAACAAGACGAAAAGACAACCCTCAGAAGGGGGGAAAATATTTGCAGTCGAAGCAACTGAAAAAGGATTAATCTCCAAAATATACAAGCAGCTCATGTAGCTCAATATCAAAAAAACAAACAACCCAATCAAAAAATGGGCGGAAGACCTAAATAGACATTTTGCCAAAGAAGACATACAGATGGCCAAGAGGCACATGAAAAGATGCTCAACATCACTAATTATTAGAGAAATGCAAATTAAAACTACAATGAGGTATCACCTCATACTAGTCAGAATGACCATTATCAAAAAATCTAGAAACAATAAATGCTGGAAAGGGTGTGGTGAAAAGGGAACCCTCCTGCTCTGTTGGTGGGAATGTAAATTGATACAGCCACTATGGAGAACAGTATGAAGGTTTCTTAAAAAACTAAATTAGAACTACCATATGACCCAGCAATCCCACTGCTGGGTATACACACTAAGAAAACCATAATTCAAAAAGAGTCATGTACCACAATGTTCATTGCAGCACTATTTACAATAGCCAAGACATGGAAGCAACCTAAATGTCCATCAACAGATGAATGGATAGAGAAGATGTGGCACATATATACAATGGAATATTACTCAGCCATAAAAAGAAACAAAACTGAGTTATTTATAGTGAGGTGGATGGACCTAGAGTCTGTCATACAGAGTGAAGTAAATTTATCTTAAGTCAGAAAGAGAAGAACAAATACCATATGCTAACGCATATATATGGAATCTAAAAAAGATGGTACTGATGAACCTAGTGGCAGGGCAGGAATAAAGATGCAGACGTAGAGAACAGACTAAAGGACACAGTGGTGTGGGGGAAGGGGAAGCTGGGGAGAAGTGAGAGTAGCATTGACATATATACAGTACCAAATGTAAAATAGATAGCTAGTGGGAAGCAGCTGCATAGCACAGGTAGATCAGCTCTGTGCTTTGTGACCACCTAGAGGGGTGGGACTGGGAGAGTGGGAGGGAGCTCGAGAAGGAGGGGATATGGGGATATATGTATGTATATGGTTGATTCACTTTGTTGTGAAACTAACACAGCATTGTGAAGCAATTATACTCTAATAAAGATGTATAAAAAAAAAGATGTCTCAAATGGACTGTGACTTATCCTCAAATATTTAAAGGACTGCAGTGCGGAGGAGGATATGGACCTGATCATTTTTCTTTTAGAAAACCGTTACCTCCACCATTCCCAGAACCACCATCATAATCATGTCAACCCAATAGTTAAGACTGATGAATGCTGAGGCAAGAACAAAGTCAAGCCATATTTATGTGCTGGGTCATATGGTTCTATAGCTTTGGACTGGGAGAAGTAGTCCATGATCTCATGTCTATTATATAGCAGTAGTGGCCCTGGTGCCAAGAGTTGTGTCTTAATCATAACATGTTCCCTTTTCACACTAAATGTTTTCTCCTCATCATTTATCTTTGCTTAACATCACACAGTCCTCCTCTCAGTCCTGCACACAGTTTCCATGAGGACAGGGATTTTTCTGCCTTTTTGTCCATCACTATGACTCAGCATATAAAAAAGTGCTGGTTATATAGCAGATGCCCCAAAACATTTCTCAGTTTAATGAATTGTAGCAAATATATTAGCTGTGTGGTATATCCCAGTTAAACACAAAGCATAGTTTAAAAAATTAATTAGGGTCAAATTAAATATACGATGAAACTACCTCAAGCAGTAGTCCCAATCAGTAGAAGTCTTCTCACAAAGATTATTGACAAAGATTTTGTACTGGATTCAGGAACTAGAATGTGGTACTGATATCGAGGTAGTACCAGGAAAATGGTTGGGGCAGGTGATTTTTTTAAGTCCTTTCTATGCTCATTTTCTATTACTTGCTTACTGTTTTCAAACTTTTATGTTTGCCAGACAATATACATATACACACATTTGTGCATACATGCACATATACATATGCACACACACATTTTTTCCCCATTCCCCACCAATGATTTGTTCTTATTAAAATGGCTCTATGGTTTTGTGGAATTTTCCACGACTTCTTTTATGCATCACACAAATGTTTGAAACTTGGAGTATGACTGCCTTTGGCTTAATTATTTTAAATCATTCCATAACTTTTATGCAATGTAATAAATGTGAACTTTATTTGCATCTGGGGAAGAAGTTAAATTTTGCATGCATTAATAACTAACCAAAGTACAAAGTAATTAACACTTTTCAATGCTTTCTGATAAGTGCAGCCATAATATAGCAATTAACCTCTCAAAATCCACAAAGAAGATACAGGAAATTATAGTCTTTAAATTCTATATTAAAATTTAGAAATCTGTTTTAGGTTTCTGTAGAGTATGTGTGTGTGTATTAGGTAGAGTGGAGAAGAAAGTTCAATTTAGTTTAAAGTTTTAATTAGAGAACCTACAATCAGGTAGTACTGAATGATTGTTTAAAATGTACAAGTTTGAGCTGAATGGTTTTTAACAGTAAAAATGTTAGTATTCTTAATTAAATATGGAAATAGAGAAGCCTTTAAAATAGTTTAACACATAAACTACCCCCCTCTAGCACCCACCCCACTTCTATTTGTCAATGTATAATTAAGAATTAGGAAATTTTATAAGTGTAAGTATAAATTACATCTAATTGAATGATTACAAATATTTAGTCTTTAAAAAAAGTGGTGTTTAGGGTATTTTAAATTGTGTCATTTTAGTACAATTTGAGGTCACATCTGTCTAAAATGTTATATATGATCTAGTGGAGTTATAATCAACATCATCAACAACAACAATCCTCGACTCTGAATTTGATTGCAATGGGACATGACAGGAGATCTTATAACAAATATTGCTGATTTACACACATATGGATTTCATGTTTACCCACTGATCAAGAGACTAAAGGGCTATAGATCAGATTTCTCTCCATCTCTCCTGTTGCAGATTGTGGTATGCTAGGATTGTATCATATAAAATTATAGCATGATAAAATTATAATAAAATTGTGAACAGTATGCTAAAATTGTAATCAGTTGAATATATTTTCCAAGAAAATGAATCAAACCTTTTAGTAGGATTTTAACGGTGATATTATAGTAAATATAAGAATGTTTTTATTTTCTTTTAAAGTTAAGCTATTTCTGATTCCATCTCTTTAGTTACATGGCCTCAAACATTGGATGAATCTCTCTGTGCCTCTGCAAATATTGATGACACCTTGGCTTGTAATGAGAAGAGAATATTTGAATACAAATACATTGCTTAGACTATTGACTAGTGTTTAATGTGTTCTGAGTGAATTTTAACATAATATTATCTTATTCTTTATGGTACCCATTTTAGTAGATTCAAATGGAGTTATTTCTCTAAATCACAAACATGGAAAATAAGGTAATATTATAGTGAGGGCATTATAATTCATCTAGTATAAATGTTGAAGCCCAGCCTCAGTCTGTATTTCATAAGTGAGAATGAGAAGAAACTTTGCCTAATTTGACATTGTGGAGCTTTATCTTTTGAGTGGGTTCTAAACTTAAGGATACAATTGCTAAAGGTGCCAGTATATTTATTTACATTATAAAAAATGTTATGTATATTCAACATTATATACATACATATAATATGTATATATGTATGTGTGTATTTATATATGGGTATACACACACACACACACACACACACACACACACACACACACACACACA